>NC_054384.1:35595987-35965987 GCF_017654675.1 Xenopus laevis | reverse complement strand
GATGAGTTCCTGAAGTGACATCACCCTTAAAAGCATTGTACAACATGTTTTGCAGGCTGGTTTGTAAATGCAGCATCCTTTCGGACTTGTGGTACGTTGGTAACATTTCTGCCACTTTATGCTTGTGCGACCCAGTACAGGTCCTTCTCCTTAAGCCTCTTGATACGGGGGTCCTTCAACAGGCATTACAGCATGAAAGACCCCATTCTCACAAGGTTGGATGCAGAGGTATCCATCTCCGCTTCCTCGTTATCAAGGACTACATCATCCACGGTCTCCTCCCCCCGGCCACGTACAAGACCAGGGGTCCCCAAACGGTCACCACAAGCCCCCTGGGAAGCCTGCTCCTGTTGGTCCTCCTCCTCCACAAAGCCACCTTCCTCCTCTGACTCCACTTCTGACACCTCTCCCTGCGTTGCAGCAGGTGCCTGGGCTCGTTCTGGTGATTCCGACCAGAAATCGTGTGCTTCCTGCTCCTCGTCACGCTGGTCTACAGCCTCATCTGTCACTCGTCGCACGGCACGCTCCAGGAAGAAAGCAAAGGGTATTAGGTCGCTGATGGTGCCTTCGGTGCGACTGACCATGTTTGTAACCTCTTCAAAAGGGCGCATGAGCCTGCAGGCATCGCGCATAAGCACCCAGTAACGGGGGAAAAAAATCCCCAGCTCTGCAGATCCAGTCCTACCACCCAGTTCAAACAGGTATTCATTGACAGCTCTTTGTTGTTGCAGCAGACGTTCAAACATGAGGAGCGTTGAATTCCAGCGAGTCTGGCTGTCGCAAATTAAACGCCTGACTGGCATGTTGTACCGCTGCTGAATGTCAGCAAGGCGTGCCATGGCTGTGTAGGAACGTCTGAAATGGGCCGACACCTTCCTGGACTGCCTGAGAATGTCCTGGAATCCTGGGTACTTCGAGATAAAATGTTGGACTATTAAATTCAGAACATGTGCCATGCAGGGCACATGTGTTAAATTGCCCAGTCTCAGTGCTGCCAACAGATTGCTTCCGTTGTCACACACCACTTTTCCGATCTTCAGTTGGTGTGGGGTCAGCCACCGATCCGTTGACTGCAGAGATGACAGGAGTACAGATCCGGTATGGTTGCTGCTTTCCAGGCACGTCATCCCCAAGACAACATGACAACGGCGTACCTGGCACGTCGAATAGCCTAGGGGGAGCTGGGGGTGCACAGGTGTGGAGGAGGAGGACCCAGCAGCAGAGGAGGAGGAAGCAGAGGAAGAAGACGAGGTAGAGAGCGAAGGAGGAGTAGAGATGGTGGCAGAACCGCGTGCAATCCGTGGTGATGACACCAACTCCACTGTTGTTGTTGAGCCACACATTCCCTGCTTCCCGGCCATAAGCAAGTTCACCCAGTGGGCAGTGTAGGTGACATACCTGCCCTGACCATGCTTGGAGGACCATGCGTCAGTAGTCATATGGACCTTTGCCCCAACACTAAGTGACAGAGATGCGGTGACTTGGCTCTGCACATGGTGGTACAGGTGTGGTATTCCCTTCTTGGAGAAAAAATTGCGGCTGGGTACCTTCCACTGCGGTGTCCCAATTGCTACAAATTTGCGGAAGGCCTCAGAGTCCACCAGCTGGTATGGTAAAAGCTGGCGGGCTAAGAGTGCAGACAAGCCAGCTGTCAGACGCCGGGCAAGGGGGTGACTCGCAGACATTAGCTTCTTACGCTCAAACATGGCCCTCACAGAAACTTGGCTGGGGGCAGATGACTGGCAACTGGTGGTCAAGGTGGAAGGCGGAGTGGAGGGCGGTTCAGACGGGTCAAGGACAGCAGAGGTAGAGCAGTAAGATGCTGGACCAGAAGGAGGGTGGCTTTTAGTTTGTCTGCTGCCTTTGAGGTGTTGCTCCCATAGTGCTTTGTGCTTGCCGTTCATGTGCCTTCGCATAGAAGTTGTACCTATGTGGGTGTTGGGCTTCCCAAGACTCAGTTTCTGACTGCACTCATTGCAAATTACAACGCTTTTGTCAGAGGCACACACATTAAAAAAATCCCACACTGCTGACCTATTTGAAGCTGGCAATCTGGCGGTAACAGTAGAAGTTGGCGGCAATGGCGGGTGCGTTGGCCGGCTGACCACAGGTGGCGATACATGTTGTTGCCCTACTGTTCCCTGCGAGCTGTCCTCCCTGCTTCTTCTAAGTCTTATTCTCCTCCTGCCTCTCTGACTCTCCGTCTCTCCATCTGAACTATCCTCCTCTTGCTCTCTTCTACTGGGCACCCACAAAACATCAATCTCCTCATCATCATTCTCCTCAGATGCATCAATTTCTTCTAACAGCTCACAGAAGGAAGCAGCAGCTGGGACCTCCTCATCACTCATTATGTCAATCTCTGTTGTGTTGTCTGCCAGAATTATATCTGGTGTAACGTCCTCATCTCCTTCATCTTCTTCTGCCAATAATGGTTGCGCATCACTCAGTTCAAAAAACTGATGTGTAAATAACTCCTCTGACTCCAGTGAAGAAGGGGCGCCGGTGGTGGAGGAAGTGTTACGTGGGGTGCCCATAGCAGAGGAGGATGAGGATGTTGTGGCAAAGTTAGAAACGGTAGAGGATGGGGTGTGCTGTGTAAGCCAGTCAACTACCTCTTCAGCATTTTGGGAGTTCAGGGTAATTGCCTTTGTAAAACTGGGCAATTTCCTAGGGCCACAGGATAGCATAGCAGCATGGCCCCTAGTGCCTCTGCGTGGCGGCCTGCCTTTGCCTGGCATTTTTTTTAAAACAACAACAACAACTCAGGTGGTGTTTCTGGAGACGGTATTATTATTGATATTTAGACAGAATGTGAACAAGCTCACACAGCTAGGTGGCAGTTGTTTGAAAATGAAGAACACACTGGGCAAACAATGCCTGCAAGGTCAACGTATACACTACAGCAGTGGATACGGAATATATTATTGCTGCTTGAAAAACGTCACTCAGGTGGTGTTTCTGGAGACGGTATTATTATTGATATTAAGACAGAATGTGAACAAGCTCACACAGCTAGGTGGCCGTTGTTTGAAAAATGAAGAACACACTGGGCAAACAATGCTATTGAACAAATTGAAACAATGCCTGCAAGGTCAACGTATACACTACAGCAGTGGATACGGAATATATTATTGCTGCTTGAAAAACGTCACTCAGGTGGTGTTTCTGGAGACGGTATTATTATTGATATTTAGACAGAATGTGAACAAGCTCACACAGCTAGGTGGTCGTTGTTTGAAGAACACACTGGGCAAATAATGCAAATAATGCCTGCAAGTGCACTACTATTGGTGCACTACTATGAAGAACAGCAAACAGCACTGGACACGTTAAAGAACAGTGAGATAAGTAAAATAAAAAAAAATATATATATATTAAAAAAAAAAAATTACTCTGGTTGGTGCTGAACTACTAGGAGCAGCACACCAGTCCCACTCCCCACCCCAACACAGCTAGACTAATAGCACTGGGCTCTTATAGTAGCAACTAGCAAAGTAAAAAAACAAAAAAGAAAATAAAAGCAGTCCTTACAAGGACTATTGGGTTACAGGCAGCAGTCAGCAGATGAGAGATCAGCAGCAGTGCCCACAGCAGCTACACACAGAGCACTGCAGTAGAAGGTAGATTACTAGCCAGCAAAGCTACCTAACCTAAAATGTCCTACAAATCCCTGCAGAGTTCTGTCCCTACAATACAGAGCAGTATCAAGTCGATTACTAGCCAGCAAAGTTACTATCAACTGTCCCTCAAATCACAGCTCTCTCCCTACACTAGCTCTTCCAAGCACACACAGGCAGAATGAAAAAACGCTGCAGGGCTTCAGTTTATATATGGAAGGGGAGTGGTCCAGGGGGTGTGGGGGTGGTCCAGGAGGGAGAGCTTCCTGATTGGCTGCCATGTATCTGCTGGTCTGGGGTGAGAGGTCAAAAATAAGCGCCAGCTTTGGCGAACCCAAATTGGCGAACGTCGCGTGACGTTCGCGAACATTCGGCGGACGCGAACGGTCGATGTTCGCGCGAATTAGTTCGCGGGCGAACAGTCCGCGACATCCCTATTCATTTATGAAAATCTAAAGGGAAACTACACTTTCTAAAGGATTTGCTGTGGCTGTGAGATTACTTTTTTAATCAACTATTACCTTATCCACATAATGCATTGGCTGTGTTAAACCTGGAAAGACAGAAGCATTAAATGTTAAAAGGTTCACTGTTAAAGGGATCCTGTCATGGGAAAACATGTTTTTTCAAAACACATCAGTTAATAGTGCTACTCCAGCAGAATTCTGCACTGAAACCCATTTCTCAAAATAGCAAACAGATTTTTTTATATCCAGTTTTGAAATCTGACATGGGGCTAGACATTTTGTCAATTTCCCAGCTGCCCCTGGTCATGTGACTTGTGCCAGCACTTGAGGAGAGAAATGCTTTCTGGCAGGTAACTGAATGTGTCTCAGTGGGACATGGGTTTTTACTATTGAGTGCTGTTCTTAGATCTACCAGGCAGCTGTTATCTTGTGTTAGGGAGCTGCTATCTGGTTACCTTCCCATTGTTCTTTTGTTTGGCTGCTGGGGGGGAGGGAGGGGGTGATATCACTCCAACTTGCAGTACAGCAGTAAAGAGTGATTGAAGTTTATCAGAGCACAAGTCACATGACTTGGGGCAGCTGGGAAACTGACAATATGTCTAGCCCCATGTCAGATTTCAAAATAGAATATAAAAAAATCAGTAATTTTATTGTTACTTTTTTACTTACATTTCCAGACCCTCTTCTATTCATACTCCAGCCTCTCATTCAAATGGTTGCTAGGGTCATTTTGATCATAGCAACCAGATAGCTGCTAAAATTTCAAACTGGAAAGCTGCTGAACAAAAAGCTAAATAATTAAAAAAAAACACAAATTATAAAAACAAAACAAGACCTATAGCAAATTGTCTCAGAAAAGCACGTTTTTACATCATACTAAAAGTTATTTTAAAGATGAATGATCCCATTAACTTACTTAAGCTGGCCATAGATGTTGAGATTTTTGAAAGATCCGATCTTCATCGTGAGACCACGATTTTCTCGGAACGACCATACGAATTGACCATCAACTAAAAAGACCAATTTGCCAGGAAAACAAAGGGGAGCTGCCCGCTTAGCCCTGCAAACATACATAAGATTGCACTGGGACCGACAAAGATTTTTTGACCTGGCCGATCAATTTCCTGACAAATGTCGACCGAAAAATCGTAAGATGTACGATCATTCGAATCCCACTAACTGCACGATAATTTCAAAGGATTGGTCGGACTTCCCTAAAATCGGTCGTTCGGCAAGAAGAATCGTTGCGTCTATGGGGAGCTTTACATTAACTACTAGATGGAAAGCAGATCCCAAATCACTCAAACACTCTTTCTCCGTGGAACACTCTCCCTCTCGCCGATTGAGTGCATCGTTTTCTAAGAGTGTATTCTGTTTTTAGTATCACTGAAAAGCAACATAACACTATAATATTATAGCGTAATGTAGCAATGTTGGGGAAAGCAAAGTGCATAATAGACCCCCTCCACCCCCAGTCATCCTAGCCCACTGAGAGATATGGCATAAACAGACTATATACATTTTCATAAGAATAAGATTGCAACTGCAATATGCACATTAAAGAGAAATAAAACATCTGAACTTCATTGTAAAAAAGAAGTTAAACAAAAAAAACAATATTTTTAGACAGACATATAGCTGCTTATATTGCATTTGTGCTATTAAATTTATATATCCTGAGTTTTATTTCAGTTTGAATGAAAATGTTTTATGCTGGGTTCTTGTGTGTTATCATTTCACAGCAAATGAACAAAAAGAGAGGATTTCCCTATAAAGTAATCGGCACCAAATATCCATTGAGGATGATGGGCTGCATTTCAATCACATCGCTATCTAACCATTTGTTGTTTTTCATTATGAAAAACATATTCTGAGTTAGCAAAAATGCAAAGAAAGCTAAATGCAAATGTTATGTCCCTGATGTAAGTAGTGCAATGTTGGATTTAATGTAATAATCCATAAAAACATGTATTTCCTTTAGGAAAGCATTAGCACTAGTTTCTTTCCTGCTATGCAGCATACTTAACAAACTTCAGATTAATTTCAAAATGCATCTGTTGTTATTTATGGATAAATGTTTACATGAACAATGTGCCAATTTAACAGGAATCTTAGTCAGCATATTTGTGCATGGTGGCACTTTTATTTTATTACAACAAATCACTAAGGAGAAACTCCCTGTGAATGGCTATATATGTCTATATACCCTTTCTTGAGCATATGAAGGCTTGAATCTTAGTTTTGTTTTTACATTAAGTACTTCTATGTAATCAGTTTAAATGGAGATCATGAGCCCTGTTTAAACAAAGCCCATTTTTCTGCCATATTTATGTCTGTTTTGGCTTTCAGAAACACAGAAGCCCATTATGCAGGGTTTGCTAAACAACGATTTTTGGCACTTAAAACAATAGCCAAATGTTTAGTATATTAAGGGACAAATTTACTAAGGGTCGAATTTAAAAAACTTCTAAATTCGACCATCGAATTTGATACTTCGATCGAAACGGCCATTTTCGATCAAAGTAAAAATTGTTCGATTGATTGATTAAATCGCTTGAATCGAACGATTCGAACAATTTTACAAAAAAATACTTTGACTGCTCAAAACTTAGCCAAACACCGTTTATAGGAAGTCCCCCATAGGCTAAACAGCAATTCGGCAGGTTAAAGGTGGCGAAGTCTCGAATTCAAAGTTTTTTAAAGAGACAGTACTTCGATTTTCGAATGGTCGAATTTATGAAGTATTTTCAATTCAAATCAATTTTTTGCCTATTCGATGGTTGAAGTACCCAAAAGTTTTTGAATTCGAAAATTCACTTCGACCCTTAGTAAATGTGCCCCTTAGTAATGTTAAGTCTTTAAACTCATGTTAACACGTGTAAATGTTAGATTCAGATGCCATTGGTTGTTCTCTTGCACAATTGCACTGTGTACACTTGGGGTTATTTGGCATATAAGGACTGAGGTTTTGAGTCATGGTGTAGATGAGGTACCTCATAGGTAAATCTGATTTATAGGTTTGAGTCCCTATGAACCCCTGCATCTAGAAAGCCACAGCTCGGGTGAACTTTGCATTTCTAAAGAGAAGGAGCTGATGTTACTCATTTATTCTTCAACAACAAATGTCAAGCTAGAGATGGCTTCTGTATACGTTTTAAACATATTTTTTACAGCAACTGATTCAATACCCGGACTGCTGGTTTATCTGAAAGATTAAAAATGAACAGATATTAAAGGGGAAAATATATACCTACCTTTTTGGCATGGGCTCATTCATGTGGGCTGATGTCAAAAAGATGCATAAACACTATCTATTTTGCCAAATATAAATAAACAGCCATACTTGAAATTAGGCCGGTGGTAGTTATAGGGGTCCCTAGCATCCCTGTGTGCAATTGCATGGAGTTTAGCAGAGCAGGCTGAATGCGTGTATTGGTGCATGCTGCAGGTTCCTGCATGTATGGCAGGAGCATGTATGTAGGCAAATAACTTTGTGAATAGCGTCAGAGTATACCTGTACTTTTTTTATGGTGATTCTAGAGCAGTGATCCCCAACCAGTAGCTCATGAGCAACATGTTGCTCTCCAACCCCTTGGATTTTGCTCTCCAAGCTTTAAAGCAAGTTTTAATTGCATACATACGAAGTATAGAGCCAAGTAGGGTCTCCTGTAGGCTGCCAGTCCACATGTGTTGCTCCCCAACTCTTTTTATATTTGAATGTGGCTCATGGGTTAAAAAGGTTAAAAAGGTTGGGGACCCCTGTTCTAGAGCATTGCACTTCCCTAACCAGAAGCTGCTCTTTGTCATTTAAAACTATGCAAATTACATTTATGGATTTGTTTTAAGTATTTAATTAAACTGATCTAATATGAATATATAGGCATAATGTAATAATACATAGTAATAAAGTGGAAACTGGTAAATTACTTGTTTAGGAACAGTGTAATGCCACATGCTCTGACCCCAGATGCTTTACAAACAGCTGGTGAAAAGTATAAAGTGCACTACAGAAGAGAGACTAGGGTGTTGTCCAAACCAGCATGCTAGAAGACAAAGCACCCAAAATATACTAGGCAAATAACTGATTAGAAAATCCAGGAAGTACTAAAGAGTGACTAACCAATAAGAATTAATCATATTCTGTATAGAATGTCACCAGGCCTGAAAAGGGATGACAATAAATGCTATCTTTGGGAAAAGACATAGGAGAAGCATGAAAGGGAGATAGCACAAGATAAAGAGGAACACACTACTTGTCACCTTTTTGATGCTGTCCCCCAGCCTCAAAAGACCCACATAACTATTAAAAGGGATGTATGGAAGGGTGCAAGAGCAAAGTAGAGGATAACTGAAGGTGTGAAAATGTGTAAATGGTGAAATGAAGGAATAAGAGAATGGCAAAGCAGTAAAGACAGGTGAGGAGGCTGGGGGACAGCATCAAAAAGGTGACAAGTAGAGGTGACAAAAGGAGAAAGTAGAGGTGACAAAAGGAGAAAGCAGAAAAGCACCTGAGAGAAAAGTGAACAGGAGAATACATGTTAAGGGAGGAAGAGAGGAGAGTGAAATAAAGTGACAAAAGAAAGAAAAGCAAAAAAGAAAAAAGCAGATAGCAGAAAGGCAAGGGGGAGACTTGAGAGTTGGGAGGAAATTAGGAAACAACACAGGAGAAAGTGGAAGGTCAGGAGCCCTCCCTGATCCGATTAAATTGTCCTTTTTTAATAATAAATACACTCCAATTGTGGATTCGTCTGACTTTTTTAAATAAAATAGTCAGACCCCACCCCAGCTCCCAGTGGTTGCAGGCACTGCACCCTCTATAGTTTTGACACTGTGGAAAGTGATGAATGTCAGAGCAAAAAAACAAAACAAAAGAGGGACAAATAATGGAGCAAAGACACAAATGATGGGGAAAAATATATAGAAAACTATATGGTTGAGTGGACAGGAGACAAAAGAAGAAAGGGCAGCAAAAAAAGTATAATAAGCATACTTCCCAACATTTTGGAAATAAAAAGAGAGACAATAAAGTTGCTGTGTGTAGCGCAGAAGGAAAAACACTGTGGGATTAGATTTACAGGAGCCACAAATACATATAACGCATCCAGCATTGAATCAAGGGTTCCTATTCTTAAATACGAGTCCACATCAGACTATTCCAATACTTTGTCAAATGATACACACATTCGTACTCGCGCTCACCGTTTCAACTTCATGGCCCGGTTGCATCCAGCCCCGGACCTATCGCTACTACACTGGAGCGATTGTAACTCACAAAATACACAAATTGTAAATACGTCTCGCCAGGGGCGATCCTGGGCCCTCCGCCGCCTGAGGCAGCAGCAGTTGCTGCTGCCCCCCCTCCCCCGGAAATTCACTCTTAAAGTACCAGGAGCAGCATTTTTGCTGCCCCTGGTACCTAGTGGGGCGCTGCCGCCTGAGGCGACCGCCTCAACTCGCCTCATTGGCGAAGCACCCCTGCGTCTCGCAGGCTTACCCGGACTCCGCTGTGACTAGGGTTGCCACCTTTTAAAATAAACTTTACCGGCAGGTGGAGGGGAGGTATTAAAGGGGTGGGGTCGTGATGATAAAGGGGGCGGGGCCGGGGCGCACCATTGGCTGGCCGGATCGTGATGTCAAAGGGGGCGGAGCCAAACGCGTGAATTTGGCAAGAAGCCCAGGAAAAAAGGTACGTTTGGAGCAGGCTTGGGGCAGGCCACGGGCTTTTTTTAAGTGTATTACAAATTTACCGGCAGCTACATTGCCGGTAAATTTGTAATACCGGCCCCGGCCTTGGCTGGTGTTTTACCGGCTAGGCCGGTAAAATACTGGCCAGGTGGCAACACTAGCTGTGACCCAGGTGCTGCCGCCCTGAGTCCGTCACCAAGGAGAACATTTCAGCTACACACACCAATTGTTTAGACAGCGCACTCTTGGAGTCCACTTTAAAGGAATCGCTTATTCCTCTCTGAGAAAGTGCAGTGACACAAAACGCGTCAGACCTCATGGCGCTGGGTTTGCAGTGTATCAAGATGTTTGAATAAAGTGTTTTACTTACAATCTGAAGAATAAGCAACCTCTCTGAGGAAGTGCAGTGACACAACACGCGTCAGACCTCATGGCGCTGGGTTTGCAGTGTATCAAGGTGTTTGAATAAAGTGTTTTACTTACAATCTGAAGAATAAACGATTCCTTTACATTAATATTATTCTTTATAAAAGCCATTTACCAGTCAGAGGCATTACATCAGAATACATATTCTAAGAGGCAGATTTATTACGGTTTGAATGGTAAATTTTAGAATTTTTTTTGAGTCAAAACTCAAACTTAAAAGTACCAATTCGATTTATCACATGTTGACAATGGAAAAAGTTTGAATATTCGCCACATAAAACTTTGCGAATTCATTTACAAGTCAATGGCAGAGGTCAGTTGACCTATTTGAAGCTAATAGGCTTCCTGACATACAAGTTTTTAAAGAGGAAAATTCAAATTTTGTTCTAATTTTGGGGCCGTTCCCATTCAATCGAGCTGTAGACAATTAAACGTTTTCATAAATAACCTCCCAGTTGAGTTGTGAGTACATTAGAATTTATTAGAGTAAAAAAAATTCACATACTGTACATTTAAAATTCAACCTTTGATAAATCTACATATAAGTGTAAAACTTATATGTAGATAAGGTTTTGCACTGTTAGTCATCTACTAAACCATCTATAAAATGTGTTGGAAACCGCAGGTTTGACAAGAAAAACATGGAAAACATTAGGAATGCATATATTTGGCGAAAGCTGCAGCCACATATACAGAAACATTAAGTATTTTGGTGACTGAAAAAAGTGCCAATAAGCTAAATTGGGGTTGAGTTTACAGAAAGCACCCAACGATATATATATATCTATATATCACATTTAGGGGCCCATTTGCTAACAATCAAATTGCATTTTTTTTTCCACAAATCACTCAAGATTTGTGGTTTTCTTGTATTTCTAAAAAGCTCTAAAAACTAGAGACTTATTAAGTAAAAAAACTATGAAAGCTTTTAATGCCAAACTTAGCCAAGTAAAAGTTGTCAAGGTTCTGTGGAAGTCAATAGGAGGTGTGCTGATCCTGTTGGATCATTTTAAACCAATCAGAAAATTAGCAATTTGTTTTTTTTTTCTGCTACGAATTGTCTGTAAAACTCAATTTTTTGTGGACTTCATATTTTTTACTGATCATTCAGAGATTTTTTTTCATTCATGGTCAGAACTTTTAATAAATTCAATGACAGTGGTTTTAGCGTTTGTGAGGTCAAGCACAGGATACAGCAATAAGTAGAAAACAGATACGTTCAGAATAATCCCATTGTATACTAAAGAGTTTATCTGTTATCTGCTGTGTATACTGTGCATTTTCTCGTTTTTCAGCTTTGAATGGCTTCCCTCCATGGCTACACAGCAGCTTGTTTATATAAACTATATTAGAGTTTCTGAAACAAACACACCAGTTGTACCAGTGCAGTGCAACACTATATTATATGCTCATTACTTTAAAACACTTTCATTTTTGTTGTTACTGTCCTTTTAAAGAAGAATATTAGTATATTGAGAAATGCAAATTTCAGTTCTTATTTGTGCAAATTGTTTTGCTATTTGTGACTTTTATTACTATCCCCCAATAGTGTATTAAAGAAAGTGCCTCAGAAAAGGTTTATTGAGCCAGATTGGATTTTAACAAAAGTTCTTGTAAATTCTAAATTGCATGGATTCATATATGCACATATAAGTATTTATCTCCTGTTTTATTTTCTAATGTTTTCTAAATCCTCTAGCTTTTGCAGAATGCAGGACCAGAAAAATTACATAGCTCTGGACAAAATTAGACAAAAATTATAGATATATTTTTACAAGTGATAAAAACAAGCAAACTGTATCAACAGACAGAACTATACATCGCTCCAATTTTGTCTTTTAATAATCTCTATTCAACACAATGACTTCAGTTCTCTGAAATTGTGTTAGTCTGATCCATGCTGGATGTCTGGAATGCATGTGTCCTTAGAGAGATGAATGGCAAATCTGTGTTAGAACATGAAAACCAATCATAACTGAAAATGAAAGAAAGCATAGGTGTGAAGAGGAAACTGATGGTGTTGAACCATGCAAATTATTTCAGATCATAACACATTCCCAGTATGTATTCCCTCCCCATTGTTAGTGTGTATGCACACTGTCAATTAAATGAGACAGTACAAGTAATCTAAAATCCACAAAGAGAAATCAGTGGAAAAAAACTGCTTTTGAGCTTATTTATATTCCAACATATCATTGTTTCTTGCATTAGGAGAGAGAAGCTTGAACAAGTTTCTTAGATAAAAGATACCAGGCCTCACTTACTATTTGCTGGTCCAATGCTAAGCACAAAATATATGTCTGCATAATTTAAAAACCACCAAGCAAATAGCAAGTGCACCTTGCCTAAATAGCACCACAATACTATAATTAGTGTATTAGATGTAAATCACAGTGTTCAGCAAAATTACGCACAATTAAAGCAATATTCATGCTCTGCTCATGTGATGCACAAAATGTGCATGTAACTTTCATAGCACCACTATTGGTCTACAAATGGGTATACTGGGGGAAATGCTACATTGTGCAACAAGTATGACATAATGGTCATTAATTCTGTACATGAGGACCTTTTGAATTATACTAAATGATCAGCAAATGTTTCAAATCTATACACATTAAGAACACAGTATCAGTGCCACACTTCTTATATTTTTTAAATATTTTTTTAAAAAGGAAATTGCTTTGTTAATAGCAACAACATTAGTTTCTCTTGAGTAATTCAAGCAAAGTTCACCTTTCCCTGAATGTTTGGCATATCAAGTAATAATACCATTATACTGTAGCTTTATTTAAAATTCTATGTCAATACAGGTATGGGACCTGTTATCTGGAATGCTTGGGACCTGGGGTTTGCCGGATAACGGATCTTTCCATAATTTGGATCTTCATACCTTAAGTCTACTAGAAATTCATGTAAAGATTAGATTTTGCTTCCAATTAGGAATATTAATTATATCTTAGTTGGGATCAAGTACAAGGTACTGTTTTATTATTACAGAGAAAAAATAAAAATGAAAAATTTGGATTATTTGGATAAAATGGAGTCTATGGGAGACAGCCTTTCCATAATTCTGAGTTTTCTGGATAACAGGTTTCCAGATAATCGATCGTTCACCTGTACATAGAGTTGATATATGCAGTGAAATATACCCTAATACATAACGTGGAAGCTTGTGTATCAACATTCTCAATTTAGTGGTTTTAGAGGTTTTTGAAACCACAACTAAACTCCCTTTCTCTAAAACCATGAATGCCATGGAATTTATTAAAAGATCTAAATTTAAAGTATGAACAAAAAAACAAAGCTGAATGATCTGAAAAAATTCTGGATACCTCTTAAACCTCTAAATATTTCTTGCACAAGTGCTAGCAAAAAAAAAATCGAAGACCTCTAAAAGTCTGAATTGATTATAAATGGTCTAATAAGACCAGCACAGCTCCCATTGACTTCTATAGGACCTTGACAACTTTTACCTGTAGAATATTTGCATTAGAGGTTTTTGTGGTTTATACACTAGAGCTGAAATTTTCTGAGCTCTTGAGAAAAATAGAAAAAATATAAATTCAATTGTTAGTAAATAGTAAATACGTATTTAGTAAGACATAGTTACTGTATAAACTGGGGACCATTTCACCAATATTCTACAAATATGTATTGTTTAAAAATATTAAGTACTATTAGTATTTTTGGAAGCAATCACAAAACTTCACAGATATTTTTAAAAATACTTTTGTAGCTGAACTCCATTTACTTTATAAATATAGTCATAAATATGAGATTGATAAAGCCATAATTTATGCAAATTTAACAGCAGGGATTCAGATTAATGCAACAAATATATGTCACATATTAGTGCGCTCAGTAACACTTGGGCAGCCTGATTAAACATAAACTGTCCCCACCTACTGAGTGTGAAATTAGCTGAAAGTATTGATGTATTTGTATTAATGTAAAAAATACAATTGTGAGTTATCGGAAAAATAATCATTGCAGCAGGCATTCAAGCTATATTCACGTTAATAGCCTAGACTGAAATATTTCTTGCAACTGTGGTGTTAGGGGACCACTTATAAAATATAAAATGGGAGTTTTATTTAGTTTATATGTGAATCAAGAAATGATGGAGATAATTTTGTTGCCCTGTAAAAATATTCATGTAATCATCAGTTTAAAATATTTGAAATTAAATTATGTCATTTATAAGGTTTTTTTAAACTTTTTTTGGTTATTTCTGGTAATTGTAGTGACACCACATGGCCCACCACATATACAAAACCACTATATTAAATAAAATGCATTGAGATTCCAGATAAAATGTATTGTATAATTCATATACATGCCTTGCGGACTTGTTTAAATTGTCCACTGACAAAACATATAAATCTTGTTGCTGGTTGATCTGGTGGATGACTGCTTTAGACTAGAGCTTTGGTTATTTTCACATGAGGTTATTGGGAATGCAGAAGAAGGACTTTCTGATGAATAGAATTTTTTTTTCTTCACTGGTTGAGCGGCTCGAGCCAGCATATGCCCTGGAGACTTTTCACAGAGTGGTCCATTAGCACAAAACAGGCAGCGATACAGAGATGCTGACACAAGGGTTAAATAATTCTATCTCTCCATCAGTTCTTATTCAACTATTATTGATGGTCATTAGAGCTGCGACAAAGTGAAAAATACAGTAATAGACTTGTCTTAACTCTTTAATTCCAAGAGCAATAAATAAAGCTGTTTGAGTAAATATATGTGTTTACAAAAAAAGAAACATTTTTATGTTTAACCAATTCAGGCCTTTGCAGGTAAACAGTGAGAAAAAGCAGGAGCTTCAGATAAATGTAGTTATTGTGCTGCTATTTATTTAAAATGTAGCAAAATTCTTCAAATAAAAACAAATCTGAAAATAAAAGACATAACTCAGTATTTAACAGATTTCAATAGTACTGTAAAAATACGATGTGTCTTAAGGACCTAATGAGTCTCTTGTGGAGATGCTCTGACTTTCCATCTCATTTCTGTTTTGTTCTTTTCTAATTACTTAAACGGTATATTTTCTTAATTTCACACCAACTTTCCTTTTACCTTTCCTTCTACTCTCTCCTTCTTTCCTTTTTTTGCCGTCTGCTCTCCCCAGCAGAGATGAGTGAATTTTTTTCCTTGATACAATTTTCTGACTATATTCATAATACAGTCTGCCAGCCAGAAGCAACTTCATTTAATAATGCAGACAGTTCAGTCTCTGAGCTGCTGGGGAATCTCCACTTATGCAGCAGTCCGGAGTAGTGATGGAAGAATCTATTCGCTGGTGGCAAAACGCAAGAATTTGTGCCTGGCGAATTTATTCGCCCATCACTAGTCCTGAGAATGACTACCTTTGACTTTGTTCTTCAGAGGCCTGACAAAGACTCTCTTTCCTTCCGTACCCTAAAAAGAGTGATTTCTGCTACTTGGGTTCCCTACTGATTTTACATACACAATAAGATCTAGGACAACACATTTCTCTCACTCTGCTGCTTCTCTCCTAGAAATTCCTCTGCATCAGCTCCCAGGAGTGGGATTCGTCCCCTTCACAGAATCAACACAGAGGGGGAGACAGGTATTCACAGTCTCCCTACACATAAAATAATGTTGTTGCACAAACTATCAACTATTGAAGGTCCCTCTTCTCTTAAGCATAAAATCTCTAAACTCCATTTTCTTATAACATAATATTTGTTCTCAATCCATCAGTTATAATTGATGGTACATATGGTATGGTATCTGTTGTCCAGAAAGCTACAAACTATGAGATCAGTGCTGTATTTAGGTCCAGTGGCACCTTAGGCACTGGGCCAAAGAGTGAACTGTGCATGCATATGACATCACTTCCCACTGTACGTGACATCATTTCTGCCCACAATTAGAAAATTGAAGGGAAACCACTCCAGCCTTCCTATTCCCCCAGGCCAGGTGCTTAGTGTCCCCGCTGTGGCATATAACAAACTGTAAGTAAACCCGAAAATCCTCTCCAAGATGGCGGCCTCCTGGATCCTGCTGGTCGCAGCACTGTGACGTCAGCGTCTTTCCGTTCCCGGATTGGTCGCCGGCGTCGGAACGGACGCCGGCGTCAGACTGTGCGTCAACGTCAGGAAGCTGGCGTCAGTGCGTCAGCGTCTGCGTCATGACATCAGCGCGTCCAAAATTGGCGCCAAATCCAGGCCTATTTAAAGCAGCTCCAGGATTTTCTCAATGCCCGATTATAGGTTTTCACTTGCTGACTCCTGGGTGTGTTTCGTCTTGATTATATTGTGTACCGACCTTGCCTGAACTCTCGTCTTTGAACCTCGTCTGCCTGAACTGATCCTACTGCCTGTTTACGACCATTCTACTGCTTACTCCTTTTGTACTGCGAACTCGGACTTGTTACCTCCTCCTTGGTCCTTACTACCTCAGGGCCCTCGGGCCTGACAGTATAATCGGGCCATGGACCCTTCTGAGGAGCCTCAAGTTCCTACGGATGTCGGCAGAGCCGTTTGCGGTTTGGCTTCTCGTATGCAGACCTACGAAGCCCAGCAAACCCACTTCGGCCAGGCACTAGAAGCCATCCTGGAGAAGTTGTCTGCCTTGTCTCCAGCGGTTTCTGTTCGTCAGCCTGTTCCTGCTACTCCGCTCCAGATTTCCGAACCTCGCATCCCTGCACCTCCCCTGTACAGCGGTGATCCGGAATCATGCCGTGGTTTCATCAATCAGTGTGAGATCCAGTTCACCCTGCTTCCAGGTCAGTTCGTCTCGGAGCGAGCGAAGGTGGGCTACATCATCACCCGCCTGCAAGGGAAAGCTCTGGAGTGGGCTTCTCCTCTCTGGGAGAAGGAGGATCCGGTCATTGACGATGCCCAGGCCTTCATCCGTGACCTTCGCACGGTGTTCGACGCCCCTGGTCGATCTGCTTCTGCTTCTGCCCGCCTATTCCAACTACAGCAAGGCACTCGTACAGTTCCTGAGTATGCCATTGAATTTCGTACCCTGGTGGCTGAAACTTCGTGGAACAATGATAGCTACCATGCTGCCTTTTATAATGGTCTGGCAATGCGCATTAAGGACGATCTTGTATCCCGTGAAATACCTCCACGCTGGGAAGATCTCGTTGCCTTGGCAGTAAAAGTGGATACCCGGCAGAGGGAGCACCAAGTTGATCGGGAGCGGACAAGGAGATTCCAGAGATTCCAACCTGTACTGGCTCCTCGCTTCCAAAGACCATTTCTTCCCAGTTCGGCTTCTTCCCCAGCTTCTCCTTCTTCTCCTGTGACTCCTGCCATGTCTTCTCCTCCCGCTGTAGAACCGATGCAGATTGGACGAGCTCGTCTCTCCGAACAGGAGAAGCTTCGAAGAAGGGCTGCTGGCCTCTGCCTTTACTGTGGGGGCAAGGCCCACTTTGCCTATGAATGCCCTCTGAAGCCGGGAAACGCCAACACCTAGGTATGTTTGGGGAGACTTACCTGGGTGGAATTGGTCCTTCTCCCCATTCTTCTACTCTACGTTTCCTTCTTCCTGTACAGATCCGGTTTGGAACCCAAAAGATTTCTTCTCAAGCTTTCCTTGATTCTGGCGCAGCAGGGAATTTCATGGACAAAGATTTTGCTGAAAGACATTCCATTCCTCTTCAACCCTTGGCTGTTCCCCTCCGTGTTCTAGCCATTGATGATCGTCCATTATCCTCTGCTGTTATTTCACAGTCTACCCTGGAACTCTCTCTCATTGTGGGTACAATGCATCTCGAAAGACTGTCCTTTCTCTTAATTGACTGCCCTTCAACTCCCATTGTGCTAGGTCTACCCTGGCTGAATATTCACAATCCGGTTATTGATTGGTCTTCAGCTCAGGTCTCCCGCTGGAGTCCTTTTTGTCAACAGAACTGTCTGCCTACCAAACCTCTTATCAAAGTTTCTTCTGTGACCCCGAATTCTTCTTTACCTCCAGTTTATCAAGTCTTCTCTGATGTTTTGAATAGAAAAGTCTGCTGAAACCTTACCTCCTCATCGTCCCTATGACTGTCCTGTGGAACTGCTTCCTGGATCCATGCCTCCCAGGGGCCGCACATACCCACTTTCTCCTTCCGAAACCTCTGCTATGAAAGAATACATCCAGGAGAATTTCCAAAAGGGGTTCATTCGTCCATCTTCCTCCCCGGCTGGGGCTGGATTCTTCTTTGTGGAAAAGAAAGACGGCGGGTTGCGGCCCTGCATTGACTATAGGGATTTAAACAAGATTTAATTACTGTGTAAAATGTGTAGTAAAACATTGCTGCTTGTAGCAACCAATCATATCTTTGCTTTTGTTTTCTAACTGTTGAAATCTAATTGCTAAAGATTTTAACTCTGATATAGGCACCTGAGGGCTGCCCCCCCCCCTCACCAAACTACCGCCCTAGGTGAAGGCATCCAGACCATTATTATTCAGGCCAATGTTGTGGCAAGTCCAAGCATTTTATACCCATTAAGTTTCACGTGGGCAGCAAAGTACTTCAAACAGCCATGTCCTAAATTTCCCACATAACAGTCTTGGGGTGCATTTGCTTGATTCCTCTATAGCCAATACGTGCCACAATGTTTATGTTATTTTCATTTACTATAGACAAGTAAGGCAGTTCGGCAATCTCAATTTTTGAAAGGCCATGTAACACCTATTTGGGCTGCATAGCACACAAATAGTTAAACTGTCCAGCTAGCAGTAGAAGCATGGGTTACACGCGACTTCACACAACAGGGTCAGGGCCTTCGCCATGTGGAAGTGTTCCCTCTATGGTGTAGTGCAACTACATCCCCCCAGGCTACTGTGCATACAACAAAAGATGGGCGCCAGGAGGTTCTTGCAGTAAAACAGAAACGGTTTATTTAACTATGCACGAGGCAAGTGACCACAGGTTTAGTACTCACGCAGGAGCTGAGGCAATAGCACATTTCTCACACAGAGCTGCAGGCATTAGGCATTTCTCACAGAGGAAAGGTCTCCATTAGGCATTTGCAGTATTCACACACATTCCCTCCTGGAAGTTGTCAGGAAGCAGCTTCTACCCTACAGTCCCTCTTCACTGAGGTCCCTGACTGGAGGCAACACATAAAGCCTCTGGGAAGCTACTCCCTTACTGCAAATCCTTGTTGGAGCTTCAGCTGCTCTTTCTCTCTCACCTCTCTGCCTTTCTCTCCTAGAGAGACTATGACAAGTCTGCCCTAGTGCAACTATTCCTCATTCACGGGGTTACCTGGTCCCCGACTTCTTCTCCAAAGCACATGGGCCTTTCTGGGCCTAGCTGTACCCAGGCTCCCCTGAGCACACCCAGCTGGATCACCATCCACAGGCCAAAGAGGAAGTGGCCACTCCCTACACACACACTATATAGCAGTGTAGCAGGGGAGTGTCATTCTCTCCTGGCAGATCACTCTAAGAAAAAAAAGGTGGGGGCCTTAAAGCTGCAGGGCAGATTACCCAGTAGGGGTCCCTACAGCCATTTGCCTGTTTCCTGTATTTACATTTATATTAAGTAATATTCAGCAATTATATGCAGTTATTAAATCACAATGAACATACTGAAAATGACTGAAGTAAGAACCAGAACTGCCAGAACTAAATTATTACATTTAAAGATAGTTATACAACTGACATAATAGCCCTTATTCCTTATATTTCCACAAAACAAATGCTGAGCAGAGAAATTGCTATACTGTATGATTCAATTCCTTTCTAGGGAATCCCTTTGTGAAACTTAGAAGTACTTAGTTCTCAAGGTACAATTCTCCATTAAGAAATGCCATTTGCTTCCCTGTAGTTTGGCTGTTTCAAGTGCACTGAATGAGCTGCAATTATTCAAGATTGGCTTTGTTGGCCACACAATTAGATTTATAGAAGAAATTCACTTTATTTCTGACCAGGACCTTTTTCACCTCCACTTAAAATGATGAAAGGATCAGCCAAAGAAAATGCTTTTCTGTCTACTGCAAAAAAAACAAAAAAAAAACAGTCCAGATGGAGTAAGCGATATGCATTGGACCAAAATGTCAAGGGACACTGTCATCGCATCATTTCTATTTTTAATCCTGTGTAGCTTTATCTACAGTTCTACAATTTTAAATATTGCTGAGGATCGTTCTGGCTCATTACATGTCAGTCTGCAAAAAATTATTTCAAGTTTAAATGGATGAGTGCAATTAGAGTGGTAAACAGAAAAAAATGCATTTTCTAATGTAATTTATTTGTATTATCTTAATCATCTTTAATAATTAATTACCTTAATAATCTTTATTAGACAATTATTACATTGGTAAAAAAAATAATTGTATGTTGTACAAAGGATATAGCAAAAGACCAACCTCAGTCATATAAATGCAAGGAACAGACCCCTTCAAAGGCAAAAATGACAGATCAGTAATCAAACACTGCAAATGTCATAAAGTTTTCTTAAATGTTTTATCACATTCGTTTTTAAAATTTGTTTATTATTGACCTTGGGTTTGACATTGTACTGCGTCTATTTTTGCTGTTACTGAATTGTGCAGAACTGTAAGTTTCATGAAAAATGTTGAGAGATTTGATTAAATTGTAGAACTGGGCAGCAAATTGGCAAATGATAGTCAATGTTGATAAGTGCAAGGTTAGGCACTTTAGCAGAAATACCATAAATGTGAGTTATACACTAAATTAAATTGTATTGGGGGACTCCTTAATGAAGAAGGAATTTAGGATACTTGTGGATAACACACTGTGTAACTCTAGGCAGTGCCAGTCAGTGGCTACTAAAGCAAATAAAGTACAACCTTGCATAAAAAGGCATTAACCTGATGAATAGAAGCATAATTAGTATTCTTTATAGATCATTGGTAAGGCCTATTGCCTTGAGTATGCAGTGCAGTTATGGACACCATTGCTAAGGAAGATATTAATGAGCTGGAGAGAGTGTAAATGAATGTAAAAGGGAAAAAGCACTTTCAAAAGGATATTTCAAGTACACTAGAGGGTGTCACGCCACATCTATTCTACATCCAGTTGCATGGTAAAATAGGATACAGCATTCAGAAAGAGCAGCAACTTGATTTTATGCAAGACAAAGACAAAAACGACGTCACATTTTGGTCCACTCTTTTGCATCTTTCTGGCCTTGAGTGAAAAAGGTCCCAGAGTGGACCAAAACATCACGTTGTTTTTGTCTTGCATAAAACCCTGGTGTTGCTGGTCTTTTTCACTGCTATATATATGTAGCGCTATAGTAAATTGAGTGCACCATTCTCTACTATGAGCTTCATCCCCAATACTCAGCTCCGGATGAAACTTTAATTATTCAGGGGTAAGCCCTCGCAAACGGTGTGGAGGTAGGGTGTTGTATAACTGTAACTTGGTCAGGGTACAATTATTCGGTGCCAGTGGTTCTTATAACTTAACCAAAGAATACATTTATTGAACAGGAACATCCACAATTGAGTGTACAGGAATAGCAAGCAGGATCATACAGCAACAGTGGATAGGCATATACTCACAGCAACTTTGGTCAGTATCAGTCCCCGCAGGGAAGAGAACATGTACAGCAGTGAGGAGGTACCTCAGCTTTCAGCCTTTTCCCTAAGTGTAACCTGACGTGAATCTCTACATCCCTAGGTCTGTACACTTAGGGGCAGATTTATCAAGGGTTGAAGTGAAAATTTGAATAAAAATTTGCTATTTTTCTGTACTTCGACTAGGGTATAGTCCAAATTCGAATTTGAAAAAAAAATTGAAAATTCGAATATCGAAATTTATCATGTACTGTCTCTTTAAAAATTCATCTTCGACCATTCACCATCTAAAACCTGCCAAATTGCTATATTAGCCTATGGGGGACCTCCTAGAACCTAATTGGAGTCAATTGGTGGGCTTTGAAAAAATCGAAGTTTTTTTTAAAAACTTTGAATCGAATTCGATCGAATACGATGTTACTTTGATTCATACAATTCTAATGAAAACGGCCTATTCAACCGCAAAAAAAACATAGATTTTTTTGATAAATTTCAGTTGGTCTTTTTTTAATCGAATTTCAAAGTAATGGGAACTTCCATTACTTCGACATTTGACCCTTGATAAATCTGCTCCTTAGTCCCTACATTTGAGAAATTAGTACCAGGGATCATAATCCCACTCAACTCCTCGGAGGAGCCTGTCCTAGCCACACCTAGCCACTCCTAGAGTGATCTCTTAAGGTGAGTAACCTATTCTTATTAGACCTGACCTGCCTAGGTTCCACTGTGGCCCTGCCTGCCTGCTCAGGCCAGGGCTCTCACAAAATGGACCCTGACCACATGGCTGCCTAGGACTTTATACTTTAGTACAGTGCCATCTACTGGGCACTGATAGAACACCAAGGGACATTGCTTTAAGCAGGATTTCGAAACAGGTCCCCCTCCTTACTGTATTCTAGGACCCAGTTAAGCATCCTTAATACTAGGGGACTGCCTGCTAAATAATACTGGGAGACTAATTTACCAGTCCCCTACATACATATATACATTGGTGATAATTTGGATGGGTTAAACTAGATTGAGTGATATTAGAAGTACTTAGTTCTCAGAGTACAACTTTAGGTTGGCCGTTTTCAAGTGCACTAAATGAACTGTAATTTTGCAAGATTGGCTTGTGTTTTTAACAGATATTCTTAATGTGTTAAAAATGTTTTATAAAAAGCTGTTATCTTGTATACATTATTTGTTGTGGTGTTCCATTTACAGGTGGGATATGAAGATTTGTTTTGTAAATTACTTTTTTCCCTGGAGTAAGAAAAACAGAATTAGCCATTAAATTTGTGTCAAACTTTACCCACACCCTCCATTCAAAAAAAAGATATTTTCTTCTTTCTTAGGAAAACATTCTGGCAGGTAGATTTTTTTTTCTCTATTGATGATTTCAAAATACAAAAAAGGGGGTTGTGGGTGCACTCCAAGGTTTAGTTAACATGTGTTTAAATACAATGGAAGTGCCACTGATTTGGCTAATTAATCAATGCTTATTCCATGGTCCCCTGTCTCATAAGTGAATCAGTATATATGCAAGTGCATGTACAAAAAAAAAAGAAAAGTACAAGAAAAAATTGCTAATAAATATAAATACACTTCTTTCTTGGCAGTTGGTGAGGGGCCTGTAGTACCCAGTTTGCACAGCAGATATGTTAGAATATAAATGGAATACACACATACAAAGAAATACATACAAAAGTATTTTCTGCAGTTGTTGGACAAATGTCAAAATGACAAAAAAATACATATACATTGACTTTCTACTTATATGTAAGTAAATTTAAGATAAATTATAATGTACTAAAAATAAAATTACGTCGATTTTAAAGGGATACTGTCATGGGAAAATTTTTTTTTTTCAAAATTAATCAGTTAATAGTGATGCTCCAGCTGAATTCTGCACTGTTTAGGGTTCCCTTAGGGCTATTCCACACGGGGAGATCGGCAGGCGTTTGCGGTCGCGGCGACAAAGCGCAGCGCCAGTCGCCGCGACCGGCGCAGGCGACAGTTTTGTATGGGCGCCTATGTAAAAACGCCTGTGCTAACCACACGAGGCGATGCGCTTTTCAACAGTCGCCTGAAAATGCCTCGCCAGGCTTTTTCAGGCGACTTTTGAAAAGCGCATCGCCTGGTGTGGTTAGCACAGGCGTTTTTACATAGGCGCCCATACAAAACTGTCGCCTGCGCCGGTCGCGGCGACTGGCGCGGCGCTTTGTCGCCGCGACCGCAAACGCCTGCCGATCTCCCCGTGTGGACTAGCCCTTAAGATCAAACAAACAAGAAGTGAAATGCTGCATCCATCAAATGTATACTGATTAAAAACATGTGTGGATAAGTAGTATCTTAGGCTTAACACATTTCGTAGCAATAGATGCCAAGCCCTCAGAGGACATCATAGCAGTATGGTTCCAAGTTTTCCAGTAAAAGCCTCTTGTTCTGGACCAACATTTGTTCAGCTCACAACAAGTTTTTACGGATATGGATACATCTTTGTTTTCAGCCATACAGCCATAGTAACAACAATATTTAGAATAGCAAATAAATGTTGGCCCCTAAAGAATAAGAGATTGAACTGTTTTTCTGTCTGGACTGCCCTGTTACTACTCCTACTCTACGGGTACTATATACAGTATACATAGGTTTGTTTAATAGGTAAAATCCTATCGAGATTAACTGTAATATTTGCAACAGATAACTCAGCTATATTTATTTATTGCTTTATTTACCAGTAGGTCTTTCAAGCTGACACAAGGGCACCCATTACATGAAACGACAATGATCTGAGTTGTTAGCTGCACCAGCCACAACTGCTCACAATCAATACTGTTATACTGTTGGTGTATGATATCTGTGCACTGTAGTCACTTTGCTTGTAAATATGAAGACTGAAGGCTGACTCCTTCTTCTGGATAGGAGTTGTGGCAGGTCATTGGGGATAACTTTGACAGATGACCTACAAATTTTATTGGCTACATTATAAGGTGTGCTAATAGAAGTTGTTTGTATTTTTCTGTTTCTGGTTTTGTGTGAATGTACCGTGTCTTTGTATGTGCAAATTTTAGAGGTTAAGATATTGTGTTAGTGACTCTGGAAAGTATGACCCTACTCAGAGGAGCTTATGAGGCTGATGAAGATGGATATAGAACAGAAAATACAATACTCTGAAAATACAATCTTCCTTTGAAATACATGGTGCATCTGTTTCTAACACTTTTTTAGATGAGTAAGACTGCTATAAATACATATTATGGTAAATTTGGAATATCAGGAATGCAACTGTTCCTTGTAATTAATGCCCAAATTTAATAAGCAACATAACCAGCATAACAGTATACATATATATGAGGGTGTGCGTATTTGTAATGTTAATTCGAAAATCAGGATTATGCAGCTGTCAGCCAGATACTAAAAACAAACCAATTTCAATTTACTTTTGGGAAAAAATCATTGTACACCAGATATTGTTGTTGTGAGCAAATGTGAATATGATTGTTTGAGTCTCATGCCTAGACTATGAATATCATTTCTTTAGCAAAACAACAATATTTCTATTTTTTTTTCCTCACGCATTTGATATAATTCAGCAGATTTATGTCTAATTCTGCACACAGATTTGCCACATGGCAAGTCCCCCAAACAATGAGCCACAGCATATGCAAACATTTCCATCTCTGAGGATAATATTCATGTGGGTCTGTTGGCAAGTGTGGGAACAAACAAAAAGCAAATTTGGTTCAGGTTTTGGCAGCCTATTTTGGCAGTATTTGGATGCGGCAAAATCCAAATGCTTTGCCAAATTAAATTAGAACCCTTAGAATTATATGGCTTTAGACCTCAGGATGGAAGAAAGTAGCAATTTTTCCCAATAGATTAACACATTTACATCAAGGTTTGGATTGAGTTCTAAATTTGCCCAAATCTACTGGGAAGGATTTAATATTTGGCTGAATTAAAAACAGAATGGCTTTGGTACATTCCTAGTATGGGGAGAAATAGTCTGTGTTGTAACTGCACACACCAATCGTTTAGACGGCGCACTCTTGGAGTCCACTTAAAAGGAATCGCTTATTCTTCAGATTGATTGTAAAACACTTTAGTCAAACATCTTGATACACTGCTAGGGATGTAGCGAACCGCCGATAATGTGTTCGCGAACGCCGTTCGCGAACACCGGCAAAAAATGCGAACAGTTCGCGAACAGTTCGCGAACTTCGAACATCCGAAAATCGTTCGATTCGAACGATCGAAGGATTTTAATCGTTCGATCGAACGATTTTCGTTCGAATCGAACGAAAATCGTTCGATTTTAGCGACCGAATGGTCGAACGATTTTGACGCGAACGCCTATTGGCGAACGTCGCGCGACGTTCGCGAACAGCCGATGTTCGCGCGAACAAGTTCGCCGCAGAACAGTCCGCGACATCCCTATACACTGCAAACCCAGCGCCATGAGGTCTGACGCGTTTCGTGTCAGTGCACAGTTACACTGTGTTGTAACTGCTGTGTGTTATGTAGACCATTTTAACTGTAAGAAAATACAGATTTAGAGCAAAAAGTGTACAATCAAAAACATATTCATTTTCCTTGCTTTCCAGCTGACAGAGATTGTAAGTATCATTAACATGATATGAAGTAATATAAATCCTCTTTATCCTTAAAGAAGTTCAAACATTTATGCCACTGCAGCACAGCATGAAGACGGGTAGCCAACTCATTTGAAAAACATGCATCTGAAAACTGCCATTGAAAACTACAGATTTCTGCCTGAGGTAATATTAGAAATATTTATATTTTTCAAGGATGAGTTGGCAACCCTGCTTGTATTCCATGTGGAATAATTTGCATCAGCATATTGTCACTCATGATCACTAGCAGACAGAGATAAATGGACTCTGTTACACTTGAAAAACAAAATACTGAAAAAGTTGCAAATTCTACAAATGCGTCTTTAGTAGTTTTGATTACCTGTAATAGCTGAGTATGGTGGTTTTTTTATTAATGCCAATTTGAGGCGGTGACCTTTAGGAAATATACCTTATTGTGTTTTCTATATGAACTTGTGCTGCTCAGCTGATAATCAATGCTAAGTGCTCTTGTAATGGCATCTAATCATTTGCTTACCAAATTCCAATGTACAAAAGCCACCAGATCCTAATTATGTGTTTTTAAGCAAGCTGCTGCATTGTAAAAGATGCAAACATAAAGAGGATCACCGTACCAGAGGCCATCCCTTCAGACTAGAAGAAAAGAACTTTCATTTGAAGCAATATAGGTGGTACTTCACAGTCAGGACAGTGAGGTTGTGGAATGCACTGCCGGGTGATGTTGTGATGGCTGATTCTGTTAAAGCCTTTAAGAGTGGCTTAGATGATTTCTTGGACAGACATAATATCAAAGGCTATTGTGATACTAAACTCTATAGTTAGTATAGATATGGGTATATATATAATTTATGGGAAAGTATGGTGGGGTTTGTGTATGGATGCTGTGTTTTCATTTGGAGAGGTTGAACTTGATGGACTTTGTCTTTTTTCAACCTGATTTAACTATGTAACTATGTAACCTGAATTATTTTCTAATCAGCCTTATATTGTACCATTTATATGATATATAGTATATTCAGTATCTTGTGCATCAGTCGCTAAGCTCAGTAACAAACAGCAGCACAAAGCATGTGCAGTGTATCAGCAGATAAGAAGATGGGGAGCTACTGAGGCATCTTTGGAGACACAGATCTTTACTGCTAAACGGCTGTGACTGCCTTAGGCTGGTATAGAAGCCCACCATTATAGGGGGCTATGTATTAAAGTCCTGGTGTAAAAAAAAAACAAGGCATCTCAAACCTACCGAGGTTGTATATAAGTCAATGGGAGAGGTCCCTATCCTAATTGGAATTTTCTGTGGTCTGCACTGGAATTAGCCCGAAAATCTGACTATTTCAATCCAAAAAATTCTGGCTTTTCGGGAAAAAGCCCAAACCAATCAAGCGATTCTGGAATAATTCAAACAATTTAGATTTTCGCTCGATTTGTCCCCGATCCGAATACGATTAAATTGTGCTTTTTAAATAGTAAATAAGCTCCAGTCATGGATTCTAGTCTGGTCAGACTTTTTTAATTAAAATAGTCATAAAAATACGGATTTTGATAAATAAAGCCCATAATGTACAACATTTATGCCCGACCTCTTTAGTTAAGCTTTAGTTCTCCTTGTTGCATTTTAGTACAGTTAGCATAATAATGTATAATCTCCTGTACAAGCTGAAGGGGATATATTGTAGATGACCGGTATATATCCCCATTCTTTTGGTTTTAAAACCACCTCTTTAAGAGACACCATGGGGTTAACCAGCCAGAGGTGGGCTGGACATCCAAGGGGTGTTTAATGGAGGTGAGCAGCAGGTGAAGGGGAGGAAGTTTTTTCAAGTGTGGTAACTCTCTCTAAAAGACTGGAGAGTTCATCCCCAAAAGACTGGATATTATATGTTTTGGCAAGTAAGCTATTCTTATTTTGGACTTATATATTGCTGAAGTGAAGCTGTTTTGTTTTCTGTACCACTGCTTGCTGCTGAAAGCTTAACTTGAGAAAAATCAAACAGACAATTCTTCAATGTGGAGTGGCCTGCATGTTTGATGAAAACCCCGTTGTGATCCCCCAAACTTCACACTACAAACTGCAGAGTTATCTGTTCACTCACATCCTAAGGATGAAAATGTAAATGTCAGCTTCTCATAAATTACGTCATTTAATCAAGGGTCAAATTTCAAATTTGAAAAACTTGGAAATTTGAATCCAATCGACCAACCAAAATTAAGTCAAAGCTTTTTTTTTTTGGCCGAATAGGTCAGTTTTCGATCTAATAAGTCCGAATTCGACCGAATTCGACACATACGAATCCAAGTAATAGTGCATTCAATCGAATTCGAATCAAAGTTTTTCCCCCAAAAAACTTTGATTTTTCAAAATCCACCAATTGACTCCAAATGGGTTCTAGGAGGTCCCCCATAGGCTAAAACAGAAATTCGGCAGGTTTTAGATGGTCGAATGGTCGAAGTAGAATTTTTAAAGAGACAGTACATGATAAATTTCGATATTCTTATTTTCGATTTTTTTTTCAAATCGAATTTGGACTATTCCCTAGTTGAAGTACACAAAAATAGCTTGAAAATAGTGCATGCATGTGTTCCCAAACTGAATGCAGGTTGTGGCTAATATTTTCAGTGGCATACAGCCTATTGACACAAACCCTTGTGAAGACCTTGAAATTTTTCCCATTTTCAGGGTGGTGTGTGCCATTCTCTGCTTGCCCAGTGGTGCTTGTGTGTGCCATTATCTGCTTGCCCAGTGCTGCTTGTGTGTGCCATTCTCTGTTTTCCCAGTGCTGCTTGGGTGTGCCATTCTGTTTGCTCAGTGCTGCTCGGGTGTGCCATTCCCTGCTTGCCCAGAACTGCTTGTGTGTGCCATTCTCTGCTTTCCCAGTGCTGTTTGTGTGTGCCATTCTCTGTTTGCCCAGTGCTGCTTGTGTGTGCCATACTCTGTTTTCCCAGTGCTGCTTGGGTGTGCCATTCTGTTTGCTCAGTGCTGCTCGGGTGTGCCATTCCCTGCTTGCCCAGTGCTGCTTGTGTGTGCCATTCTCTGCTTACTCAGTGCTGCTTGTGTGTGCCATTCTCTGCTTGCCCAGTGCTGCTTGAGTGTGCCATTCCCTACTTGCCCAGTGCTGCTTGTGTGTTCCATTCTCTGCTTGCCCAGTGCTGCTTGGGTGTGCCATTCTCTGTTTTCCCAGTGGTGCTTGGGTGTGCCATTCTCTGCTTGCCCAGTGCTGCTTGTGTGTGCCATTCTCTGCTTGCCCAGTGCTGCTTGGGTGTGCCATTCACTGCTTGCCCAGTGCTGCTTGAGTGTGCCATTCTCTGCTTGCCCTATGCTACCTGTGGGATGTAAGCCTGTTAGGGGTTTGTTCTTGGGGGTTTGTTAGCATTTGGAAATTGTTGTTAGGGCCCCCTAAGGTGTTTAATGTGTTGGGGGTTGCTGTATTATCCACAGGGGAGGATTAGGCATATGGATTTAAAGGTATGTTTTTAACATATCAGTTTTTCACATATCCGTGATGAGGGATTTCCCTGCAGTGAGCACCAACCATTTGGGTTTTTTGGTGTGCTACCACCGTTAATGTGGATATGATCCTAAAAGTTCTTGTGGTAATATGGGTGTGGTTTACAGTGGGTGTGGTTTAAAAGGGGGAGTGGCCAACACTGACTTCCATTATCGGCCCTCCACCACATAGGCCAGTAAAATTTTGGCCCTCGGTACCACAGAAGTTGGAAAGCACTGGCCTAGACAAATACCTGATTTAAGTGAAGGACTGATGGGTTTACAATATGTTTGGCCCTAAGACGAAGTGCAGTGATCCACCTTGGTTATAGGATTGTGTACTTAGAAACCGGGGGATCCCTGTGGTTTTAACTTTATAACTCAATGAGCGAAAGGACATGGAGAAACTGCACTAGTGTTCCCAGAAGGCTAGTCAACATTTCAAAGACAGATGCTGTCAGGCTACTTATTCTCAGATCCAAATGCATACATCAGTACATTAGAAGTCTCACTCACTAAGTGCTGGCGCACTAGGATGTGCAAAATTGCATATTTTAGAGCACCATATATTAAGCACTTGTGAATGTACCTGGTTTGTTAAATGTGGCAAGGAATATCTGTATTAAATGTCTACTATGAACAGGTGTTACACGGCTCTGAATGTAGACTATTCTACATTATCTTAAACTCTCTATAGTTTCAGGAGTCTGGTTAATATACAGTAAACCTGATACTTGTAATGCAACATATACAGGCAATAGAATATAACTCTCTGTAGGAGTCCTTGGATTAGAAATACTGATAAAGGAGCTTGTTTCTTTCTACAATTCCTTTCTCAGCTATATTGCTGTGATACTTTCAAATAACATGTCAGAAAAATGCTGGGATGGCATTAAGTCAGAGATCAATAAAAATCTCTTGTTTAGACATCACAGCAACAGATGTGCGAATGGCTCTTTTTAGTCACAAATGCAGCAGTTAAACCGGGTGATTTGTATTACATTACATGAATAGGAAGAAATTACATGAGCATATCTATTTTTCATGATCCTCACCAAAAAAGATTGAAGTCACTGTCAGGGTGATATGTGATCGGAAATGGATAAAACATTGATGGTGGATAATTAATATTTCAAAAGGGGTCACATGCATTGCTCTGTACCCTTATTTAATCTGGACCGTCACAATAACCTTGCAGATTAATACAGAATGGGGAAATATTAGCCTAGTGCATTCATGTGAAGGAGATGGCCTTTAACTCTTTCAGTGCAAAAAAGCCTTACAACTTTGACAACAAGAATAATATAAAATATAATAGCCCTGCAAATCTCAAACTGTGGTAAATTCAACATTTTACTGAAACTACATATATACCTCCTGTCTAAACCCCTTTCCTTATTCTATGTATAACCTTTAATTTGTTTTAATTTAAAGGGGAACTCCGGCTTCAAAACCAAAATTTGATGAGGCCCACATAACACAGAACCCCCTAATATACCCATCACAGCTACCTGTTTCTTCAAAAAGTATGAATAAATGTCATTTTCTGAGCTGAAATCCAGCTGTTTAACAGTTCTTCTCTTTCTGCATCATTTGAAATCCTGGCAGGGAAGGAGGGACTAAAACACTAATGTTACAAATTGTAACAACTTCTCCACAGATTACAGACAGCACGCAGGAACTACATAACCCACAATGCATTGCACTGTGATGTTCCTTTCCTTATTAAAATCACTTGTGCAGGTAATTGTGGGGTTTGGAGGATGCAGGCTGAGGACAGATGGCTGTTGATACAAATTAACAGTAGTCAGCCAGCTCAGCAAAGTAGTCAAGCAGATCAGCAGGAGAGCAGGGGGCTAGGCTTAGGGTACTGTCAGAAACCATTAAAGATCATGAAAAGTCTTCATATTTTTTAACTGATGTATATTGCAAAGTTGCTTGAAATTATGTTTACTTTTCAAAAAAGCTTAAGTTGTGTTTTTGTGGAGTTCCTCTTTAAGGTAGGAAGCTGGCATTTACTTGCTTTGTGTATTCCATTTTCCATAGACCTCATTTCAACATCACTTATAACCACAAAAGTTAGATATTTTAAAGATTCCTTACCATGACTAATAATGTGGCCTCTACCTCTCATATGGGCAAAGCCCAATCAGAAAACAAAATTATTAACACACAAAATGAGAACTAATTCAGTATATGATCATAAAATTATAATCCCACCATCATATTTTAGAATAAATTACTACAGGTACTATCATAAAATCTGGAAGATAGTTTTAATATGCTGCATGTTGTCTATTATGGCTAAAATTGCTTTGTGGCTAAAGCAATAGATGATTGGTTTTACCATGTCTAATTAAGAGACAGATGTAATGGTCTGGATATTAGGGAGTTCTCTATAAGCAGATATTTGTATTACTCTTGATGATTTGGCATTACGAGATGCTTTCTCTCTAGCTTCAGATAGTTCTAATTTGTAAGTTAGTGCATTTGCAACTTTCCTGTCTGTGGATAGATGCAGACCTCTGGTAGAAGGTAGTTGGTTTTTAGGAGTTGTCCTTTTGTTAGTTAGGCAATCCTGTTTCTCATTGGAGCTTGGATTCCAGTATTCTTTTTGTCAGTAGAAGTGTGCTGAATGAGAGTTTGGGGTCTTTACACAGGAAATCCAGACGGTGGTGGCATCTTTAAATGTATGAACTTCTTACAATTCAATTCACTCTAACAATCAGATCCTAAATTGTTTTTTGTTTTTTTAATCCAATTTTTTTTTAACATTTTGAACCAATTGTTTTGTTATTGCTTCATAGTTATCCTTTCAAGATGATGTTTTTTTTCTGGTAGGATAAACCTTATCATTGCTAAACTGAAATCAGGCGTTTTCTACCGTATATACTCGAGTATAAGCCGAGTTTTTCAGCATCCAAAATGTGCTGAAAAAGTCTACCTCGGCTTATACTCGAGTCAGCGGGCAGTAGCTGAGATTGCAGTCACTTTTAATCATTCCTATACCAACAGTTCGCTTGGGGAGAGACTGCAGTATCACACAGCGCCCTCTGTTGGTTATATGAAAGAATAACAGTGCGCCCTCTGTTGGTTATATGAAAGAATAACAGTGACTGCAATATCACACAGCACCCTCTGTTGGTTATATGAAAGAATAACAGTGTGCCCTCTGTTGGTTATATGAAAGAATAACAGTGACTGCAATATCACACAGCACCCTCTGTTGGTTATATGAAGGATTAACAGTGATGGCAGTATCACACAGCGCCCTCTGTTGGTTATACGAAAGATTCACATTGATGGCAATATCACACAGCACCCTCTGCACATGGTAGTGGGACAATGCACACAGTAATCCGTTTGGCAATTCTCTGTCACCATCAACTTTGCAAAGAAGTCCGGTTGATCGCTGGGGGGGTCGCTTTGGCGGAATGTGCGCTGCTGGGAGACAGGGCTGTAGTTATACTCGAGTCAATAAGTTTTCCCAGTTTTCGTAGGTAAAATTAGGTACCTCGTCTTATACTCGGGCCGGCTTATACTTGAGTATATACAGTATATTATATAATATAGAGATTTGTTGCCCATTGGTAGCAAAGATTTTCTGTGCCCAACAGATGTCCCTGTGTGCCATAGGCCCTATAAACAGGGTGATCTGTGCCTTATTTTAATGAACACACCCCTCTCCACCCTAAACTGCAGCCTTTGAGAAGCTTATTATCAGATGGCTTCACAGTGGACTTGTAATTGTTTTTAGCAGCTTCTCCTCTGCTCAGCAGTGACAGTAATAACTAAAGTAAAACTGGTTTCACATTCTTAACAAGTGCTGCATATCACAAGAAACTTACAGTAGATAATTTGTATCAAAAGTCAAAACGTATTTTCAGCACAAGCCCTATTCATTGAGTTCATGCTGAATAAGGGTTACAACAGTAAGAAGTGGTGGGCTCTAAATAAATAAGCTAAACTGCAGCCTTTGAGCAGCTCAATATCAGATGGTTTTACAGTAACCTGGGAATTAGTATTAGCAGCTTCTCCTCTGTTTAGCAGAACCAGAAAGCGACAGTAAATACTAAAGTAAAACTGGTTTAATTAATGCAGCATGTAATAAGAAATGTAGATAATTTTTATTTAAAATAGTCAAAAAAGTATTTTCAGCACAAGCCCTATTCATTGAGCTCAAGAGTGGGTATAACAGTGGGTATAACAGAGGAGGCCTTTAAATAAATAAAACTAGCCTGGGACAGTGCTGCAAGTAGAGCCTGCTGAAAGCTTTAACAGTCTGCTTTTAAGATGCACTATTATTACTTCAAATGTTTTAATAACCATTAAAGCCTGGATTGTTTTGGAAAATGATGTTTATAGTAGCTTTTCAAGTTTGCATGAATAATCAGTTTCACTGTTAGTGCTTTAAAATGAGGCAAAGCAGCAATTTTGTAATTATGGATAGCAGAATCCACCCACTTTTGCACAGTTTGATGTTAACTTAAACATCAGAATTGTTTTAAAATTCAAAGTAGAAGGTAACATGATATTCATTTTAAAAAGAGGCGAATGTAGGTTAAAACACATAAAAATAGAAACATTGCTTGGGCTAGTAAATTCGTTAGGAGTGGATGTACCTGACAAGTGTAAATTCCCTGCTAGATAATTCAGTTTGGTATAGCTCACAGGACCTGTCTGCTTTCTATCAACCTGATCTCTTTTAACAGTGCAAGGTGATAGATATACTTACCAAGGCTCAGCTGTGGGCAAGAAACACCATCTGATGCACTCATGCATGCTTATTGCTCTGGCACCACAGACTATGGGGCAAATTCACTAAAGAGCGAAGCGGCTAACGCTAGCGCAAATTCGCCAGCGTGACGTCATTTCGTTACTTCGCTGATTTACTAACGGGTGCTGGAGTAAATTCGCTAGCGACGTGGACCTTCTCTAGCGCTACTTCGCACCCTTACGCCAGGCAAAGTTGCGCTATGGCGATGGGACGTAACTACGCTAATTCACTTGCGCATTTTACTGAACGTTACCTCTTGCGCCAGACTTGCCTTCACCACCTCAGACCAGGCAAAGTGCAATAGAGTAGATAGGGATTGGTTCAAAAAAAGTTTGAAAAAACTCCCAAAAAAGTCTGGCGTCTTTTCATTTTTTAAGGGTGATTTAAGGCTGAAAAAGATTGTAAATTTTTTTGGGGGTACCCTCCTTCCCCCCTACATTTCCTAACATATGGCACCTAAACTATACAGTGGTCACATGTGTAGGGCAATATAGCAACTCTATTTTATTTTATGAAGCTTTCCCAGGCTTGTGTAGTGTAATGTATTTGCTGCTACATATACGCTACATATACGTCCATTGTACTTTAACTTGGCGCCGTATGCAAATTAGGCATCGCTAGCATAACTTTGCTTTCCTTGACGAATTAACGCTAGCGCAACTTCGATACTGTTCGCCTCCCTGATCGCAACTTTGGATTTTAGTGAATTAGCGGCGCCCTGATGAAACTTCGCCTGGCGAAGTGCGGCGAAGTGTGGTGAAGCCTGCGCTAGCGTAACTCCGCAGGTTAGTGAATTTGCCCCTATATCTGTAATAATCAGCTGTTTGAGTAATTTTTTCTCATTATTTACTAATGGTGTTTTGTTGCTACTCTTGTTATTTATTATTCTGAATTTTGTCAGATCTAAAGCTGGCCATAGACGCAAAGATACTGTCGTACGAAACAAAGATTCATATGATTTTATGATCGTGTGTGGTGTGTCCAGACATTTTTTGTACCATGGCAATCGGTCGTTTCGTTGATTGGACAGATAAAGAGTTATATCGGCTAATGATTTCTCTGCATGTATTGCCTATCTGACAATATCAATGGATGACTGTCACTACTAATTGTCAGGCATGACGTTTGTATGAATGCTGTCTATTAATTAATGGTCAGAACTATGTGTCCTACTTATTTTAAGCTGAATGATAAATGGTAGATCATTAGGCTGAAATTAATGTGTTAGTTAATGAGTTGCATTTCCTCTGCCTCTCTTTGGTGTCTCAACATAAACAGAATTGTGATTGTTAATTGATGCCTACGTAAAACTGCACCAGCACGGGGTATTAGCTCATTCTCCACGGTCTTCTTCCTCCTCTTTTCTTTGGGTCCAGACCGGTGCATGTGCAGTAGAGTGAAAAAGAAGGCTTTTTGTGTCTATGATGAGCTTTTCCCTCTACTGCGCATGTTCTTTCCCAGACCAGAATGAAGAGAAGATGGAAGAAGCTGAAGAAGATGGTGACCAACAATGAGCTTCTACAGAAGGCTATGAGGCCGGTGCAGTTTTTAGCAAACGAGCACTGACCTGAGATATTGGGTAAGCAATTGTATCCATGTTATATATAACATATTGCCCCTTCCCACTGATACTATTAGTTCTCTTTTAAAGGGGTTTTTCACCTTTCTCTTTTCATTTCAGTTGGTTTCAGATCACCAGAAATAAAGATTTATTTCACTTACTTAATACTTACTGTGACTGTTATTTCTATATTGAATGTAAACTTTCATTTTTCATCTTCTTCTGTTTTTAAGCAGCTCTTGGAGGGGGGTTACCAACAGCTGCCTAAATTGATCCATTTCTAATCTTTGGTCCTCCTGAGCTGAATCGCTGAGTTTTTAAAAGCAGCTGTTATAATTGCTACATTAGTTACTAATAATCCACAGATGCTGCTGAGAAATGTATCAACTATTGTACCAAAATCTAACTGTTCAGAATACCCATGAATTTACTGAGCTGCCAGACTGAAACACCACAGACAGGTAAAATATTATTTACTAAAATCTGATTTTTTTTTTCTCTATTCTCTTAAAGCTATTTTGACCAAGCTTTTTTTTACTGTATTTCTCAATAAATTTACTCGAAAAAAATCTGGTGCAGGAAAAGAGGATAAAATCCGAATAGTATAATTTTTCGGATTTGATGCCCGAAAACTCAGATTTTTTGGGATTTTCGCCAGCAAACCACACATTTATCAGATTATTGTATGAAATCCAGCACAGATCATGATATCTTCCAGTTGAACTGGACATCTGCCATTGACTTCTACATGACTTCGGCAAGTTTGAAATTGAGTATTTTTTAATTTGGACTTTTAGCAACATCAGGGTTCACAAAAATCATGAAAAATTTGTTTTCTTTTTTCCACGAAAAAATTTTGTTTTTCCACTTTAAAACGGTGACTAAATAGCCCCCTATACTTTAAACTTATATTTTTATTTAATCAGTAAAATAATAAAAGGTGTAAAGCAACTGAACAAATTAACTGAAAAAAGTGTTTGGAAGGTGAACAACCCCTTAAGGGCTTACAGACGAGCGTTTTCACCTGTGCTTCCCTGCATTCCCCTGCAGGGGAGCGCAGGAGTAGATGCACTGAATTCTTTTCAATGTGGCTGTACTCACACAGACGCATGTAAGCGGCCAACACAGGTAAAATGCAACATGCTGCATCCCAACCTGTGTTCGTCTGTGTGAGTACAGCTACATTGAAAAGAATTCAGTGTGTCTGCTTCTGCGCTCCCCTGCGGCTGAACGTATGAAACCAGAACACAGGGGAGCGCAGGTAAAAATGCTCATCTGTAAGAGCCTTAAAGACATAGGGGAGAACCAGAGACAACACATGGAATAAATCCAGCAGAATATCTGTCATTATCAACTATACTGTATATACGCGTGCCAAATTGGAGAACTGCCATTTACTGCAGACCTGACGTGCATATTCTGCTCTATTCTAGTAGTTGGGAGACTTCCCTATGTATTTCACGTCACATTTGCACCAGTAATTCATACAGTTCCATTGATGTCTGACTAAGTGCATTGATGGGATGCTCCTCAACAGTAAAATGCGCTGAGTTTTCATGTCTGTTCAAATTCTAACCCATATTTGAACTAGCTAGTTCTTATATGAACTTCTGCCAAGGAATCTTCCAGAGAGCCAATTTTTCACACCAGTGCACTTTGACCATACGTATGTGGCCATATCATATTAATACCCAACTGTGTGTTACTCTTGACCTTCAGCTGTTTAGCTAAGTGTTTATTTATTTTCTAGGTGGTGTGAAGAATGTTATTAAAAGTTGTATTTTCTAAATATTTGAATACAGAATTTCCTTATAACTACGGGATAACTTAAGTACACTGATATTCAATATTCCAGACATTTTGACAAGTGCAATTGAAGGGGGATTTTCTGTAATTTAGACATTCTTTGAATTTAATGTGCAGTAAATCCAAGCAAGCATTCTCTCTTTTCTCATGATACATTGGCAGCTCAAGGGCTTTGAAACATTGGGTTCTATTAATGATAATCTTATATTTTTCATGGCAAAGGAACAAATATATCACATTATTTTATATATACATTTTTGTGCAGAATAAAGGACTGCATAATATATAACTGTAGTTGGAAATGACATTGTGGAAAAATGGATTCAGTTGTATATTAAAGGTTCTTGCTCCTATAGACATTCCTCGACTTTGACATATTTACGGCAATGACAAATCCTCCCGCCAAGTCAATACCAATAAATTGTATATGTGTGCCTATTGGCAAAGAGGATCCCTGGATCAACCACTACCTTTGTGGTAATTCCAGGCGGCAGTAATTCATTCCAGAGTTCCAACTGTGGACTCTTGTCAACAGACAACAATAGACTTATGCCTACATAATCAAGTGCAGACATAATTTTGACAAAGAGTGCCAGAAATTATACAACCAATCGGTCAAAGCACTCACTCACAATTGTGTAAGTTGTGATGCATGTGGTGCAATTGTGTCAGACATAATTCTTGTTTGCAGCTGCTGAGATTTGACTGAGATTTTTTAATTTGGACTGCAATGTATTCATGAGTGGCAAATCAGGAAGCACTGGGTGATGCAGGCCATAACAGAGCCTTCTTCTTTATACCTGTCTAATGGTAGGCTATAGGAAAAAGGATGCCTTACACCTGTTGGTGCTATGTTCTGCACCTCTGGAATGAGGTGCAGAGCACAGCCAGACCCCCAACCCAAATGCCCTTTTTCAGTTAAGCTTAAAAATTTTTATTACATAAAATACGTTTGAATTGTTATATTTGTTTAATAATATCTTATAATTACATAGGAGAAAATTACACAGTATATTCTACCACTAGCTTAACCAGCAGATTGCGCTACCTTTAAACTGACAAAATTAATAGAAGCAGAAGCAATTTTAAAAATTGTGATGATAATCTTCAATATGATTATTTATGGAACACTTTATTTAACCCTATTGTTAAAAAATAAAGTATGTTTTTGTGCTTGAAAACAATGTGTAATGTTTACTATAGTAGCTTTGTGCAAAATGATTTAATGAAATCAAATGAGCCAGTAAAACCAGACTAAGGGGCCGATTCACTAACTTCGAGTGAAGGATTCGAAGTAAAAAACGTTGAATTTTCGAATTGTTTTTTGGGCTACTTCGACCATCGAATGGGCTACTTCGACCTTCGACTACGACTTTGAATCGAAGGATTCGAACTAAAAATCGTTCGACCATCCCACCATTCGATAGTCGAAGTACTGTCTCTTTAAGAAAAAACTTTGACCCCCTAGTTCGCCATCTAAAAGCTACCGAATTCAATGTTAACCTATGGGGAAGGTCCACATAGGCTTGGCTAACTTTTTTTGATCGAAGGATATTCCTTTGATCGTGTGATTAAAATCCTTCGAATCGTTCGATTCGAAGGATTTAATCATTCGATCGAAGGATTATTCCTTCGATCGTTCGATCACACTATTTGCGCTAAAATCCTTCGACTTTGATATTCGAAGTCGAAGGATTTTAATTCCCAGTTGAATTTCGAGGGTTAATTAACCCTCAATATTCAACCCTTTGTGAATCGGCCCCTAAATGTACGCATGTGCATGATGCAGAATGTGGGTGATTCTCAAAATCCGTATGTGTGTCAGCTGGATTCTACATCACACACAGGCTCTGTCAACCCACAATCCCAATCTGTCAAATTCCTTCAGCCCACAATCCGTGCATGATACAACTTGTTCAAAAGGAAAATATCTAGCACTGCATTAAAACATCAGTACTGCATACATATGTGTGACACAATCTCAATAGGACTGTGGTGAAATTTCTACCTTTATTTTGAAAAATATCTGTAGTTTTTAATTTTTACAGAACATCGAAGCAAATTAATGAGAACATTTTTAATCAGCAGATTGATGTGGCAGGGAGGCATTGCAATTGTTAAGCAGGTCAATGTTGTACAAAAAAAAGAAAGAAATGTATATAAATACATGTTTGTGCTTTTATGTATTTTGCAATTAATATACTTGTATAACAACAACAGTATTTCTTTCCCCTGTCATCTATTACAAAATCCCTGGCATGAAGCAAACTGTCAGTTTAAACTTGTACTACATTATTGTCCATTAATAATTAACCATTAGTATACCCTGTGGATCGTAAATTATTTAAGTGACATATTAAATGGAGAATGGAAACCCTGTGAATCTTGTTTGATCATGACGCATTCTCTGTTCTTTTTGTAGTCTTGTGCCACCAGACATCTGCATCATCTCTGTAAAAGGGGGGTGTCCCACCTTTTGTTTGAGATTGCCCTCTGTTAATTAAATTACCCCTCATGTCCAGAGATATTCCAGTACCTGCCAGTTTCTTTATTCTGACTGGACAGTACTGGACTGCAGTTCTGCAAGGGGCAGGTTAAACAAAAACAACAAAAGAGGCATGGGTGAACTGGTGTCGTGCCGTTGCATAAAAGGTTGTTGTCTTAGTAGAAGGCCCAAATTGTCCCAATTTTTACAAATTCTTACAATATTGTTTGGTATGCATCATGCATTAGTTCTTACATAAGGGATCCGATACCCGCATTTTAACTCCCTTTAATCTGTGACATACTTTTATTTTAGAACTTACCAATATTTTATAAATAATTGTTAGTTATAAATAATAACTGTGTTGCTAGTATTCACGATATTGACTGTTTCCAATGTATTGGACAAATGGAATTGATTTCAGGGCAGCTTTTGTATATTTGTTGTGTGTACTAGTGTAAAATGCGCGTGTAGATTCACAAGAACACAGATCAGGAAGAATACTGTCCACACATACTTCTCCTCATTTTAAAGTGAAGTGCAGGAGAGCCCACAAATTTGCAGCTCTTAGGCTAGGGCCACACAGGGGGCCAATATCAGCTTGTTGAAATATGTTGGCTGATTTCAGCCCTATCTCAGGCAGTAACTTCCTCTCTTTTCCTCGTCCTGATCTGACTGGCAGATTTCGGCTCAAAATGCAGAGACTTAAGGTTCTTCTCTGAAAACCTGTCAAGTCTGTTCATGCCAAGCAGATTCAATGTGAAAAAGAGAGGAGGCTACTGACCACAGTAGGGCCCTAGCTTTGGGGCCCCATGGATTTCTTTTTTTCAGATGAAAAAGAGGGTAGGGCACATTACAGCTGATTTCAGCCCCCTTGTGGCTCTAGCCTTGGGGCCCCATGGATAAAGTATAAACCCCTTCTGTAGGCAATGCTGCAACATACAGAGAGAGTGTAACTGGAGTAAGATGCAAAGTGCAAAAAACGGTGCTCTAAACAGTTTTTTTGCACTGCCACTTGTACCTTTTTGTACACTCATCATTCCAGTTACAAATCAAATTTTTTATATTCAGATTTTTTAATAAATATGCATTCAATGCATTCAATTTTTTTAAATTAGAGTTTGAAAAAAAAAAACCTCTAACATAACACAAACACACATTTTAATAAGCCCAATAATGGACCAGATTAAATTCAGAGAGAAAAAGTTTTCTCACATGAAAAGTCATGGACAAGATTCAATTAGGATTCAATCTGAGGAAAGAACTTTTTCATGTTCAGTTCCAATTTTTTCCCATAGACTTCAATAGAGTTTTCATGTGACAAACCCATGAGACAAGTTTTTCTAAATTGAATTGCATCTCCTATTGAATTCTGTCCATTGAGTTTTCACATGATAACCCTTTTTCTCACTGCATGAAATGTAGCCCAATGTATGAATCTGATCTGATCTGAACATAAATATATATATATATATATATATATATATATATATATATATATATATATATATATATATATATATATATATATATATATATATATATATATATATATAATTTATATATGTTGCATTTTTATTTGTGAATCCATTCTCTGGAATGTAAAAAAATAAAAAATTAGAGGGCAGTATTATGAGAGCTGACTAGAGTACAAACTGTTTATATTGTACAACTGAAATACATTTACTCAGTTTAATATAGACTATATTATTGCTTTATTTTCATTCAGCATAGTTGATGTTGGTATCATGCCCTTTTGTTGGTAAGAGTTAAGCCATCCACAAGATCTCATAATGGATCAATGAATTCTCATAAAAACTGTCATTCCATTAAAAGAACATGACTGTGTCCCTTATGATATAAAGATAGGCACTGAATAAGTAGTAAAATGGTCAAATTGAAACTCATTACTATCAATGTATTGTGATCCGTTACATTACTAAGTACAGAAAGCTGTGAATTTCCTCTTCATTCTTTAACATGCAAAAATGAAAAATGAAATGGTAAAGAGTTTTACTTACAGACGTCGGCAGCTTATTGGCTCATGCGCGGGCTTCCGCGATCGATAGCCCGAAAGTTGGCCTGATGTCAATTGGGCAGGGTTAAAAATCCTGTCAGATCGCGGCCACATCTGTTCGTTGATGGCTGCAGTACCGCGATCTGACCTCCCGTTTTGCCTAGATTATGATCTAATCGTTGGGCCTAGACTATGATCTAATCATTGGGCCCTTGTGCCCACGATTGGATCAGCCCTATATCGCCCATTTTAATGTGGGCATATTGGGGAGAGATCCGCTCGTTTGGCGAAATCGCCAAATGAGCACATCTCTACATGTATGGCCACCTTTACTAGTAGCCTGTCCACCCCCCCAAGTAGATGCCTATTGGCAGGTGGGATAATGCAGATGAAATGGCAGGCATTTCATACAGAAGGTAGACCCTAGGTGGTCTAAAGGTAGTCTGGCTGTGACTGTTGGTCTGTCTATTAGGCTGCCTTGTGCAGATATCCTCATACAGCATTACTACCTCTGCAATTGATTGTTTCTTTCTTCTGACATGTCTGAAGAGAAGAGAGAGAGGTAAATTACGCATAACATATTTATGGGATTTGAACAACCTCCCTCTGGGGTCATTCTTCCCTATGCCCTTAGTGTGTAAGCACCACTTAGCCTGAACAAGTCTGTTAAATTCATGACCAGATTAAGAATATGTTTGAAAAAATCTTTTGATGAATTTAAAGCTTCTAAAGCGGTTTCCCCCCAGAACAAGGAACAAAAGGATTCTCATTTAGAGGAGAAACTGTGTAAAATAAGTTCTTACACTTTTGCAGAGTTCATTTCATTTTCCTATTGAAAAATTGCCCAGACTAATAAAAAAAAAAAGTCAGGAAAGTAGTAACTCCTAATCCTTCTGTGCATGAAGATTCAGTAAACACTTTTTCTCTGAAGAAACAGCTGTGTTTTCCAAGGCATAGCTATTTGAATTTTTGAGGCAGAATGGCAAATTCTTAGAAAAAGAACAAGTGACGAGCAAAAGATTTAACTGTATGTTAAAGGACAAGGAACGGCAAAAAAATAAAATCCCATTTTTACTTTCTTTAATGAAAAAGAAACCTATCTCCAATGTACTTTAATTAAAACATGTGTACCGTTTTTAGAAGAAACCGGACTGTATGCAGTGAAATTCTCCCTTCATTTACTGCTGTGGATAGGAATTGTCAGATGGTCCCTAACTGCTGAGCAGAGAAACAATCATACTTATGAACAGCAGGGGGAGCCGTCGCCTTACTTACCAGCCATGCAGAATTCAAGCAGCTTTGTTTATGATGATCCCTAAGCAGCCCAGACCACACTGAGCATGTGCAGGTCAGGGTCAGGCAAAGATGTTTAACAAAGTTACAAGACGACAGTCCCCTGTGGCCAACTTTGAAAGCATAAATCATTTGCTTGATTAGGCTTTGTGGTGCAGTAAGTTCATGTTTATATTTAGTATACAAAATACAGCATTTCCCAAGCCACCCATGGCAGCTCATCACCAACATGAGTATTCCCCGCCCCTCAGGTCACTGGACAGGAAAGGGTTAACTCCCAACCCTATAACATCCGCTCTGCACCGCCCCCACCTTTTTCCTGTCCAGGTCACTTGTGTAGCTTACCGCTTCCAGGGTCTCTCTGCTCTCTCTCTGCCCTGATGCCTCCCATATGCTCCCCGGAGGGGATTGCGGTGGAGAAGGACCAATGGCTGGGTCACATTCCACCTATCAGGCCCACAGTTAAACTGGCCGTGTTGTTTGGTGACGAAGTGCGGATCCTCTGAAAACCGCTTCTAACAGACGCAGGAAGTACGTCATTTTCCTCGCAGAGCCAGGCAATCTTGCGTTCCACCGGCTGAATGTACGCGTCATTTCCGGTCGCGCGTCATTTCCGGTCGCGCGTTATTTCTGAAGCGACGGACGCGTGCGCCGGCGTCTTGACGTCACGGCGCGCGCCAAAATTGGAAGTGGAGCGTGGTGTGTCAGTGAGCATGGGAAAGATAGATTCTTCTTTTTTTTGGACGCAAGTGTGCTTACTATTGCCTGTCTCATAGGTTACAGACAAGATGGATCAGTCTGGCTCTGGGAGAGGAGTGCAGCCAAAAGTTTCTAGGTAAGCGAATGATAACGGAGTTATTGTTTGGGGAGAGAGTGGAGGCTAATGGTGCTTGTTTCTTTCCTGTTTAGCCTCTCTGCCTCTACTGAAGCACAGAAGGTGGAAAGTCAACAAGCAAGAAAGTGGTCGGTTGCAGAACAACCTTAACAGCTGAGCCTCAAACTTCTTCAGCACCCCAATTGGATGCCTTAGTGTCCCTAATTAAGCAAGCCGTGGTGCAGGGGGTGCAGGAAGCATCTTCCTCAAGCAGGAGGCCTAAGAGGTCTCGGGAAATGCTGTATGAGTCCCTTTCGGACATTTCAGAAGATGAATATTATGATCCTGCGGATGTTCAGTTGGATTTATCAGAGGTAGGAGAAATTTTCTCTGAGGATGAGTCCGCCTTTGATGCCTCGACAGTAGAGGGTCTAGTGAAGGCAGTTAGGAAGACATTAAGTTTAACTGAAGAGACACCAAAGAGTTCTTCGGCAGACAAGTTGTTTCCGTCCGTGAAGAAACGTTCCTCTACCTTTCCAGTTCATGGTTCAATTAAAGAGCTAATTAGCTCAGAGTGGAAGAAGACGGAAAAGAGAGTGGTTATTCAAGGTAAATTTGCAAAGAAATACCCTGTGGATGAGCCTAATGCAAAGTTGTGGGATAATCCACCTAAGGTTGATGCGGCAGTGGTTCGCTTGGCTCGGAAAACTACCCTACCGGTTGACGATGCGGGTGCATTTAGAGATCCGATGGAAAAGCGGATGGAGTTGGATCTGAAGAAAGAAAATTCAGACGTCATGGGCCAAGAGCTGAGTCGCCAAAAAATAGGAATTTTCGGAACTCAAGGCAGTACAGGCCTGGGAGGTCTCAAGGCAGACAGTCTCCATGGAGATCTTCTAGAGGGGAGCCACGACAACCGGCGAAGAAGGCAACTGGTTTTGGCTCTTCCTCAAACAGAACACAATGAGATCAGGCCAGCTCGAACCTGTGCAGTAGGAGCGCGTCTGGCACTCTTCGAGGAGGTTTGGGCCGAGAATATTCGGGATCGTTGGGTTCTAGAGATTATAAAGGAAGGTTATCATCTCAAATTTTCCAGGGTCCCAAGACACGATGTGTATCTAGTTTCTTTGGTGCCGAAGGTTCAAGGTGCAAAGGAAATAGTTCAAGAATACATGGATCAGTTGCTAGAAACCGGTGCTGTAGAACCAGTACCCCGGGAGCAACAAAGGAGAGGGTTTTACTCCAAACTCTTTCTAGTAAAAAAATCCTCAGGGACGTTCAGACCTGTGCTGGATCTTCGACCCCTAAATCAATTTATACGTTGCAGGAAATTCAAGATGGAGTCCCTGACATCCATAATTGCAGCAATTCCGCCTCGAGCATGGTTGGTAAATCTGGATCTCAAAGACGCATACTTCCATGTTCCAGTGTATGGTCCACACAGAAAATACCTGCGGTTTGTGTTTCACTTGCCTCCCGTTTGGCCTGTCCACGTCTCCAAGGACTTTTTCAAAGGTCTTAGTAACAGTAATAGCTTTCCTGAGAGTGAAGGGGGTCCCAGCCTTCCATTATCTGGACGATATCCTTCTGGTGTCCAACTCAGAAGAAGAAGCTGTAAAAAACAGAGACGAAGCGGTTGGAATTCTGCAACATTTCGGTTGGGTAATAAACTGGCAGAAAAGTCATCTGGTGCCAACTCAGAAGATAGTCTTCTTAGGAGCCAGTTTGGACACTCTTCAAGGGATAGTGTCTCTTCCAGAACAGAAGATCTCATACATCATGGACCGAGTGAGGTCCTTTCAACAACTCACCAGAGTGTCAGTCAAGGATTGCATGTCAATTCTGGGTCTATTTTCCTCCACCATTCAGATGGTACATTGGGCAAGGTGGCACATAAGACCCCTTCAAATATATTTTCTGGGTTCAGGGTCGACCAATCCCGTAAATCTGAAGAGACTCCTTCTTATTCCAAAACAGGTGATGGCGAGCCTAGACTGCTGGTTGATTCCGAGGAATCTAACCAGAGGAATGCTGTTAACAGAACCGGACTACGTCACGATTACAACAGACGCCTCTCAAACAGGCTGAGGAGCCATGTTAGACGATCTGTCAGCCCAAGGGCAGTGGGAAGTCTCTCATCTTCCTTCCAATGTATTGGAGTTGAGGGCAATAAGGATGGCTCTATTAGCCTTCTCGGAGAGGATAACACACAGGTGGGTGAAAATCCGGTCAGACAATGCCACGGCGGTGGCTTATGTACACAGACAAGGAGGCACCAAGAGTGTGCAGTTAATACAAGAGCTGTCAACTATCATGTCATGGGCAGAATCAAACCTCAGAGGTTTAGTAGCCTTTTTTGTGGCAGGGAAAATGAATGTGCAGGCGGATTTCCTAAGCAGAAATTCCTTGGAGACAGGAGAGTGGTCTCTGAATCCCGCTGTGTTCCAGACCATTACCCAAAGATTTGGCAATCCAGAGATAGACCTCATGGCTTCGGATCACAACCACAAGTGCAGGAGGTTCTTTTCAAGGTACCCGTCCCGGATGTCCAGTGGGGTAGATGCCCTAAATCAGAACTGGAGAGGGATGTTCGGTTATGTCTTTCCACCCTTTCCATTAATTTGGAGGGTATTGAAGAAAATAGACAAAGAAGGGACACAGGTGATTGCAATAGTTCCATTCTGGCCCAGGCGTCCCTGGTTTCCACTTTTGAGGCAGATGTCAGTGGAGCCTCCAATGAAACTACCAGTTGTGAAAGATCTGCTGATGCAGGGCCCAGTTCCATTTCAGGAGGTGTTCCACCTGTCGTTGAGGGCGTGGAAGTTGAAAGGCAGAGGTTATCAGGCATGGGCCTCAAGAAAGATCTGATAGAATTGCTGTTGAAATCTAGAAAGCACTCAACGTCAAGTCAGTATTATCGTGTCTGGTCCTGTTTTGTCAAGTTTGCGGAAGATAAAGGATTTGATCCCAGATGTCCTGGGGCGTCGGAATTGGTGCAGTTTCTCTTTGCTGGGTACCAGAGGAAGCTTAGTGTCAGCACTTTGAGAGGACAAGTTTCGGCATTGTCGGCATTAACTGAAAAACCATGGGCTGAGGATCCATTGGTCATTCGCCTGTTTAATGCACTTAAAAGAGTGTGTCCAGTGAGACGACTAGGGATGCCTCCATGGGATTTGCCTTTGGTCCTAAAGGTTTTGATGGCAGCTCCTTTTGAACCGTTGGAAAAGGCTTCGGATTGGCATGTTACTCTGAAAGCTTTATTTCTGGTGGCGATCACTTCAGCCTGCAGAGTAGGGGAAATTCATTCTCTTTCGGCGAAGGAACCTGATATGGTTTTGTTCCCTGACAAAGTGGTCTTGAGACCAGCATTTGAATTTCTTCCGAAGGTTGTATCACAATTTCACATGAATTTGGAGATAACTTTACCCTCCTTTTGTCCGGATCCCAAAACAGAGCGTGAACAACAGTGGCATACGTTGGACCTAGTTCGAATAATATCTCATTATCTGACCCGTACACAGTCAGAAGTCAGAAAGACTGTTTGTCATTCCGAGGGGTCCTAGAAGAGGTTGTGCTCCGTCTAAAGTGACTATTAGCCGATGGATCGTTGGATGCATAGTGTTCGCTTATCACAAAACAGGCAGAGAGGTACCTAGAGACTTGAAGGCTCACTCTACTCGAGCATTGGCTGCTTCCTGGGTGGCGGAAGCCAGGGCGCTGCCAGACGTAATTTGCAAGGCTGCAAGATGGTCCTCCTTACATACATTTATAAAACATTATAAGTTAAATGTTTTTCTTTCCCAAGAGGCTAAATTTGGGAGAAAGGTTTTGCAAGCTGTATTGCATTCATAATAAATATTAAGCATCAGTCCCTCCCTTCTTTTTGGCTTTGGAAATTCTCATGTTGGTGATGAGCTGCCATGGGTGGCTTGGGAAATAGAGAAATTTTATTACTTACCGTAATTTCTATTTCCAAGTCACCTACCATGGCAGCACTCACCAACTTTCCTCCCTTCTGAAGCTAAGAAACATAGACAAGGTGGGGGCGGTGCAGAGCGGATGTTATAGGGTTGGGAGTTAACCCTTTCCTGTCCAGTGACCTGAGGGGCGGGGAATACTCATGTTGGTGAGTGCTGCCATGGTAGGTGACTTGGAAATAGAAATTACGGTAAGTAATAAAATTTCTCTATTTTTAGACTTTCCTTGTCCTTTAATAAAATTCTGTACATGGACTGGGAAGAACCTCTAAGGTTGACACCTCTGTATCATCTAAGTGGACACTCTTTTTACTGCTGCACTGCAAGCTGGAGTGATATCACCCCCTCCCTCCCCCCCAGCAGCCCATCAGCAGAACAATGGGAAGGTAACCAGATAGCTCCCATAACCAGGCAAAATCCAGAAAAAATGCCAGCAGCACACTGAATAAGGTTGCAATAGTGTTCAAAAATGAAAATTTATTAAGCCCATATGCAAAAAGGAAAAGTTTTGAGCCTACCAGGCACTTTATCAAGCCCTGTGTTACACCATAACAAAACCTTTTAAAGTAAGGAAGGGGGTGTAACTACATGACCCACCTTCTCTCTAGAGACATCACCAAAATGTTATATACAAACTGTTAAACACAAACTGTTAAACACAATCCGTAATTATTTCAATGATTGCTCTGTAAGGCTACAAATGTGTTGTTATTGCTACTTGGCATTTCTCATCTTTCTATTCAGCCCCTCTCCTATTCATATTTCAATCTCTTATTCAAATCAATGCATGGTTGCTAGGGTAATTTGGACCCTAAAAACTGTTTGTCTTCGGCACACCATTTACTCAATATTTATGGGGTGCATTCAATCCCAGGCTGCTTCAAGCCCAACGCTCATGTGCTCATCTATAATTGTGCCATGTACCAACATGCTGGTGGTACCTGCATGGCAAAATAAACACAAAAAGCAGTGCACTGTAGTGAAAGGAAGCTCTTACCCCTGCTGTAAATATTTCAGAAGTCCTCGGTTCAATTTGCATGTTGTTTGTAAGCATTCTAATTTATCCCAAATACATTGCACATTAACAATGTTATTCATGCTGCACACTCCAGAATGCTCACACCTATGTCACCCCAACCTGAACCCAGTTGTAATATTAACTAATGGAGCACGGCTGGGACGCCTGCCACCACATCCACATGGGTTAGTACCAAGAAGAGAGTTCTGAACAGGCGAGGGAATCCAATGTTTACAGGAGGAATGGGGAACAAGGAGCATGGTCAAGGGACAGGCCAGGTCGATACCAATCAGACAGAGCAGTACTGAATCAGGAGACAAGAACGTAGTCGGGGTCACAGACCGGGTCAAAAACCAACAGTATAGCACTACAGAGGAGAATCCAAAAGTGTAGTCAAAATACAAGCAAAGTTCAGGATAGGCAGCAGACTTGGGATGATCAGGGACAGGCAAGGACAAGGATCAGACAAACTAGAACGCACCCCGGAACTATGGAAAAGAACCTACGTTGGGCAACTTGAATCTCACGCCAAGCATGATGAAGTCAGATGTGGATGCACATAAAAAATCCCAGAAGTGTTGCAAGCACACATCAAACGCGGATCAGTGCACGATGAACACGGACTTGTCGAGCATACCCGTTGGGAGCACGGTGGGCATCCCTGCCATGATTCAAAAGGTAATATTGCACTAGTGTTGAACTGGCCCACCAGGATACCAGGAACACTCCCAGTGGGCCCAGATGTCAGTGGGCCCTTTTGTTTCTAACCATTTAGCCTATTTCATGGTCATTCTCTATTTCTTTTTGGGAAAAATGCTTAATAATGGAAGAATATACTTAGTAGATATAAAAGACTAGATGAATAAAGAAGTTGAGTGAGAAGAGGAAATATAATAGTTGCACATGAACCCCAAAGGGTTTTCTCCAAGATGCTATAGACAAACACTATCTATTGGGCCTGTTGTGTGTTGGGGTGGTTAGGCCTCTCTGTACCTGAAATGATGTCCTATTTTGAATCTGTCTGGATCTGTTACAGGCAAAGGCTCACTTACTGAGTATTAAAGCACAGCCGGTACAGTTGGTTATCAGATTCCAATTACAGACCAGGTTCAAACTTTCATGGGTTTATCAGATAGAGATTTTCTCATCAGCATATGATAAGCCAGGAATGTGAAAACTTGAAAAGCAATCTTCCTAGGCTTTTTGCATTCTGCTCACTCAAAATGCTGTTCATGTAGCTCTACGGTACTTCCCAGGTTCTACATGCTTGTCAGAAAAAAACTACACCTAATAAGGACAAAACCCGACTCTAGTTGGGATCTGATCAAATCCCCTGGATGTGTTTTAAAACCAAGTATATTTCCTAGAGTTCCTTCTACTTTGCCTTACACGCTGAACCCCCTGAAGTCCCTCTTCACATCCCATGGGATGTTGTGATTTTTATAATTATGGACACTGCAAGAACTGCATTTGACACAACATTTGATAATTTTATTTGTGTTGGTTGCAGTGTGTGTGTGCTAGAGTACAGCATTAATAATACTATTAACTTATTTAGCACAAGTGGTAATGCTTTTGTGCACAATGCACAAAAGACGCCTACAACGTCCTAGCTAAATCCAGAGTCCCTTAGCATAATAAGACCATGCATAATTGGCCAACCAGTCCTCCACCCAAATTAGCAGAATTACATTTATGTACACGTACCAAAGGGGAATGGCATTTTTATGGTGAAATTCTGTGCCCATTTTTTCTGGCATTCATAGTTTTATTAGAAGCCATGTATTTTGGTAATCAGAAAACCATAAGGGTGATGCACACAGAGCTGGTTAATAGTAGCTACTTTACCCAGCTAGAAAATGGCATTAAAGGAACAGTAACACCACAAAATGAAGTGTCTTAAAGTAATGAAAATATAATGTACTGTTGTGCTGAACTGGTCAAACGGGTATGCTTGCTTCAGAAACACAACAGAAGCAACAAGCTGCTGTGTAGCTATGGGGGCAGCCATTCAAAGCTGAAAAAGGAGAAAAGGCACAGGATATATCAGATAACACATAAGTGCTGTAATATACAATAGGATTCTTCAGAACTTATCTGTTATCTACTATATAGCCTGTGATTGGCTGACCCATGGCTACACAACAGCTTGTTTATATAAACTAAACATGTGTTTCTGAAGCAAGCAAACCCGTTTTACCAGTGCAGGGCAACAGTAAATTATATTGTCATTCCTTTAAAACACTTTTCTTTTTTGGTGTTACTGTTCCTTTAAATACCCTGCCATTGAGAATACGGAGAATTGCCTCTGCTAAAGCACACATGGGGACAGTTTTAAGTAATTATTAGCATTGTCTATGTTTGTAGCCATGCTACAATGAGTTCTGTGTGTCTTTATCCTAACTGTGCAGTTAAAACATGAATGGACCTAAAATCTTACAACAGTTTCACTTCATTTATTGGATTATAATTACTCCATTTACTGTTACTGCTGTTTAAGACAAAATTATAGACATTTATTTCTCAATGCATTACTTGTTTCAGATGTCAGAAAGAAAATGCCTTCTATTCTCTGTTCTCCTGTGCTGAACCATGGCTGATTTCTCTGTCCTGCTCTTTATAATTTTCATTCTGCTTCTGTTCAAGTGCAATGTTTTGCTAAACACCTGAAGTTATCACCTAACTAATCAGTGTGTGTATTGCACAGTTAAAGCTTTATGTATCACCATTCCCTGCACTGCACATATAATTTATTGAAAATCACAATCTTTGCCGTATTTTTGTTATCTTAAATGAGCATTTCGAGTTGAAATACTGTATTAGCCTAGAGTTATCATTTTAGTAGCCAAACTGAAAATCTTTGGTTGAGCATTATTTTGTCAGCATTAATCGCTTTTCTGAAGTGGCTATGTTACAGATGAAGCAGATGTTGTACCTTTTATCCTATCACCGTACATGAAGATTAATGTAGTAAAGTAACAGAAAAAAATATTTAGGTATCATGATAACCACCTTCAGATAGCCCTGATGTGTTTGGAGGCAAAAGAACAGAAAGCTGCTCAGGTTTTGTTGATAGAATTTGAAATTAAACATCCACAATACAGTTTGAAAAGATTATGGCCAGGGTCAGACTGAGGGGCCCGTGGCCCACTGGGGCTGCTGTCTCAGGGACCCCTACCACAAAGCCCCTCCAAACCCCCGCCGCAGCCTGAACCCTTCTTCACACTCACCCCGTGCACACCTTTTTTTTTACTAGGGTCAAAGTTCAGGGAGTTCAGGCAGGGGCAGCAATGGCAGGAAGCAGATCTGGGCCAGCGGAGCCCATGAGAGCAGGTTTCCCAACAGGTTTTTTTCCCGGTGTCCCGCCGACCAATAGGAATTCTGTTCTACCACTGGCGAAAATTCACGGGGAAAAATGTCTTATTCTGTTCGCCATCTTAAAATTAAATTTCATTATGATGTAGAGATTGATATTCTGAGACCATCTGCAATTGGTCTTTTTTTTTTTTAACTATTTGTGGTTTGTAAATATTTTAGTTTTCTGTTCAGATGCTCTCCAGTAGGAGAGGGACTGAATAGAAAGACAAATAATAAAAAGTAATGATAACAATAACATTAACACAGAAATTATAATAAAATAATTCAAAACCTATAAGAATTAAAAATTAAGGCAACTGACAGGTTGCTAAGATTAGGCCATTTCACAACATTTTAAAAGTGTTTTGTATGAGGTGATCCAAGTGGATAGGCATTGTACAGGAGTAGGATAATATTTCTACTATTCCAAGGGCATCTGGTCAAGGGGCTATTCTAAGACTTGAGGCACATATAATATTCCTAACAGGCAAGATACAAATAAAAAATTCCAGCTTGGCATCAGCCAACATTTATAAATAAAATAATGTAACCTCTAGTTTCTGTAGGCTGGTATATCTTGCCATAAATAAATCCACTTTGGAGTTACCCATAAATTATTATTACATCTTTAAACAAAACAGATACGGCTTAGCATGATAATCCAAATACAAACCTTGCAATCCAGCCCACCTCATCCTGACTCCAAATAAGTCTATTTTGATCTTTAAACAGCTTGATTATCTAGCTAGTAATAACATACACAGTACAATAGGCATGACACAGCCCTCCAATTCTAAACAAATTGGACTGTTTTGGTTGTACTTATTTATATACCCCAAAGTGTAGGTAGTGATTTTCAAGGTTTAGACACAAACATACTGTAGGTCCAATTAATATAAATTAAACTGAGTATAATAAAAATACATAAAAATAACAATTTCATTGAAATGTGAATGCTGCCCCGAGGAGCTGACAATCAATGAAAGTTAAGGGGATGTATAGCCCAAGAATTGATCTCCCATGTATTCAGCTGCCTAAGGAAAATGTTCGACATTAAATTCTTTATTAAAATTTGACAACAAACATAAAAAACACATTTGTTTTATACATTCTTTACTTTTCATTAGAGGTGGGTACGGGGGTACAGAAAACAAAAGTAGAGGGTAGGAAAAGAGAGGGTACAAGAATGACATGTTTGTTTACAATACAGTCTGTATCTGTATATACTTTCTTATAGATGTTGGCATGTTTAAATACATGAGACCACCAATTATAAAAAAACACATTTTTCATGACAGTTGTTTTTTTGTTTTTTTTTAAATTTTAAAAAAGTTAATGAACTTGTTTTTAAAATATAGAAAAATGCTCAGTTGGTTAAACCTAATCATTGTGTGCAGACTCTTCTCCTTCATGGGGCCTGCTCTTCTCTGCATGGTCTGTGAATAAAGTGCAAATTCTAATTAAATGATCTACCACAGCTGGATTTAAAGCATCAAAGCACAATAATAGTTTTGACATATTTTGATCATTATCAGCACAGGAAAACCATTTTTAACTGTTGCGCTGTCCAACAGCAAGCCTTTAATATCAGTGCTGAGTAGCAGATTGTGAAGCCAATGCTCCTCTCTATTTAATGGCATAAATAGCCATACACAAAAGCTGCCGACAGACCATAGTCGGCTGCTTATTGGCCTAAATATGGGGCCCCCCGACGGGCTTCCCCGATCGATATCTGGCCGATACGAAGAGCAGAGTGCAGGTATGCCTCTGATGCAAGTGTTTTCTGAATGAACAGTAAGAGGGCACAATTTTGTATCAATTAGAGCATGGATCCCCAAACATTTCAACCCATAAGTACCATTCAGAAGTACAAGGAGTTGGTGAGCAACACTAGCATGAAAAACGTTCTTAAGGTTCCAAATAAGTGCTGTTATTGGCCATTTGGTAGCCCCAATGTGGATTGTCAACCTACATTAAGGCTCTGTTTGGCAGTTTTTATGAAATGAAAACTTGCCTCCAAGCCTGGAATTCAAAAATAAGCTCCTGCTTTGAGGCCACTTAGAGAAACATCAAAGGGGTTGGAGAGCAACATATTGCTCACGAGCCACTGGTTGGGGATCACTGCCTTAAGCTGGCCATAGATGTTGAGATTTTTAAAAGATCAGATCCTGATCGTGAGACCACATTCTTCTCGGAACGATCGTACGAACATATGAATTTACCATCAACTAAAAAGACCGATTTGCCAGGAAAACAAAGGGGAGCTGCCTGCTTGGCCCTGCAAACATATATAGATTGCACTGGGGCCGACAACGATTTTTTGACCTGGCCGATCAATTTCCTGAAAAATCGTAAGATGTACGATCGTTCGAATCCCACTAACCGCACGATAATTTCGAAAAATCGGTCGTTTGGCAAGAAGAATCGTTGCGTCTATGGGGAGCTTTAGAGCATTAATATTACTCTCCCATACAACTACTAAAGCACTCTGTCATGTCCTTATCCTATTCTGTCTATTACTGTAACCTTATGCTAACTGCTCTCCTGCTTTTCTACCATTCAGTAAATCTTAAAAGAACAGTAAAATTGACAGTATACAGCTAAAAACATATTTACCAAAATAATGTGTTGAAAATACATTGCACTTAATATTTTAATTTAAAAAATCAATATTTTATATTTTTTGCCATTCTAGAGCACTAATTGGAAAGTTATGTTTTTAGTGAAAATCCTCCCATTTCTCTTTATAAACAGGGCAATTTGTTCATAGCTCCATATCAAACAACTCCTCCCTTCCCTAAGCAGCAACCTTTGAACAGATCGGGGGCTTCTCAGTGGACACTTAATTAGGTTTATCAGATCCTCCATTGCTCTGCAGGATAAGGAAGTGCTAAAATGAAACTAGCCTCATATTCCTGTCCAGTGCCAAAAATAGAAAAAAAAACTTACATATTTTTTAATTAAAGTTAAATAGTCCAAATGTATGGCCAGCAAAAGCTCTACTCATTGAACTCATGTTAATAATGAATATAATTCATTGCTAGAATGCTTCTGCTCCCTCCTATGGGGTATATTTATCAAAGAGTGAAGTTAGAGATCACTACAGTCTGCTAGAGTATTTAAAAAAGTATTTATCAATCGGTGAAAGTAAAATTTCACCCTTTGATAAATATTTATTTCAAAATGTCCTAGAAATGAATGGAAAGTGTCAAAATTTGACTCTAGCTGACTGTGGTGATCTCTCACTTACTCTTTGATTAATATACCCATATTACATAACCTTTTTTCTTTGTTACAATCAAGGCTTACTGTTCTTGCGAAGATGTCCCTTCTTAAGAAATTAAACTATTTTAGTGTTAATGACAGAGCTTTCTTGCCCAGTGTTCCCACCTCTTCTGTCTGGGGGTTGTCTTGGATTAGTGCAGAACTAACATCCCTGATATACATGTTCTTAATGAAAGTGCGGGCTTCTGTTGGCACTACCTGGGGATCAATCAATTGTATCCCTGAAGCTACATTTTGCATATGACCATAAATTGTCTTCAGGACAAAATTAAAAGTACTTAGATCTGTTGTAAATCTCCTTTGCATAAATAATTTAGTAACTCTATTAATTGAAATCTGTCCATTATGCAGTCTGTAGTATTGAGCTCTTATACTGTGTTAATGTGTACCAGAAATGGCTTTCCTGTTATGTTCCTTCTTACATCAGTGATGCTTTTTTTTTAGAGAAAAGAAATACAAAGGGTGTAAGTCATTTACATTTGTATCAATGGTTTGAGATGTTGGACAGTACAAGGCTCCATCCATTGGTCTGATTGACTGAAGTGGTTAAGTAAAGGAGCACCCTCTTGTGGTGAATTCATGCATAGACATAAATATAAATCTTTTTTTTTTAATGTATACAGATACTGCTCTCTCAGATTGAGGTAACTTACATTCTTATGTTTCAGTTTCTTTATATTTTAATTTACTGTAAAAATATAATCTATGAAATTCAAAGAGGAATTAAGATGTATTTACTTTAAAGTGTATATTAAAATTATAACAGGCTCAATGGTCCGCCAATTTGTAGTTACAGAACAAAAAGATTGCCCAGTTCATTATTTACAGCAACTATTCAGATTTCTTTTCAGTATCCTACTGCATTAGACTAGTACCAGCTGAATTGTCACTGGTTGCTCTGGCCTAACTTTTTAATCATTGTTTTGGCCAGGGCAAATTTGTCACCATCATGAATTGTAACAGAAAAGGGATATGGTGCATTTTATCATCCTTATTTTTCACAATAAGTTTGGGAAACTGCACTGGTCACCTCCCAACTACAATGAGAAACATACAACAATTACTTGGCAGTAATGACAATGACTTTGAATGGGGCATGACTTCAAGCATTTTATCCCCCTCCCACGGAGATACAAATCACGGGACATTTTGTCACACGCTGGAGGAGATCAAGAACAGTAAATAAAACATCCTGTGTCCCAGCTGGATTCTAGGTGGCATTGAACGGCCAAAGAAATGTATATTAAGCATATGATGAACTGAAAACTGCAGAAATTGCAGATTTGGTTTTGACAAAAATGGCTACTCACACGCTTTTATTTTCTTATTAATAATCATATATTTGTCCTGCACACGATTTCAAGATTTCGTTTGCAGATCGTAATTTGTGTTCTCCGCTGTATAGTCTGTGTCTGACTGGCTGACTTTAGCAGGTCCTCCCTCCCAGGCGCCACAACTATAATTCTGCTCTGCACTAAAACAATAAAAGGACAGGCATCTGATCTCTGATAAGCCCGGCTCTGCTACACCTTATGTTTACAGCAAGCCACAAGATAGAATCAGAAAGGGAAACTTTCCTATCTTTCCAGTCTGGCGATGACAAAAAAAGACACTGTGTCTGTCAGTGTCCTTTTCATTCCTGTCTCCTCTGTTTACCTTTGATCTTAGCAAAAGCTCGCAAAAATTATGCAGTACAGTATTTCCATGAGAAAATGACAGGGCCAGCTAACTCAGCAGGATGTTTTTACCTGCTTAGCTTTTAACTCCAAGCATTCAGTATGGTAGCCATGTTTCCCCCCGATCATTAAAGAACTGGCACCCTTGTATGCTTTATGGTCTGAACCTTACCAAGTGGCTTTTATTCCTCAGTAAACAAGCATACTCCCAAGCATGACATACTTTACTTAGGTCTTATAGCTTGGTAAAAAAAAAAAACAGACCATACAACTTAGTGTTCTACCATTTTCACAATAAATTGGCCGGTTAGGATGCTGTTATGTATGGGTAATATTTACTTTAACTCTGCATTGACAGCAGTATAACTACATACAGCAAATATTAATGCTTAGAAATCTACAGATAAAACAAATGTGCTGGTTTTAATACAACTACCTCATATTTTCATGATTTATTGTATTTATAGAGCAAACATGTCAAATAAAAACATACATTCAGCTAATGTACAGTATATATCCCAGTTAGGGTTGCCAACTGGCCGTTTTTTTACGGGCCTGGCCGGTAAAAATGATGGTTGATCACAATGTTATTAATAGGGAATTCAGATAAATATATAGGAAGACCGTTATTTTTTTCCAGAAAAGGTGGCAACCCTAATCCCAGTTATATGCAATAATAAAGAATTCTAATCCCAATGTTATCAGTTAGCAGACACGCAGAGTAATTAATTACTCACATTTATGTCAGATTGACATCTTGAAATCTTACATATAATGCAGCCATTAATTAATTACAATAAATAATTTGAAAATTCAAATAATTTAAATAAAAAACATGTTATACACTACAATTGTAATGCATAGGAAATATTGTATCAATGAATCAATACTCTTCCATGAGATACAGACTATTTAACAGTTGCCTCCTATTCTTATGCAATTTAATTATTTGGAAGTCCCTGCATGTGGTCTAGGAAAGTCTGCAACTGCTACAGAAAATCTTGGGGTATGCACTGCATCCGTCAATAAGCAGCTGTTTTGCTTACGTTTTTAACTTACATTCCCAAGAGGTTCTGCATCAGCAGAAGACATTTTGCTCCAAAAGGTGTCCTGTCTATGATGATTAATGGATTTGTTATAACCCTACTTATACTACTGTGGAAGTATTATTACTACTGATGGGCTATTAGCTGAGCCAATTATTTGCCCTGTAGTTAGAAAGCTGACAGAATCCCTACATACCATATAGAAATGTAATTATTTTTATCAGTGTAGATCAGAAGACCAACAGAGATCAGTAGTTTGCTGATCTTCCTCTGACTTTCCTCTGACTTATCAGAACAAGGATCTGTTTTCTGTTCTTCTGTTCTGTTTCATACACAGAGATAGAAAAAAACAACCTAGACAGATACACAACTATATAAAGCCAACTGAGACTTTAAAAATTATTTTGTTCTGTCAGTTCTCTTCAAATGGACGTCTTGTTAAGAAGTGACTGTATAACAGAAAGCACTCTAGTGGCTTAAAAGATCTGTCCCTTTCAACTTTCAACCACTGGTATTGTTTGAAAAAAATGTTTGGAAGGGAGATGTGGATTAGTCTCTTTCACATGAGCACTTAGACAGCACTAACTATAATTCTGTCCCCGCAGCAGTAATGTATATAGATACAGCATAGTCAATTAGAAGCTGTTAGAGACATGGTTTAAAGAGGTGACATAAAAAGCCAATGTAGGGCAGTAGGCATCAAGTTGATCACAGACATAAAGAACATATTGATTGCTGGGATGAAGGGTGCGTGATGGTGGCAGTTATAAGTATAATTTACAAATCAATAGCAATATTGTGTGTGTTATTGCAATGTAAAGGCATACGAAGAAAAACAATTTAAATATGGGTAGCTTTTAGGGATGTAGGAGCTGAAAATAAGAGCTTATGGGGAAAAAACTATTTTGTTGTTTACATACTTATTTGTTAATGGGGGGGGTTATTTTATACTTGGTTGCTGCTTTTATTTTTGAAATAAAAAGTCTTGCCATTAAAGGTGGCAATATACAGAGAGATCCGCTCATTTGGCGATATCAGCAAACAAGCGAATCTCTACCCGATATGCCCACTTTGAAGCGATTGGCATTCGTTTTCCGAACTCGCCCGTAGTTTCCTCGTCAGGCAACTTCGGAAAACGGATTGTTCCAAGTGTCTTCCCGCTGGCGGCCAAATATCGATCGGGGAAGCCTGTTGAAGGGCCCCATACACGGGCCATAAGCAACAATGTCCAGCATATTCCAGGGACTTGCAGACAGCAGTGTAATTTCAACTACTCTCCCATGAGAATAATCTCTACATCTTGGGTACAGATATGTGTACATTTTTATCCATGTTCAGGTTCATTGGCAGCATAAGGGTCAGGGCACACAGGCAGATTCGGGGAGATTAAGCGCCCAGTGACAAATCTCCTTTTCTTCAGGGCGACTAATCTCCCCAAACTGCCGGTGTGCCCTGACCCTTAGACATTTTGTGAAATCTGGATTAATTTGAGTGAAAAAACATTATTTTAGGTGCCAGGGGAGGCAGTTCGGGAGATTAGTCGCCCTGTAAAAAAGGAGATTTGTCGCCGGGCGACTAATTTCCCCGAATCTGTCTGTGTGCCCTGACCCTTAGACATTTTGTGAAATCTGGATTAATTTGAGTGAAAAAACATTATCTTAGGTGCCTGTTTTTGTTCTGTTTAGGGGTAGTATGCTCGGTTTGCTACCTTACATTTCCACAAAGCCCACTGCACTAGGCAATAAGTAAATATGTTACCAATGGTTCTTGTTAATGTAAGCTGAGCCTCTTTTTTTTATAACCGACTGCATGTGTTCAGTTGTAATTTTCTAAACTAATTAAGATTACAGTATTAGGCCAGGGGCATATGGTTGCATTTTCTATGCTAGCATCGATAGCAGAGAAAATGTAATCTGCTCTCTTTTACCGCAAGGCAGTATTCAGAGTGCATATGTTGTTTTGTGTTTCCATGGGCAAATCTGACCTATGTATGCTCTAACTAGCCAATGGTGTGACTATCAGTGTATTTGCAGACATGTAGATAACCCAGCGAAGAGAACGGACCATGTGCCTCCAGTATTACAGAGCATGGTTATCATTTAGAAGGACTGTCTGTATATGAATGGAAAACAATTGAAAACTCTGTGTTGAAAGAAAATGGCACACCATCCTGTACCACTAACTTTCCCTTCTTCTCTCTTTTTTTTTTTTTTTTTTTTTTAGACCAACACTTTAAAGTCTAATCTAGCCTTGGCTTTTCAGAAGCTATTTTCAGCCACAGGACTTCAGGACACAAAATCATTCTGGCTTTTCTAAAGTGACAGGGCAGTGCCCCATGAAAACCAAGAGCTTCTACAATTGAATATGTGTGAATTGATGATGACTGCACTGCTCAGAAGGGAAGAAGAGTGAGTACCCATGAGCTAAAATACAGATTGGCTTCATGTGAGAAGGCAGACTACAGGGAATGAACTCAAGGCACAAGCTGTGCTACTGGAAATAATTGAAAGTGCCCTTTCATATAGGGCCTTATGCTACAGAGCTTGTCCTTTCTCGTCCTTTTACAACAATGAACCTTGAATAAAGAAGAAGAAAGGAGAGTAACTAAAGGGGAACTAAAGCCTGAAATAGAATACAAAATGTTGTACTTTATGTTTTGGGCCTTTGTACTAATCCAACACCATCACAGCCTTACAGTAATGAAGATTCATCCTTTTGGAGATGCTCACAGTAGCCCACCATAGCTGCCTTTCTTCTTCACCAGGCACTGCACATACTCAGTCTGCTCTTGGCTTTGGGACCAATGGCAATACAATGAGCAGAAGCGAGCTATCATTTATTTCAGTCATATCTAATCTCATAAAGGGTCAGTATTTAGTTTAATATGTAAATCAAAGGGTCAATAAACTGGAGTCCATAAATCAAGAAGCAACAGTTATAATGCTATATGCTCTTGTCATGGTGTTAATGAGCATGTATAGGTGCAAGTACCTTGAATTACATTTAGTTGCCAATGTGCTGGTTCAGCAAAATGACAATGCAATGAGGCTAAAGTGAAATTCTAGTTTATATAGGGGATCTATTATCCAGAATGCATGTCAACTGTGATTTTCCAGATCAGGTTTTTTCCCCATAATTTACATCACCATACCAATAGGATTGTTTTGCCACCAGTACGAATTTGTGCTAGATAAAATACCATCTAGTACAATATAAATAGTTTTCTTTAAATTGAGATGGTCTTTCCGTAAGCTACTTAATGAGTAGCATTTTAGGGCACTGGCTGTCACTAAACTCTGCTGCCCAGAAAATAATTGGAGTCCATTGCTTAAAATAATCAAACCAATTTTGACAACATGATATATTTAAAAACCCCAAAAAAAACTTTGATAAATGTAAAAATTAATTGAAACCCTTTTCAGAAAAAACATTAAAGATCCCCAGTACAGATTTTAGTAAATCACCCCTATGCCAAGTACATACATTACACATATTCTTTCCCTCTGTTCATCTTCTGTTGTGTAACAGATAACTCTGAACCATAATAATTCCTAAAACCATTTTCAAGCAAGGTGTATCTCTGGGAAGAAAACACCAATTTGCTTCCTTCTGCCCCAAAATTGTTATGCATTGACAGGCATTGCATCAGCCTGGGTAGAATTTAGCATGGAAACATGAAAGCATACATTTAGCTATCCAATCTGCACAGTCTGCTCACCAACAGATCAATGCTATGCATATCAATGCTATTGGCATTTTGTCCCCCAGCTAGGTATGCCAGCTAACAAATGCCTCATGCAACATGGCCCTTACAGACATTCACGCAATAATCATATTTATTAAAGTGTGAAAACAGAACTTCAGTGTGTTTCCCTCAGAAGAAAAAAAAAACCTAAACCATGTTGCCTCCCATAGACATTAATAGAAATTGCCTGCCAACAAAAATGCAAGTAGTACTGGGCCTGAAAATGTTCAAGAGTGCATTTCAAGGACAAAAACTGCCTATACCTGCAGTGACAGGTGGTTTTCATAAAAATCTATAGGAGGTGCATGGGTTTCATAATTTTTTGTTTTGCCGGACCTGTTGGTGGACATGGTGGGGAAATTGTGTGACAATAGAGTAAACCCCCATATGGAATAAAAGGCACAAGGTTTGTCCAGCTGCAATAACCCATAGCAACAAATTAGATATTTTCATTTAAACAGGTGACCTGGAAATGCTACCTGCTAATTGATTGCCATAGATGGCTATGTCTATAGCAAATTTTGCACATTTTATTGCATAACCAATGGCTTCCAGGTGTCCTGCCCTCCTCAAAAATAAATGATTTTGCTGTACCACTGTACCTTAGCTTTAGCTACCATATTAAACTAGACAAGTATAAAACTTCTAAGATCGTATGCACTCAATACAGTTATAAAATAACACAGTCTGGCACCAGTGAATGGCAGGGCTATAGACCTACTTGTAATTTTCATGTCATGAAACCTTAGCAGTGTAATCATACTTGCCTCTTATAACAGCATTTGACTTACTCAACATATGTTCTGATGGATGCAAAACAAGCAATAAATGCAGTCTGCTGCTTTTCTTCTGGAAAATAAAGTAGAGAGATGCTTACTTTACAAGGTATTGCTCAGTAAGACCAAATAAACATTCAAGCAGTTCTATGATTAGTTGGCAGCAAGGGGCACCATACAAGTAAAATCTACAGATATTTTTTATTTTTTCTTGGCTGAACAATAGGGAGTACCTGAATATACTAAATGGCAAATATATATGGAACTAGAAGTTCGACAACCATATAAACACATGAGGAAAAAAATAAAGTAAAACCAAACCAAAGAGGGTTGATTTTCTGTCAGAACAGCTATACTTCTGAACAGAAGGCTGGACATAGAAACATTAGGTTGTTTGTAGCTATATGACATGTGTCCCATGGGAGGCAGTGGTGCTAATATGTCTTCGCATCTCTCTAGAGCAGGGTTGCCAGATTAGCAGCCAAATTTGGCTACTAATTGATAGAATTGATAGCCCAGGCGGGTTTTGAAAGTACAAACTAGCCAAGATACAGATTTGGGCTACTTTTTGGGTCTTTGGCTGGTTGGTACTTTGGAAACCAGCCAAAGTTTTTTCTTGCCCTAATGTGCCAAGTCTGTTGGGTTATGTAGTTTTTAACAATTTGCCAACTGCCATGTTTAATGTAAGACTACAATACCCTGCATGCAATGGGACTGCCTTGTGTAGAAGGCGGGAGTTATGCTGGTCATAGACGCAAAGATCCGATTGTACGAATCCTCGATTCTTTCGATTTTCAGAACATGTGTGGAGTGTCCCGACATCTGTCGTGCCATGCCAATCGGTCGTTCAGTCAATCAGACAAGTTAAAAGATTTCTGTCGGCTGCCGATAATATCTCTGTGGTTATTGCCGATCTTCAGTGGGAGACTGCCAGCGGAAGCGGAGAGCTGTAGTTGAAGTGCAGCGAATGAGGCGAGGGCTGGATTAGGTGCAAGTCTCTAGGGGGCGCCACACTTGTATCCCCGTGGGGACCCCCGTTTCTCCCTGTCCCCTATTGTTCTCCCCGACCCTACTTGCAGCCACCTTTTGAGAGTTAGAAATAAAAAATGCACTTGTGCTCATTTTATAAAAGGGATGGTGGCGGGGTGCCGTCTGGGAGATCCTTCATCCTGCCCTTTAACAAATCCCCTCACTAGGCCTCCGGTAGAAGATGAGTCCCGGTACGCCAGTCAGATGAGAAGCTGTCAGCAGGGAGATGGAGCAGCCGGTAACTTGTCATGTTCTAACATTGGTTGATCTATTCTTTTTTAACTGAAGGTTAGTTGCAGGTCGGGAGATGGGGACGTCCGATCATTCGAACGATCAGATCTCTAGTGTCTATGGCCAGCTTTACCAGATTTTGGACAATTTTGGGGCAAAAATCTTCTGGCCACCAAAATGTCTAGACTCAGAGGTTGACTTGTTTTACCAATATTTATTAAAATTGTATATGTATCAGGGCCTTATGGGGACCCTAGACCTCCTGGGCCCCTCTGTATTTACGCCCCTAGTGACGGGCTAATCTGTCCCATTTTACTTCATGGAAAAATTTGCTAAACAGCAATATTTTCACATATATTCATTCACTGCACCTATTGTGCAATGATTGGCAAAGTGCTGTCTGACACTTAGAAATGAATTACAGAGGTAAGAATCTGGTGTCCGCGGCAGCAGAGGCAAAAAGAGGGTAATCCCTGACACATCCCTATTCTGTGCAGTAGTTGTGACTGGGATATTACAGTAAGGTAAGAGTACTACATAATTAATGAGTATGAGGAAGGAAGGCACTGCCCCTAACTCCTTCTTATACTAAGAACACACGCAACGTACAGTAGTGAGCTGCTTATACACAGGCCATAATTCCTTTCAAGGATATCTTTCCCTGATTTTGTTCTATCATTATACCACGTGATATTCTACCTTGGCCCTGTTAGTCCCGGAATAATTGCACGGGGGAGGTCGGTGAGTTGAATACGTGTATGTGGCAAATGTTTCCTCCCCAGCTGTCTAGTGAGTCAGCGATGTGAGGAAGGTCAATGAACTGACTGGAAACCGGCGACGTGCGAAAAGTTAGTCGGGAATTGATAATAGAACGGAGGTACGACTGAACATCTGCGAGTACAGTGACTGAGGTACTCGGATAATAATCTCCCTCCCACTGACTTGGCCCCACCTCTGCTCCCATCTGTTTGGGCTGTTCCCATCCACTGAGAATCAGTCCGTACGTCGCGCTCCCCCTTACACGCTGCCTGTGCTGCTGCTGCTGCTTGCGGGACACCTTGGCGTTGTAGCGGTAGGCAGGGCAGGGGGGAAAATGATGTACAACCCCTGGTAGCTGCGTCTGTAACGGGCACAGACGAGCTCAGCTAAAGGAGTGTTGCCTCGGGACCTTCTAATACTTCTTGGGAAGCTCTCCCTTTGTGTCGACTTTCACAGAAAACTGGGAGCAAGTTTTTCCGTCACGACTTGGCGTTGGGCTGGACGCGGGATATACCCGGGCTGTGGGGGCTTCTCTGTATATTGTACGTGCGCAAGGAAGGCTATTGCGAGTGGAGTCGCTAAGCGATGTATTTATCCCGGATCCCCGGCGGAGCGGCATTGGCTGCGCTACTCGTGGCTCTGCTTCTCTGCTGCAACTTTCCACCTTCTATAGCAGGTAAGTGGGGCGGGTGCAGGTAACCGGACATACAGAGGGACCTGCACTTGAACTCTCCTCTGATTCCATTAATAATATCTGTAATGAGATCGAATGGTAATAGTCTAGTCTGGCACATATGTCTCTTTAATCAACACAGGGGCAAATTTGCCCCTGGCTTTTAAAAGCTAATCACTGATTGGTTGACCTTAGGTAACTGCCCATGAGCAAATTTGCCCAGTGTTGGTAAATGAGCCCCACTGAATCAATCTCCTGAAATAAACAGACTTTCTATACAACTTGGAAGTGCCTTGTCACATGTTCTTTAATCGCCAAAACAGCCACATTTTGGATTTGAGTGTGTACCAAGATGCGTGGGCATGGTTCGTTTTAGGTCCTGGGGTCCAGGATATTAACCCCTGAAATTCAGTATCACAGGAGCCCCTTGGGGATAACCATATATAATATATTTTAACTTAAGTATATACGTCAGGTATGCCCTACTTTCCGCCTTTGACTGCAACTGGGATGCAACTTTCAGAATCGTCTGTGACCTGGGTATGTTACTGAGCGTTGTAGTTTAGCAACAACTGCAGGGAAGCAGGCAGGAGATCCATGGATTTATGTCATTTATCCTCCGTTTTCCTATAACTCCAGGGCTCGCTCTTATCTCAGTCTAGCCCTGAATGTTTGTTTAGCTCTATCTTTTAGTTGTTAGGGTAATGTCACACTGTGAGATTCAGGGAGATTTAGTCGCCCGGTGACTAATCGCTTTGGGGGCGACTAATCTCTCCTAACTGCTTCCCCTAAGGGAAACGTCAGAAAACGAAGGGCCGCAGGCGTTTTTTCATTCTAGCAGGCGGAAGACAGGGGGAAGATTAGTCGCCCCAAAGAAGAGGTGATTAGTCGCGGGGCGACTAAATCTCCCCGTGTGACCTTACCCTAATAGATCTAACATCTCCAGTCCAGCATAGTATTCTTCATTTTACAACTGGAGCAGATCACATACAAGTATTCGTTATAATAGGAAGCAAAAGATGCCCAGCCTTAAGCCTTGCACATCAAACTTTCATCATCCCACAGTAGGAGAGCTGCTGGGATTGTAGCTGTATAAAATGCAAATCTGTAAGATTGGAAGGGCACATTTAACAGTGTAAAGGTGGCCATACACGGGCAGATAAAACTGCCGATATCGGTCGTTTGGACCGATTTGACAGCTTATCTGCCCGTGTATGGGGGCTTCCGACGGGTCTTCCCGATCGATATCTGGCCACGATATCGATCGGGAAGGTTGGATTTTTACCCGACCGACCCGTCGGAGCCGCTTGTCACATCGTAATTCGATCGTTCGGACATACGGGCCAAACGTTCGAATTACCCCCGATATAGCCACGCAGTTTAGTGGCATATCGGGGAAAGATCCGCTCGTTTGGCGATGTCGCCAAACGAGCGGATCTTGTAGTCTATGGCCACCTTAAATATGTATCTAGTACCTGAATTATTAGCTCCTAAATTGTAATAGAATGAGATTTGCATGATACAGACCCTGGGCCAAGAGTTTGCCATCTGCACCTTTACACTTAATAGAAATGCTATTGACTTGAAGTCGGTCTGTTGATTCTTGCCAATAACAAAACACACACTTGACTTCACAGGTCAGGGATAAGTTCAGGAATGTTTGTGTTTAATGCTCCTTTTTACAAATGAATAAAAAAACAAAAAAAAAAAAACAATCCGTGTGTGTGAGTGCTGGGATAACAAGTTGTTTAATGAGCAATGGAAAATTTTCATTAAACCAGCAATTCAGTGCTGAGAATGTGTTTTAAAGGCTGCTCCTTGTTTCTGTACAGTTTGGCATTTTTTGCGGTTTATATAAATGAAAGCATTGTGCCTCTTATCTTGAGGACTTCTCTAACTGAAGGGGTTAGGTTACATTTCAGGGGTGCCCTAATGCATTCTGAATGTTTCCTTTCCCTTCAGGAGATCTAGTGCAAAGTGTAATTTTCAATTAGATAAGTCTCTTTTTAGGAGTGTTCCTGCTATCTCTGATTTACAAACCCCGTCTCTGCAGAGAGTGTAATTAGAGTGCATTCTGTCTGTCTGAGTGAATAAACTTGCAGTGTGGGGGGAAAGTAGTAATTGAACTAATTATGACCTCCACATTGCTGGTTCCTGCAGAGATCTGCCCAGCCTTGTCATGTGGAAAGATGAGGAATAATACTAATGATATAGTATTTCCAATTTCACATTGAGCCTATATAGAATTATTCAGTCAAACTCTCTCCCACAAAGCTAACAGTCTATTATTTGATGTGACACCACTGTATAGCAATATTCTTGGCAGAAATGTGTTTAGCAGCTGGATAGTCTGTAGTACTGATGTGGCCAAGGTCATAAGGCACTTGAAAGAAATCAAAACCAGCTTTACTGGAATCAGAATCTGGGATTGCATATTTTTTTTTATCAGATTAAAACTGTGCCCACTTTTGTCAGTGGGTTTTATCTCACAGTGACTTGTCTATGTCATTTATCTTCTTTCTTCTTGTCAGTGTTACTGTATTTTGCTTTTTTTTAAGCAAAACTGTACATTCTGTTATAATGGGTAAAGGGTAAATTGCTCCATTTTAGATGCAGCCTATTATTTGTAATTAGGACAGACATACTCTTGGCGGCAGCATCTAAAACACACAGTCACACAGTGAGTTGCTCATGTGGCACATGTCATTGACATCAGTGTGGCCGATTCTCTTCCCTCTGTAGTTCAAACAGAAAATCACCCAGATTTGCTATTGTGTGAAATGGTTCTGTGTCCCATTTGTATTATTTGCAAACCAAACTTTCATCTGTAGAGGTGGCCTCAAATATTTCATTTGTTTTTTATTTTACCATAAAATGATAATTGTATTATTCAGTACTAAAGAAAATGTAATTTTGGTTTAGGACAGTTTGAAAGAAGTAGCAAATCTTTGCTAATTTATAAAATATGTGTAGGGAGATTGTGATTTGTAAGAAAGGGTGTGCTTGTTGAGAGTTACACTGCCCACACACAATCAAGGACTGATTTTACATGTAAAACTAGTGTTTTGCAAATGTTAATAGACACTGGACGCCGTTTCAGCAGCTGAAAACAAAGTTTGCTTTGTCTGAGTAAACACATTTTTTATAAATGTAAAGCAGTGTTGGTTCCAGACAAAGTTATTGTGAGCCTAGGGCTACTATTTACACATCAGCAGTGTAAATAAGCAGTATTGTTTTAGCAGCAATACTACTCTACAATGATTCCAATCCAAAAATATGATTTTGTAAAATTGTTTGTCAGTGAGAATAGATGTTCCATATAAGTGGAGTTAATACAGAAATATAGGATATATTGTGTATTATGGTCTTTAAGAACTTTTATCACTAAATATAGAAGCTTGTTAAGAGTTGATGTTCATGCAGTTTTTGTAATTGTTGTGGTTATTGTCAATCATCATCAGATATTTATATATTATGTAGTGCCATGTAAATCTTCTATGCAAAAAATTAAATGGATTCAAGCTTAACTGACACTATAGCAACCTTGTATGGTTACTTTTGGTATTACTAGCAGAAGTTGCTTTTTGTTTGCTTTATTCTTATGCAAGGGTAGGAGTAGCTTGACCTGAATCAAAATTTCAGTCAAGCAACCCTCTTATATATACAGATACTATGCAAAAATAAAAATTACAGTTTTCACTAAAGGGAGTGCTGGTCTGGAAACTATTGGGGTGTATATATATAGTGTGTGTGCGCAGCATCAGACTGGGGCCCAGGGCCTGCAGCCTCAGGAGCCGCCCACATCCTCCCCCGTCCCCCCAGCCACAAAGTCCTCTCTGCACTCCCCCCCTTGGGCACCTCTTTCCAGAACGTCAGCCTGATTGTGGTCAGGTAGGGAGGTAAGGAGAGGGAGTGCAGGGAGGGGGTCTGGACTGGTGGAGCCCAAAAGAACTGGGGCCCACCAGGTTTTTTCCCAGTGTTCCGCCAGCCCAGTCCAACCCTGTGTGTGTGGATATATATTTACAGCAAGGTCATACAAATTATGTGTCAGTATCCATAATAGATCTGTCAAGATGTTGCTGTGAACGTTCAGATGTTGAGGTCCGACCCAAGCAAGTTATTTTATGAATATGTGACATCTAATGAACTTGCATATGAATGCTTCAGGCAGTGAAAAAAATGGATGTTAATGTTTTTATCTACAATATAAAAGTGGCCACTGGTGCTGCAATGTGTTTTTCAATACTACCCAAGCTGTTTTAGCATTCTGTGGCATCAGTGTGGATGCAAATCAAATTATTTCCAGTGCAGCAAACACCAGGTCACTAAAAACCGCCTTAGGCCACACTAGGGGCCAGATATATTGAGGGTTGAATTTAAAATTCGAATTTGTATTGTCAAATTCAACTAGGGAATTATCCAAACTCAATTTGAGTTTTCAAACTCTGGCTCTTTAAGAATTAGAATTTGACTATTCACCACCTAAAACCTGCCGAATTACTCTATAAGTCAATGGGAGAGGTCCAGTGACCATTTTGGAGGTGCTTGTAGCCTTTCTGACAGTTTCTTTTAGGAGAGTTTGGTCAAATTCAAATCTAATTCTAATTAGAGTTTGCTGGTCGATATTAGTCTGAGTTTTAGATATTCAATTTTTTTCTTAAATAACCCCCCAGTTGAATTTCAACTATATTAGGATTTAAAGGAGTTTAAAAAAACGCACATGAATTCGAAATTTGACCCTTGATTAATCTGCTCATTTTGAATTTTGTGAATGTATGCAGTAGAAAAACAACTAGAGGTACATTTATCAACGAGTGAAGTTAGAGATCACCACAGTCCGCTAGAATGAAATACCGCCTCTCTCCATTCATTGCTATGGGTTTTTTAAAGGCGTATTTATGAAAGGGTAAAAGTGAAAGATCACCATTTGATAAATACACCTTTAAAAATCCCATAGAAATTAATGGAGAGAGGCAGTATCTCACGCTAGTTGACTGTGGCACTCTAACTCTAACTTCATTCTTTGATAAATATACCCCTAAAGCTGGCCATAGACGCAAAGATTTTATCGTACACATCTCCATTTTGTATGATTTTTGGGCCGTGTATGGAGTATCCTGACATTTTTTGCGCCATGGCGATCAGACAGGTTAGTAAATTTCTGTTGGCTACTGATATCTCTGCATGTGTTGCTGATCTGATGATATCAATGGGAGACTGTCACCAGCTTTTGTCGGACATAGCTTTCGTACGATTGCTGTCAGGGGCAGAACATCGTCTGAACTGTTCTTTTACTACTTTGATCTGAATGGTTAGTGGCAGGTCAGGAGATGGCACCGAACGATCGTTCGTCCGATAGGAAGGTAAATCTGCACATCTATGGCCAGCTCTAGTATCCCACTGGGCTTGGTGTTAAAGTCAGTCACTCCTGAAGGTAATAAGATAGCTCAGTTAAATCCATGCAAGTATAGAGAAGTATATTTATCTCACTGAGCTTGGACCTAAGTAGTGATGGGCAAATTTTTTCGCCTTGTTTTGCTGCAAAAATGACGCCCATAGACATGTATGGCGTAGTGCGTCAAAAAAAAAAAGATGTTACATTTCGCAGCACAACAACATTTTTTTGATGCCCATAGACTTTAATGGCCGTCAGCGACATTTCGCCAGCGGCGAATTTTTGGCAAAACGAAAGGGGTCAAATTCGCCCGTCCCTAGAACTAAGCACAGGCTCACCTGCTAACATTATGCCACCCACTTTAGTCACTTAAATTCCTCTAGAGACATAGCAAGCTTAATATGGAGCAAACTGCATTAGATAAGGTCTCTTTGTTTATTAGCATGTACTATCCTGGTATCAGTAGAGACAAATTAAAGGATAAGCATATGTCTGTAAAGCAGTAAAGACAAACCTTCCCAGTGATTAAAGGATAGTCAAATGACTGTAATTTTATATGAGGTCTCTAAAACACATTAGGCAGATTTCTTATGATGGTGAGTTGTAAAGGCAGAAATGTATTGTGTGAGATCTGTGCTAATTAGTTTGAGTTCAATTGTTAGTTTCTGTCCCATAAAAATGCTGCGATCAGCATGGCAAAGCCTTTAAATTCCTGTATTTTAGGAGAACTTTCAGAAAAGGCTTCATATCCTTTGGTTTGAATGTCAAACATATACAGCTGTTGAGGAATGCTGTGAATTGTAGTTTTTAACCATTTGCAGTTAAATAAAATATTTTGCAATTTTACCAGGGGAGTTTTTCAATGGTGTATGAAAAAGTCCAAGAAGTACTCTTCATAAATTCTTCTCTCTGTATTAGATGATAGAAGTAAAATGAGAAAACCAAAAAAAAAGCCTAATTTTAATGCTGAAAAACACCCGCACACTCGCAGGTTTCCATTCAAACTTTTCGTCACAAAAAGAGGGAGAGAGTGCTTGTTTTCCATCACTTAGGGGCAGATTTATCAAAGGTCAAAGTGAAAATTCGTATTAAAAAAATTCGAATTTCAACCTAATTTTTGTGTATTTCGTCTAGGGAATTGTCAAAATTCGAATATCGAAATTTCTCATGTTCTGTCTCTTTAAAAATTTGACTATGACCATTCTCCATCTAAAACCTACTGAATTGCTGTTTTAGCCTATGGGGGACCTCGTAGAACCTATTTGGAGTCAATAGGTGGACTTCTTTTTTTTTTTTTTTTTGTTTTTGGGGAAAAACTGAATCAAATTTGATTCATACGATTCGAATTCGATCGAAAAAGGACCTATTCGATTGAAAACTGACCTATAACTAAACTGAAAATAAATTTTGTTCTTTTTGAACTCAAATTTTGAAGTTTTTCAAATTTGTAATTCGACCCTTGATAAATCTGCCCCTTACTGTAGCTACTAAAGAAGCCACACAAATGATTCATGCACCAATGAATATTTAAAGGGGTTGTTCGCCATGCAGTTTTTTTTCCAGAAATAGAAAAAGACTTATTTATTAATTTTTTTTACAGCTTTTCCAAAATTGAAGTTTAAATTTATTTTCCTGTCTCTGGTGTTTGTCTGGCAGTTTAGTAACCCAGGTACAGCCTCTGAACGTTTACAAATTGCTACATTAGTTGATACATTTTATCAGCATCTGTGGGATATTGGCAACTACTATATCAATTCTAACAGCTGCATTTAATGAAACTCAGGGATTCTGCTCAGCAGGGCCAAAGAAAACACATGTATCAACTAATATATCAATTTAGAACAGTTTGCAGAGTTGGTTTTAAATAGTATCCTCTTTGCGTAGAAAAAAAAACATGCCTTGTATGTTTGTTTTCCAGAGAAGCTCATTAAGTATAAGGGCACACGGGCAGATTCGGGGATATTAGTCTCGTGACTTCGGAAAACAAACCTCCTCAAATACCATCCCGCTGGCGATTTATCATTCTAGCTGGTGGGTAGGCAGGGGAAAGCAGTCCAGGGAGATTGTCACCCCGAAGAAGAGGAGATTTTTCGCGGGGCGACTAATCTCCCCAAATCTGCCCGTGCGCCCCTGATTAGCCTGTGTACGGTCACACTGACCTCAGCTTCAGCTCCACTGTGTGTGACTACACACAGACTGATTGGATTCAAAAACAGAGCAGGGGAACGGAGCAGATCTGCTTCTCTCAGCCTGCAAAAATACACAGGCTGGCAACAGCCAGAGCCAACAGCCTGTGTGCCCATAGCCTTATAGTTTGATAAACTCTCAACGCGTTTAGTTATACGAATCTTGATATAGAAAGCATAAACTGTCCAAGATACCATACATGTTCACAAAGACTGACCATTCCATTCCCACACAGTTTCAAATGATTTTACTGTATGTTTACATGACATTAGTGTGACACCTAGAAGTCATTAACATTTTCTTGATTTACTACTGGAAATAAAAAGCTTGACTTGGAACAAAAAATTGATACAATGTAAAAATAAATGAATATCATAAGGAACATAGTGTTATTACTATTTTTTTTTTTTTTTTTAAAAACATATTTTATCACACTATTGTCCTGTACAAAGATTTGTGCTATGGCAAAAGTCTGAAAACACTAGTGCAAGTGTGTGTCAGCTGATTTATTGCTTAAAAAGTGGCTGTACAGAAACTGAGGACTTTAGGAGTAATGACACATTGAGTTTTAATGTCTGGGAATGTTTTAATGCAATAGCTGCTGTCAGTCTAAAAGCCCATCACCTGTAACCTTACCTTATGTGCTATCCAATCAAAACAATTCTTCCCAGACCTCTTTTTTTTCAAATGGCAGTTTTGTTTAAATCTGGATTAATAGGCTTTATTTTCTTCTCGAATATGACCAGGTTGCTCTTTTGCTTGGGCTCTGTACTGTCTATTTCTATAGTTCAAGTGTCATATTTTTTGTTTTAATTAGTTTGAGCCTTAACAGGCAAATATAATTCTATAATTCTATAATTCTTAAACACTCTGCCCATTCTGCAAAAAGTAAACTGATGCACAGTGTGTGGAAAATAAATCTGCTGATGCAGAAATATATTCATTTGTTATTATTACATTCTATAGATAGTGCTGCTAGTTTTCTGAATCCTTGAAAACGCCTTGCAATTCACAAAATTTTTAATAACAATTAAATTACATTACTTGCTGTCATTCAACGTAAACACAGTAAAATGAGAGTACAGGCAGGGTGATTGTTCTTAACCTCTGTAGTTGTTATACTCTTAGGCTGATGGCACTCTAGGAGCTTAGTTGCCCATGATTAATCTGCACTGAAGCAGTGTCATGTGAAGAGAATGACCTGAGAAATCTGAACACCAAGTGGTGTTTAGTGATATCAGAAGTTACATGAAATGTGTTTATAATTTATAAAGATAATAAGGGGTGTGTTGTTCCCTGTATTTTCCAGTGTAATCTAAACAGTGGGCCTGACCTCTTGTATGTATATTTTCCCTTTAAAATATCATTTGATTGCAGAATTGCAGAATGCATTGCCTGAAATAACTTCAATTGCCCATCCCCTGTTATTGGCACTAGTTCTGTTTTCCACAGAGCGAGATTTCTCATGCTTGAAGACTAATATTTGGACAGGACTTTGGAGGTCAAGATAATTAAACATTTGTATGTTCATCAGCATTTTCTTTCTTCCAGCTTTAGTTTGTTGATCTTTCATTAGTAAGTTTCTTCCAGCATGTCTATTTCTTAGCTTTCTTAAGGCATGACTAATACTGAGGTCCAGACTCCCTCAAGTGTCTCTGTGGAATTATGTTTCATGTAAAGATAATCTAACAAATGCACCAGATTATCATAGGAAACCTCATATATAATAACATTAGTTGTACAGGTATGGCTGGATTAAAGGACAAGGAAAGTCTAAAATAGAATAAGGCTAGAAATGCTGTATTTTGTATACGAAACATAAGCATGAACTTACTGCATCACAAATCCTAATTAAACAAATAATTTATGCTTTCAAAGTTGGCCACAGGGGGCTGTCATCTTGTAACTTTGTTTAACATCTTTGTCTGACCCTGACCCTGCACATGCTCAGTGTGGTCTGGGCTGCTTAGGGATTATCATAAACAAAGCTGCATGGCTGGTAAGTAAGGCAGGGGCTCCCCCTGCTGTTCATAAGTATGATTGTTTCCCTGCTCAGCAGCTAGGGACCATCTGACAATTCCTATCGACAGCAGTAAATGAAGGGAGAATTTCACTGCATACAGTCAGGTTTCTTATAAAAACGGTACACATTTTTTTAATTAAAGTATATTGGAGATAGGTTTCTTTTTTCATTATAGAAAGTAAAAATGTGATTTTATTGTTTTGACTTTCCTTGTCCTTTAAGGCATAGGTACAGAATTTCTTGGTAGGCCCTGCCATAGATTTTCAATTCTTTCATGTAACACATGGTCTTTTACACCACTGGCATTTCAACAATATTCCACATGCAATCATTAAACATATATAGAGCATCCTCAATTCCTGTTATGCAAAATACATTTTTTTTCATTCTAGTGGGCTTCCAGCCTTAGATAACCTCTACATTTAATATGAAATATGCTCCGAATCTTCGCTACTCCTACTCTCTCTCTTTGGACATGCCTTTTGCTTGCTGTGTATACAAAAGTTAATATTTTTGAAGAGCTTTATATATCCTGAAAACCATCTGCGTGGCATTGCTAACAGACCGCTTATAGGGCGTGGTGCAACCATGCGTTTTATGAGGTGGCGGAATGCTGCTATGTGATCATGGGACGTAAGAGCCTTTAAACTCCTGTTGATGCTAAAAGACTGTTTTGCAGACATAACTTAGTGCCAATATCGTATTAGACAGCAGTGGTCTTATATTCTCTCTTGAAAGGCAGTTAATATTATTTTCACTGCTAACAATTCAAATTCTTAAATGTAGGGCTGTCACTTTAGCTTGTGGCAGTCTGTGTGTGTGTGTGAGGTTTTTCTCACGTCCGTAAACCACTCTGGAAAATGTTTATTCAATAAAGGAATCATACAATGTACACGCCACCAATAAAAAGCTAGTTCCAGGTTCCTTAAACAAATTGACACTTTTTTTTCAGCATGAGAAAGTCACCTAGTGTGACACTGGATAGCTGTAAGGAATACTTCCACCTACAAATGACCTATTTTCCAATAGTTACACTTTCTTTTCAACTGAATCATCTAATTGAGCTTAGTTAGTTAATGTGCCAGCCAGGCACTGCACCATTGAGCATGCACTGCCAGTTGTAAAACAGGAAGGGAGTGAGTATCCTTTGACTTCTGATCTTGATAAGCGCAATCCTCAGGTCACTTAGTGGTAGTTTTAAAAGGCTCACTCAGCAATATACAATACAATAAAAGATGCCTAAACCCTGCTAGAATGCAGAATAAGCTAGTGATGAGTTCATTACAGCAGATGTTAGTACAATAAAGGCAGAGGCCCTGCTGCTTCTCATCCCCCACATCGTTTGGGCTACAAGAGTGGTAAAGTGAGTGAAAACATTTTTTAAAGTGCTGGCATAAATCATGGAAGTCACCCAAGTAATCTTCTGTCATGGCAAACCCTTCCCCCTTCCCTCCTTTTCCTCATTATCCCCTTGTGCCCTTCTCCCAACACTTCATTTTAACAGTGCAAAAGTCCTATAGATCCTCACAGTTTATGCCTTACAACAAAGAAAGTTTATTAGCATCTCTAAAGCAATGTGGGTTTAATGCACTACTGTTATTTAAATAGAAGTTGTTCATTTTCTTTCCTCCCTGCACAGCAGGCTTTTTCTTTCTTTTCTACAGCATTCACTATTTATTATGGTTGCACCTACAGTGCTACTATCATTTCTGTCTCTGTGTATTCTCAGTGTTTCCACTTGCTATATTGTTACCTTCATCCCAACAGTCTCCTGTAATTCTGTTAATAAATAAATGATGCAATAAGTAGGTTGTGATGATGCTAATGATGCAGGAGCTGGCAATCTCTCTCACTATTAGTGCTGCTGTGCTAATCACAATAAAACTGGTGCAGTATTTCTGCTTGGCAGCCCAGCTTTCCCCATGTCATGTGCAGGTTGCAGAGGGTCCATTTCTCTGTCAAGAAGTAAGAATCCACTGATTCACTGATCAATATATTTTCATATTGTTTTCTTAAATTTTACAAAAAGTAACTTCTAATAAGACATTGCAAAGTTAACGTTTATCTCTTATTTTGCAGCTCTGCAGATTGAAATATGGTTGGGCCAGTTATAACAACCAAGTCAAGGTTTAAATTGCAGGTTGGGCAGTAAGCAGAGCAGAAGCATAATAATTAGTATTATTTGTTAGGTAGGATTTACTTGGGCAAAAAGTATAATTGGAAGTGTTTTTTATTGTGTTTTATAAACACTATTATTGTGCAACTATGTGTGACTGGTTCACACACAAGTCTAGTGGAATTAAAGGTTACAACATATAAATATAGCAGGGTAGCATGAAAATGAGTTCTATGGATCACTTCTTCTCATGACTCATTTTACATTGTAAAACCTGTGTCTGTATAAATACTACCATGTTGCCAGTATGGACCGTGAACATTATGTAGATTTTTAAATGTATTTTATTGACACATTATTTGGCTATCGTTAAGCACTAAACTAGCTTTTCTTTTGGTTCTTTAAGCGTCCGTGGCGGGGCCCCACCCATTTTGACGTCACGGCCCGCCCCCTTTGTGTCCCCACCCCCCACCAGGAATTCAAATGTAGGCACCTGATTTAAGGCCACTGGGAACAACATCCATGGGGTTGGTGAGCAGCATGTTGCTCAGGAGCCACTGGTTGGGGATCACTGAACTAAACCATGGTGAAATTATCATTTACTAACAATTGAATTTTGATTTTTTTTCACATATTTCAAAAAATTTGTTTTTCTATTTATTAAAAGCTCTAAAAATTAGAGATATATGAAGTCTAAAAAACACACAAACCTTTAATGCTAAAATTCTCCAACAGAAGTCGTTGGGAGCTGCGCTGATCTTATTGGGCCGTTTTTAATCTGTTTGGACTTTTAGGGCAGAGACACATAGTCAGATTGGGGGGGGGATTAGTCGTCTGCCTGTGTGTCTCTGCCCTTAGAGTTTTTTTTTTCGCTAAAAACTCTTTTTTTTGGGGTATTAAAATTTTTTTTTAGTGGATCGTTCTATGCTTTTTTTTTTTTCATTTGTACTTTTAATATTCGGATGCTTTAATAAATCCCATGACAATCATGGTTTTAGAAAATGTGATTTTAGTCATGTTTTCAAAAAACTTCTAAAACCACTATAATTCAACCTCCAATGAATAGGCCTCCGCGTCTGCTTTTATAAAAGGATACTCTATCTACAGTATAAGAAATTGCAGTGAGTTGATGGGTAGCTTGTGGAATGGATATTGAAAGCCATTTATAGGTAACACATTTTAATGAAGGACATATTCTGCAGTGCTGTACAATAGAATGTACGTTGCCAACTTTGTTTGCATTTAACACAATTTCTAGAATATTTTTTTTTAACCACTGTAGAGATCAGAGAAGCACCAAAAGAAAAGATGAGCTGGGCGAGATCTGTTTTGCTGATGATCATATGAATATAGATAAGTAAGAGCATCTGCTGAATGGACTCTTCAACACACCTGATGGGAAACCATAATATAAACAGATTACTATGAAAAGCTGGCTTATTTGGAGCAGACCACAGGGGGACATTGTGTCCAATTTGGTACAAAATTTGTCTGTTGGCTTATAGTTTCTTTCACTGTGTCCTTCTAAAGGTTTCATATCAGTGAGTTTCTTTAATGCAGTTGTCATGCTGTGTGGTTCTGTGTGTTCCAGAGCACAGCAACCCAAGTCTAAAGCTGGCCATAGACGCAAAGATCTGATCGTACGAATCGAGGATTCGTACGATTTTCGGACCGTGTGTGAAGAGTCCCGTCATTTTTCGTCCGGTGGAGATCCGTCGTTTGGTCGATCGGATAGGGTAAAGATTTCTGTCGGCTGCCGATAATATCTCTGCATGTATTGCCGATCGTACTATTTTCTGAGGGAGGCTGTCACTAGCTTTTCTCTGACATAACTTTCGTACGATTACAGTCAGGGGCAGAACATCGGCTGATCTGTTCTTTTGTACTTTATTTGATAGGAATGGTTAGTGGCAGGGCGGGAGATGGGAAAGTCTGATCGTACGATGATTTGTTCGATCGGATCTTTTCGTCTATGGCCAGCTTAATGCTTGAACTATATGGGTTCAGCTGTGGAACACATGGAACCACTTGTTAACTTGCACACAGGGGTAGATTTATCAAAATGTGAGATTACAACTCACCACAGAAAAACTCACTCACTTTATATTCTTACCTATGGGATTTTTAAAAGTATGTTTATCAAATCGAGAACTCCATCGATAAATACGTTTCTAAAAATCCCATTTGAATGAATAGAAAGTGAATGAGTTTTTGAGTTGTAGTCTCTCATTTTGATAAATCTGCCCCTTAATGTATTTGTAACATTTTATATTAAAACACACCCTGACTTTTGAACGTAGAATAACTTATACAAGGTAATGTTCTTATTTTACTCAGCTAGGTAGCACAGTTAGTTTTTAAATACATATGACTGGAGCTAATGCTGCCTAAGGTGATAGAAATTAACTGAAACTAGTGGTACATGTACAATGAACTCTATGTAAGCACATGGAAGTGTCGAGGCTGAGCTTCTTTCTCAGAATAGTCACTCAGTGGAAATATATACATTGTTAGGCTAAAATAAATGACTTCCTCATGTTAGTTACTGTATTTTTAAATGGCTGCAGTCTGTATTAGCAGACATGTTTAAGGCGGAACACATTTGTGGAGTCATTGTAAACAAAAAAAGACCCCTGAAGTGTTAAATCAAAGCAAAACTTTGTTACCAGATACTGCTCCAACTGGAGACCTTCTGCCCTGCTGTGTCTGACCCTGACACCAGTGGGGAAAAGGAGAAAATGATTCACTGACCCAACTCCCACACCCCCTTGTAATTACTTTTTCTTTTTTTCACTAGTGCATGGAGTGAAAAGAAAGCACAAAAGCTCTGTGGGGAGAACGCTAACCTTTCCTCCCCAAAGGATTCTTCATAAGCTAAAGGAAATAAGCACTCTAGGACTAATACAATTTTAGTCAGCACTGCGAAATATGTTGGCACTATATAAATACATGTTAATAATAATAGTGGGCATTTAGTCCTACATATCTATTTGCTAACATTTGTTACATACCAGCACTAACTGGCACTTGGTATTTGATGAAAAAGAAAATCATGAAATTTAGTTCAATAAACAATTTGAAGGCCACAGGTGACTACAAGGGAAAAGGAATGTGGCAGTCTTATATAAACATATGCATACCTTAATGGGAATTGATTTTTCTTAAGTGAATTAGTCTATCAGCATGTTGGGAAAAGTTTTGTGTGTGCTACAGGATTCTTGCATTTTAATGATTTGGCACATTTCAGCACCACATTAAAGGTGAAACTTAACTAAAAGAGTTGGTTTTATTTTTTATTTTTTTTATATATATATCTTTATATTCACCATCCTCCTAACTGAAATGTAAAATGCTGTAAGGTTGCTAAGCATTGTGACCTGTAATTAGGAAGCAGACAAGTTATTACTATTAATATTTCAGCTGAAGAGTACTTAGTCATGAAGATTACTGACCATTTGCTGAAGTCAGATGCCCTAGCAACCAGACTGACTAAGTGCCAAAAAATAAACTGATTTAGGCTGTATTGTATTCTACACAAAAAAGATTGTCTAGCTATTGACACAGAGGCATCTAGTGCATTGCAATGCCCTTTGCCTGCCAAAGAGCTCCATAAACTTCTTTTGAAGCTAGACTGCAATGCTATTGTTATCCAGCCATATGTCTTATTAGCTTTTCACCTTGCACCACTTTTTTCTTTTTAGCACATTCATTTTTTGTGAGATAGTGGGAGTTTAAAGAGACAGATAGAAGACTACAGATAGGATATCAGTGGTCAATACTGTTATCATATCATGTAAATGATTACATTATGATTTTAGTTGCAGTATTGTATCTGATATTGTGGCAAAATTACCTTTGACTGAAGTATAGTCGTGTTATAATGCCTAATCATGCCATGTCATCAATCCATTCTAAGGAATAAATCCCAAATTAATAATTTAAGGTATTCTGTGATCAGTATAGACAGCCTCATCCTCTTGACATTTAATGTGCTATTTCAGCCACTGAATTGTCCAAATACAAATAACTAGTAAACCAAAAGAGCATGTGAGTTAGCAAATCAACTGGCATAATTACAAATAAACAGACACAGATATAACCCCTTGTTCCTTTTGTATTTTTATCCTTTTGAATAGGCTTTGAACTTGGTCTGTCCTATTAATTCTTCATGTATTTCTAGCCACAAAGAATACAACCGTTTGTGGTAGCTTTGTCACCAGGATATTTTTGGCTAATATAGATCAGCAACAGAAAAAAGTGCATTTAAGATGCTGTTTTTTCCCTTAGTTTCAGCCACTGGCAAATTTTCAGTTTGTTGCTGTCCATCTGCTGCTTAACTATAGTGGAATTCAACTCTAGATAAACTGCTGTTATTAGAATGCTGGCATTCCTAATTCAGAAACAATTATGACCCACAGGCTAAAAATTACCCAGATTGTTCAATTCTTTAAAGTATTACTTTTATATAAGGAAGGGGGGTTTGTGGCTACAGTTGAATGTACCTATTTCACATTTCTAATTCACTCTTTGGTGTTTAAATTACATAAATGTGTGCTGTGAATTAGCAAAATGACAGTTGCAATGTGTTATGTCTCTCTGTACCTGCAAAGTTACAAGACCATTATAAGAGCATTGTGAATGTGATGTCACAGTAAGCATTCTTTTAATTAAGAAATGAAGGTATTTCAGAAGCTAAAAAGAATTTTAGGTTTTTGGAGGTCAGCTAGAGGTTTTTGGCTGATTTAATACTGACAGAAAATCTTGTTTTGAGTCACCTATTGATACCTTATTATGTAGTGCAGAGTACTGATTGCCGTATTGGTTCCAGAGAAAAGTCATTTAAAGGTACACTATCACCACGGAATATATTATGATCCTTTTTAAATTATTAAGTGTAGCTTTAGTTCCCATTAGAAGGACAGTATGCCTCTAGACACTAGGAGTATGTGGATTAGCAAATCATTTGGCATAATTACAAATAATTTGATTATGATTGACTATACAATCATATCAACTCAGACTACTGTTTTGCAACCTCCCAAAATAAGTTTGTTTACATGAACGGCCACATGTAGGGTATACCCACATTGTTGGGTATGCATTGTTTAGTTTTTCTTGCATATCATTCAAGTAGAAAATTATACCCAGCTATACATGGCCCAATTTTGGCTGCCTTTTAACTTGACAAGATAAAAGTGTAGAATAGCCTTTGCCAGTAGGTTTTACTGAACGTTTTAAAAATGAAGCTAATGTAAACCTTTTTTTGTAAACAGGATATTTTTCCTGTTTACGTTCCTTTGATCTAAAATTAACCATACTACAAGTTTGTCAAAACATACATCCTTCCTTTCAACTTGGATATTTAAAAAAGACAGTTTAGACAGAAAAATGATGGTCATTGGAAAGTTTTTTTTTTTACTTCAATAAAAGCAATTAATAATAACAATAATAATTAAGAGTGGCTGTGCATTCTATTAAATAACATCAAAGACATTCTTGGCACTTCCCTATAGAGCAGGAATCCCCAACCTTTTTCACCGTGAGCCACATTTAAATGTAAGAAGGGTTGAGGAGCAACATATGCATGAAAATAGTTCCTGAGGATGCCAACGAAAGGCTGTGATTGGCAATTTGGTAGTCCCTATGTGAACTGGCAGCCTACAGAAAGCTCTATTTGGCAATACAACTGGTTTTTATGCAACCAAAACGTGCCTCCAAGCCAGGAATTCAAAATTAAGCACCTACTTTGAAGCCACTGGGAGCAACATCCAAGGGGTTGGGGAGCAACATGTTGCTCACGAGCTACTGGTTGGGGATCACTGCTATAGAGTATTTCCTTAAACATCCCAGTAGCTTGCAAGAGATATTCAGAACTTTTAATGACATCACATGCTTTGAAAATGGTGACAGGTTGGTTTCAGAAACCACCCTCCACCCCACAGCCAGACATCTTCTATTCATCTAAGCACACACACACACAGCAGGAAAGCTGAGAAGGGGTAGATGAATTGTTACTTTTGAAGCACCATGGATAATCACATTTTTTACACATCTGTCTCCAAGTTAGCTCATGTACTGGTCTTCAGGATGGAAAGGCACATAGATATTAAGCTACTACCGTAATTGTTTTAATGTAAACTAGATATCTTGAATGTATATTAAATATAGAGAACAAGTCTTCATTCACATGTACGCAGGCCTAATGAATTCTCTGACTATCGTTTTGTTTCAAAAAATCTTTGCTATGTCCTTCATCAGACAATGCATGAAATAGGGCAGCAATCATCATGGTCTAGACTACAATTTTTACTTGTCTCATGGGCAAGGTGTCATAATTAATTACATGTTTCAAGGCATACTTATACAGCAGGCGTGTACAGGAAGAAAGACTAGGACTATATTATAATAATATATTATATAGTGTCATCATTAAAGTTGTACAGTTCTGTGTTGCAATTATATATATTGCACATTAGTCCCTACCAGTACAGCGCTACTTTTGATTCATGGGAGGGAGTCGGTGTTATAAAGCCTCCGGCTTTATTGGTCCTGCAAAAAAATGTGCGCAGCTGGATTGTAATCTGTCAGTAATTTCATGCTGTAATATCTGTCTTTTTATTCACTGCTATTACACTAACATGTTAAAGTTTTTACGTGAATGTCACTTTAAATGAAATTTCAAAGCAGATTAAATAAAAGGTGGTATTGGACCAAAGTTGCTTCATGCTACAACTTCTGCAGCAACCCAAAGCAACCAATCAAAGATTTGCTTTTTTAGCCAGAAGAACAATGAAAACTAACATGGTTGACATGCGTAAATGCCCAGTTACAACTTTGCTTAGTTTTAGTAAATAAGTGCCACTATCAGATTACTTGGTTTGCATGGACCCAATGTAACCTTCCCAACTAAAATAAACATGGAAGACAAGATTGAGTAACATCAAAAAGGGAAAGTGTTTACCTGGACTGGTAAAACTGTGTGTGATCGCTTCAGAAACACTACTATTGTTTATAAAAAATAAGATGTTGTGTAGCAATGGGGGCAGCCATTCATAGGAGAAAAGGCTCAGGTTACACAGCAGATAATCTCTGTAGATCAAAACATGGTGTTATGTGTGTTATCTACTATTTAACCTGTGCTATAAAGAATTTCCTCCATTACTACACAGCAGCTTGTTTATTTGAACTATAGTAGTGTTTCTGAGGCAAACAAATCAGTTTTACCAGTGCAGTATAACTTGCGTACAGAACCTTTTAGAATAGGATGAGGATAATTTTCTTGTAAGGCCATGGCAAGTGGTAGTCTGTAAAAGCTTGCATGCTATATTCAAGTTTAATAGTTTGTAAGTGTTCATCTTACCAGGCTGCATTAGCAAATTTTAAGAGGGACACACCCAATAGGTTGGTACATTTGGTTGCAGGTAATATCTTTTTTTTTTTTCTTGCCAAAGGCATGAGCCTTCTCTTGTAATCAATCATCATTTTATTTCTTTTTTTTTTTTTGTGTTAAAAAAAACCTCCTTGTTATGCTATGTGATTAGTTAAACCACATCTAAATAACATTTTATTGACTTGCTTTTTTAAGAACAGGATACCATACAAGTGCTAATGCAGTTCAACGGCCACTGTAAGCATCTCTGTGTTTTGCCAGGACATTTAGCAAGGCAGCTATGATGCTAATAGCTTCAGAACAAAGCAGCCATCTGTTGTCCCCACCAGAAGTTATGTATTTCCACTCAGCACATATACACAACAATGTTGTAATAATGGTATGACTCAAAACGGAGCCAACATGAGCACAGTCTTACTATGTCTTACTAGTACAGGGGAAGTCTTTTTCACCACACATCTGGATATGCATTATTTATTCAGCCAGCGTCTGCTGTGTAATGGGCAGTACATCTGGATTTAAGGGATGGGGAAAATAGAGTATCTGCATCCTGCTTCGACAGAACTACTGGGTGACAGCCTTCCTTTGATCAGTACTATTCAACAAAAGCTTATTTTCGTTTTTTCACTAGGGTTTTTTAATAAGGCACAGATAGAGTTTGCTGAAGGTTCTTACTGTCATTCCAGCGTTAGAGAGTTAGCAGGACCTTGCAGGTTAAAAGAGTAAACAAGATACTTACTTTCCTCAGTAAATACAAACTGTAAATTTGAAAATTTCTGACACATTCCGTTGTTCTAACGAACCTCATTAAAGTTAAGGTTATTTAAGGTGTTTTAGGGAGAATATCAAATGGTCTACCCAATCCCACAGTTCAACTGTTTTTTGTTTAATTTAGAAAGGAAGATGGATAGTGTGGTGGAACATAAAAATTATATAACGAAAATATACCTAATTCTAAAGATCTTTGTTCCATATATTTTTCCGGGAAATGCTTTGTAAACATATTAGCATACATTTTTGTGCCCCGAGAATTATTAATTTGCATATGTTAGTTAGCATGAGTTAGCATGTTGTTCGTCCGAGAAAACAGTTTAAAGGAAAACTATACCCCCCAAACAATGTAGGTCTCTATCAAAAGATATTGCATAAAACAGCTCATATGTAAAACCCTGCTTCATGTAAATTAAACCATTTTCATAATAAGGCAGCTGAAAAAAAACTCTGCTCCAACCGTGCCCTTTTGTTTCAGTCCCCTTTTTGGTGCATGAGTGTTCATTGCCTCATTCATTCATTGCATCATTGCCTGACGCTTTCGGACTACGCTAGTCCTTAATCATAGGCTATATTAAGGACTAGTGTAGTCCGAAACACATCAGGCAATGATGCGGTCTTTGAACCTAATAATCTGATAAAGGACAATAAATATATATACTTTTATTGGATGTGCGGTTCACGTTCTTCAAGATCACTTTCATAATAATATACTTTTCTAGTAGTATGTACCATTGGGTAATCATAAATAGAAAAGTTCATTTGCATGTTCTGTCTTTTGCACAGTACATAGCAGCATACAATTTTACAAAACAAATCTTTAAATATTATAGTAGGCTGTTTTACATAGCATCAAGGGAAAATCTCACAGTGGTAATTTGTGTTTCAGGAACTTTGGTCAGGAAGTGTAGAGCTGTTTAAGCAGATAGCCAATATACAGTACAGTCAAATTGCTAATGTATCCACAGGGACCCTAAGGGGAAATTGAATAAGCATATGACTGTGCATTACAAACTGACATTGAGATGTAACCTATACATTTATAAATTTATACCCATATTTATGTACTTTTTTTTCATATTTTTTTTTTTTTAAAGAGCAGCAGCAAATCTCATTGAATCGGTTTATTCCACTTAAAGCAGCTTGTACTGCATATTTAAGTCTGAAAAGACGCTACAGGTTTCATGTTCTGGGTCAAAAAAGAGTGCACTTAGCAGGATTTGCTGGAAAGAGAAAACACTCAGCAGTTTAACAGGGTGTTCTAGCTGAATGTTCTACTAAATTCACTCATTAGGGCCACTGTTTATTTCCTTTTAAATGCCAGGTCAAGAGGCCAATAACAAAAGTCACATTAGCTACATGGAGGCATATTCTTATTTATTTTTGCTAAGTTTTGGGCATGTCACAATGCTACTTTAATGGATACACATGCTAACCAGTTGCTTTCCCATAGATAATCCTGCCGCTGTTTATGCAACTGCAAAAATAAACAAATAAGAGAAAAAACTACAGAGCTCAAAGGAGAAGAGTCTGTTCAATAATAAGGAAAAATGTAATGTGTTTGGTGGCTGATAAGAACTGTTCAATGTCTTCATTGCTGTCAATACTTCCATCCCACACACAAAATGTCATTCACAGCCATTCTGCATTGTGTCACCTCACACTTAGAGCGCTGTAATAAGGTTTCCAAGGGCATAATTATTGCCCAGCAAGCTAAATATAGCAGAGTTTAGTATGTGTATACTAATAAATAAAACAGTGTATTTTGAGTAGTTTTAAAAAATACAAATGAGGGCCCTCAACGCTAGAGAAAGTGGTATCATTTGTGTGTATGTATATATAATATATACAATGCCTTGCAAAAGTATTCACCCCCTTGGCTTTTTACCTATTTTGTTACATTCCATCCTGTATTTAAATGTTTCTTAATCTTATTTTATTTGATGGATCTGCAAAAAAGTGCAAGAAGTAAAATCAGAAAAATATATATATAAAAAAAGAATTAAAAAAAAAAATAAACTGAAAATTGGCATGTGCATGTGTATTCAGCCCCTTTGCCATGAAGCTTCTAAAAAATCCTGGTGCAACCAATTACCTTCAAAAGTCACATAATTATTGAAACGAAGTCCACCTGTGTGCAATCTAAGTGTCACATGATCTGTCAGTATAAACACACCTTTTCTGAAAGGCCCCAGTGGCTGCAACACCACTAAGCAAGAGGCATCACACCATGAGGACCAAGGAGCTCTCCAAACAAGTCAGGGGCAAAGTTGTTGAGAAGTACAAGTCAGGGTTAGGTTGTATAAAAAACAAATATAATAAAAAAAGCTTTAATGATCCCCCGGAGCATCATTAAATCCATCATCTTCAAATGGAAACAACCTGGTACCACAACAAACCTGCCAAGAGAGGGCTGCCCACTAAAACTCTCAGACCGGGCCAGGAGGGCATTAATCAGAGTTCCACAGCAGAGTTCCACAGCAGAGGCTGGAGTATCTTTCCATAGGACCACAATAAGCCATACAGTCTATAGAGCTGGGCTTTATGGAGGAGTGGCCAGAAAAAAGCCATTACTGAAATTTAAAAATAAGAAGGCATGTTTTGAGTTTGCCAGAAGGCATGTGGGAGACTACCCAAATGTATGGAGAAAGGTGCTCTGGTCAGATGAGACTAAAATTTAAGTTTTCGGCCACCAAGGAAAATGCTATGTCTGGCACAAACCCAACACATCCCATCACCCCCATCATATATATTGAACTGAAATGTTGACAGTAAATTTCACCTTTTTTTTTTTACCATATTATGACACACAAGGCAGCACCCTGGCATGAAGTAATGATTTGAGCCCACCACGCTCGTGTGTATACACACCAAGCAGTTTTTCCAGACCACTTATTAGGCAACAAAAAAGAATGAGTAACATATTTGTGTCCCATAAAGTTTAAATGTTTGAGTTCATGTTATACAAAAAAAAAAAAAAAAAAGCTTTGTAAACCCATTTTTTCAGCTTTTTAACAGTATGTCATGTGGGTTCCATTGCTAAAGTTTATTTTAACCATGTGTTCAAAAGGGAAACCTACTTGGCTGATCCTCCCCCATGCTGCTATTCCATTTCTCTTTGTTTATTGTGTGTTCCTCCTCTCAAAATGTTGTGCTTCTTGCTCTGATTCAACATTCCTTCTGACAAGCAGATAAGAATCCCTGTCTGGCGCCTGGGATTCCAAGCTGCTACCTGATTATCAGCAGACGCCCTGGTATGAGCGCCCCAGGCTGCACAGCCAAAATGAAGAGACCTAGTACAAAAGGGAAAAGTTGGTGTCCAAATCCCCAGTTTGGCTGGCTTTGCCCTGCTCACAATCACAAAAATGCATCTCACACTGTGCTCTCAGGAAATTGCTTCCTAAATTGAAAAAAGCTTTTGCTTTTAACTTTTTTTGTTAAAGAGGTTAAAAATGAAACCAGAGTTTATACAAAAACACAGTACACAGACTTAAAGGGATACTGTCATGGGAAAAAAATTTTTTTCAAAATGAATCAGTTAATAGTGCTGCTCCAGCAGAATTCATCACTGAAATCCATTTCTCAAAAGAGCAAACAGATTTTTTTATATTCAATTTTTAAATCTGACATGGGGCTAGACATTTTGTCAATTTCCCAGCTGCCCCTGGTCATGTGACTTGTGCCTGCACTTTAGGAGAGAAATGCTTTCTGGCAGGCTGCTCTTTTTCCTTCTCAATGTAACTGAATGTGTCTCAGTGGGACATGGGTTTTTACTATTGAGTGTTGTTCTTAGATCTACCAGGCAGCTGTTGTCTTGTGTTAGGGAGCTGCTATCTGGTTACCTTCCCATTGTTCTTTTGTTTGGCTGCTGGGGGGGAGAGGGAGGGGGGTGATATCACTCCAACTTGCAGTACAGCAGTAAAGAGTGATTGAAGTTTATCAGAGCACAAGTCACATGACTTGGGGCAGCTGGGAAATTGACAATATGTCTAGCCCCATGTCAGATTTCAAAATTTAATATAAAAAAATCAGTTTGCTCTTTTGAGAAATGGATTTCAGTGCAGAATTCTGCTGGAGCAGCACTATTAACTGATTTATTTAAAAAAAAAAATTTTTTTCCCATGACAGTATCCCTTTAAGTTCTTGGTTAAATGTAGTCAAACATAAATGTCTAATATCGTGAATAATCAAACTGTATTGTACCAAGAAAGCTCAACTTTCAGTCTGACTGTGGTATTAAAGGAATATATTTCCTGTATAACTCCTTATCACAGATTTATTTGTGGCATTGGTTGTTAAACTTTTTTCAGTTCAAGCTTCTGTTGTAAGTTCACACCTTTGGTCAAGTACTCTTCAGCTCATAACAAGGTTATAGATATAGAAAAAGCATTGACGTATCAGTCATATGCATTGAGAGGCACATTTATCAAGGGTTGAATTTCGAATTCATGTGAATTCCCAAAAACTCGAAATTCGACCAATTGCAGATTATTAATAAAATTGAATTTTCTCAGCTCAGACTAATTGAATCGATCCAAAAACTACAATCAAATTTGATTAGAAAAAACTTGAATGTCAGGAAGGCTGCAAACATCACCAAATTGATCCCTGGACCGCTCCCATTGACTTATACAGCAATTCGGCAGGTTAAATGTGGCAAATATTAGAATTAGAGTTCTTAAAGGGCCAGAGTATGGTAAATCTCACTGAGAATTAAAACTAAAATCGGGTTTGGATAATTCACAATTCGAATTTGAGAGTTTTTACCAAAACATTTTTTGACCAGAAAATTCTAATTTTCACTTCGACCCTTAATAAATCTGCTCCTGATGGTATTTCAAACAGAACATTTTGTATTTTCTGGCAAAAACTTGCTCCAGTTAGGTCTTTTTGTAGTCAACAAAGATCGCGTCAGGCCTAGATTTGTGGTAAGTCATATGAAAGGTGGTTCTGAAGCACTGGAGATGGCCAGGAGAACTGATAACTATTTAAATCTTCTTCATCAGAGAGGGCAACGAGCAGTGACACTGCTGTGTGATCTCAGTGCTGCTGCTTTGTAAATCTGGCCCTATTAGGTTTCCAAAAAACCTTATAATAAGGAACCCAGATAAATCACACATAAGGGCAGAGACACGCAAAGATTCAGGGAGATTTAGTTGCCCGGCGACAAATCCCTCTTCTTCAGTTGACTAATCTCCCCAAAAAGCATTCCCGCCGGTTAGAATCTAAATCGTCCTTGTTAGGTGACTTCGGAAAACGAAGCGCTCTGATTGCCATCTTGCCAGCGATTTAGATTCTAGCAGGCGGGAAGGCAGTATGGGGAGATTAGTCATCTGAAGAAGAGGCGATCTGTCGCAGGACGACTAATCTCCCAGAATCTTCACGTGTGTCTCTGCCCTAAGGCTTCAAAGATTTTAAATTAGCCAAACCAATAGCATTTTAACTTTTGTTATATTTAACAGGGATCCCCAACCTTTCCAACCAGTGAGCAACATTCAGAAGTAAAAGGAGTTGGGGGAGCAACACTAGCATGAAAAATGTTCTTGGGGTGCCAAATAAGGGCTGTGATTGGCCATTTGGTAGCCCCTATGTGGATTGTCAACCTACATCGAGGCTCTGTTTGGCAGTACACCTGGTTCTTATGCAATTTAAACTTGCCTCCAAGCCTGGAATTAAAAAATAAGCACCTGCTTTGAGGGCACTGGGAGCAACATTCAAGGGGTTGGAGAGCAACATGTTGCTCACGAGCTACTGGTTGGGGACCACTGTATTTAAGGTAGTTGAAATAATGGATTTTGCATAGGATCCATGATACAGGTATGAGACCTGTTAACCAGAATGCTTGTGACCTGGGGCTTTCTTGATAATGGATCTTTCTATAATTTGGATCTTCATACCTTGTCTATTAGAAAATCATATCAGCATTAAATAAACCAAATAGGCTGGTTTTACTTCCAATAAGGATTCATTATTTCTTAGTTTAATTAATGTACAAGGTTGTTTTATTATTACAGAGAAAAAGGAAATAATTTTAAAAATTTGGATTGTTTGGATAATATGGAGTCTATGGGAGATATGGCCTGTCCATAATTTGTTGCTTTCTGATAACCGGTTTCGGATAACGGATCCCATACCTGTACTTGTGACAGAATTGCTTGCTTGTCAGATGTCTGTAGAATAGCAAGGAAGCAATGCTGCTTTTTGAGACATGAATGCCTGGAAATACAAAATGCATTTCAGCACAAAAACAGCAATAACTGTTATTTTTTAATAAATTATAATAATAATTTATAAATTATTGTAATATTCTTCCTTTTAAAATGTCACCTTTGTACAGTGTACTAACTATGGAGTGTTCACCCAAAGCAAAAAAGTGTTCACTTTATATCATTCTGTGTAATATGTCACATGAACAGTTGTATGCTTTTGTGTCATAGATTTTTTTATAAACTTCATGGTCATGGAATTTAGTGTTCATAAGGCTAAAGGCATACACATCATTTTGCTAGCTTTTCATCCTTCAGTGCTATCCTGTCTTTCCTTATAATCAAGAGTCATTTGTAGATTTATTCAGGGTACACTTCACTCAGTAGCATCTTAATTTTAAATACATTAGGTCATACACTAGTTCATGCCAGCTACAAATTTGTAGTCATGCATTTCTCCTAATTTTGTTTCTTTATCATTAAGCCCCACTATGGGATGGTTATGGTCAGCAGTTAAAGGGATCCTGTCATCGGAAAACTTGTTTTTTCAAAACGCATCAGTTTATAGTGCTACTCCAGCAGAATTCTGCACTGAAATCCATTTATCAAAAGAGCAAACAGATTTTTTTTATATTCAATTTTGAAATCTGACATGGGGCTAGACATATTGTCAATTTCCCAGCTGTGCCTGGTTATGTGACTTGTTCTTTTGTTTGGCTGCTGGGTGGGAAAGGGAGGGGGGGATATCACTCCAACTTGCAGTACAGCAGTAAAGAGTGACTGAAGTTTATCAAAGCACAAGTCACATGACTTGGGGCAGCTGGGAAATTGACAAAATGTCTAGCCCCATGTCAGATTTCAAAATTGAATATAAAAAAATCTGTTTGCTCTTTTGATAAATGGATTTCAGTGCAGAATTCTGCTGGAGCAGCACTATTAACTGATTCATTTTGAAAAAAATGTTTTCCCCATGACCGTATCCCTTTAAGGGCAATCTCTAGTGTAAGTAACTGTTATGTAGCCAAAACATTTTTCATGCTATTTTTCTTTTTAGAACAACATTCACTAATGAATATTTGATGTACAACTTAGACGTGCATTAAAATTACTGAAAAATAGGAGTGTCTTTTATGTCTTCCGGGAGCCTTTCTCTCTGAAATGAAGAGAAAGGTACAGAGGAACATGGGCCAAGCTTCATGGCTGTCTGCCTCCATCTCTTCCCTTTCAGATCATAAATATAAAACCATTAGCTTCAAAATGCAAAGGGCATAAATCCTTCGGAATGCTTCCAGGATAGGTCATAAAAAACAATGTCTATTAGCGGACATTTCAACTCATTCATTGCTTAACAGTTTGGTGTGGGGATTCAGATATTTTGAGTCTTGTTATTTAAGGTAGCGATTACCGGTAATTTGCAATGCTATCTACCTGTTAGCCTGATGGCAGCCTTCCTAAAGAGACATAAGGGTTCATTTACTTTGGACATGCAGTTATAGCTTGCATTTTCCCCTGCAGTGAGTTGCATCTAAAAGCACTTCTTTAAAGGAGAACTAAACCCTAAAACTGAATGTGGCTAAAAATGCCATATTTTATATACTGAACTTATTGCACCAGCTTAAAGTTTAAGCTTCTCAAAAAGCAGCAATGATCCAGGTCTTCCCTGGGGGGGGTCACCATCTTGGAAAGTGCCTGCAACACTCGCATGCTCTGTGGGCTCTAAGCAGCCGTTGAGAAGCTAAGCTTAGGGGTTGTTGCAAATTATCAAATGAGGTTTGTCTGTAATATAAGCTGATGCCACAAGGCTGATTATTAAATTCTGATGCTTGTTTCACTGATTTCTGCGCTGCCATGTTGTAATTAACTGTCTTATATACTGATAATTATGTTCTATGTGTACTGTATATTTTGAGTCTGTCCCTTAGCTCAGTAAGTGACAGCAGCACAGATGGGGAGCTACTGGGGCATCTTTGGAGGCAAAGATTTTCCCTTCTAAAGGACTGTAGTTGCCTTGGGCTGAGCGTTAGTTCTCCTTTAAAGGTGTTTGCATCCAAATGTGCTCTGTGCACTTCCATATAGTTAAACTCAGCTGCAATTAGTTCTACCTGCTTTCCATTCCAAATTACATGCTTCTGCACCTTTTGATTCACTACACCTGGAGCTGCCGGTAGCCCAGTGATTCCTTCAGCACCCTGCTTCATTCAGCACAGTTGTGCCAAAGAATCAGGAGTAGATGTCACTTGCATCACAAACACTGGAAATTATGCCAGACAGACTTTGAAAATATTTATGGTGAAGCACACTCGCAGTTGCATTTATTTTGAAGACTCTGATGCAGTGCGCTCAACTCAATTGCATTTGATTCAGTGCCCACATTGCACTTGGAAAGACACATTTATTCTCGAAAAAAGTGATGCAGTTTGTGAAAAAAAAACATTGACATTGCACTTTGCTCACTGCATCAGGGTAAGTGAATGAGGCCTATAGAGGCATACTAAAGCACTTCTATAGTTCTCCAAACTCTTCAGTTTGGCAAACAGTTTTGCTGGCCGATGAGTTGAAGAGATATCTTTTTGCTTAATGTTCAAAGCAATATATGTTATGAAAAACAAAAAACACTGTACATACAGTGATGAATGGTGGTGGTAGCCTCATGCTTTGGGGCTGCTTTTCATTAGCAGTACCATGGCTTCCTCTTGAAATTTATAGGAACAATGGACACTGCAAAATATATAGTAATAAAAAGTTAAGTTGTACACAGAGGTGCCACATTTGTTGAACAAGAGATGGAAAAAGTTAGAGACTGCAAATACCTTTAATAGGCAGCACTTCATTCAAGTTGTCGGTTGGTTATACCACATTGAATATCCCTAAAACCCCTGCATTAAAAATGTATCCGTATATACTGTATATTATGGCCACAACTAGTTATTATTCATATTTTACAGCATTCAGATGCCTTCAACATTTTGAGCATAACCTTTGCTGTTCTTGACGTAAACAGAAAATGCCTAAATTTAATTAGCTGTGTTCTAATGGCATCATGTTTAAAATAGCTTCTTTAGAGGTAGAATCCAGCCATTCTTTGAGGATCCCGGAACTAATGGAAACCTGATTTCAAATTAGGTTGAGTTTATGGGGCTTCCAGATAATTACAAAAGTGTTTGTTAGCTATTGTGTATAATATGCAAGAACCTTCAAGGTCTGAATAGTAAGCTAGCTGTCACCTCATTAAGTTCATTGCAAATGGCCTTATTCTGTGCATTTTGAAATCTTTGAAGCAAGAACAAAGAGGAGATACACATACATCTTGGGTTTGGTTTAATGGTTGTTAGATGTTTATGACGGGCAACCATTTAAGGTCAGATAAAATCCATTGATTGTCCTGTTTTCAGTCACAAAGGCTAGCAAACTAATAGAGAAGGTTGTTTAGGATTGTGTAATTGCTTCCTAGATATTCCTATTCCATAGACCCTCATAATTTCATAGACCTTATAACCAGGCAGAAGTACATTACAGAGCTTATCTGTTATCTGCTGTGTATCCTGTGCTTTTTCTACTTTTTCATCTTGGAATGACTGCCCCCCCCCCTCTCATGGCTACACAGCAGCTTTTTTAGATAGATTATAGTAAATAGTATTATATTAAAACATTTTTGTGTTACTGTTCCTTTAAGGATGATCTTGTGAAGCTCCTCTCTATATCTAGCTTCACATTATCCAGCTCACAGGTGTACGGAGGCATATGGTGTGCCATTGATTCATGTTGTTATTAATTCTGTATGCTAGTTGTCTTTTTTGTAAGAATGAAAGAGTGTTAACTACAGGAGATTTGAGCATGTCAGAGCAATTCATCTCTGAAGCTTAAACTATTCTCTGCTGGAGTTGCTGCTTCAACAAAACTCCCTTACTGCTGCCTGAACCCTTTGTTGTTCGTTTTTTTTCTGTTTTACAGACCCGTACTCTACATGAAGTCCTTAAGCAAGGGAAATGCTTTGCAAATTATTATTTTTATTCTCAAATGTGTAGCAGGCATTCATTTTAGGATGTTATAAAAGGTACCTAAGAATATATTGGTGGATCCAATACCTTCCCAGTCAAATAAGATAATCATGTCGCAAGTTCCCTAATGAAAAACTGCCATATACCAGTTCATGTAATTGTCTGTTTACAAGTGTAAAACCCTATTCCCTAAGCCAAGGCAGCAGAAGGAACTCCAAACATTGGCTACCCAATAATTATTTGTTTCCTTAGGAAACTGTGAGGGCAGAGACACACGGTCAGATAGGACAAATTTAGTCGCCTGTCGACTAATCGCCTCTTGTTTGTGCGACTAATCTCCCCGAAACCTTCTCACTGGCTAGAATCAAAAATATTGAGTTGGATTGTCTATATATTAACAATGTATATTGTAATCTATTTATCTATGGTTTGCTCAATAAAGCAGAGTACAAAAAAAAAAGAATGTGCATTTTAGTTTTTTTTTGTGTGGAAGGTTGCAGTCAGTATTCTGTAGCCTGAATATCCCCATAAGGTGCTCTCAAAGATTAATCTACTGCCTTTAAAAGTAAGAAACAATCCAAATCACATTTCAGCTTTGAAATCTGTTCATGTGAATTTACACTTCACATACAGAGGGCCAATATAAAAAAAGCAAAGCTGACAAATGCTATGACCCAAACCTTGCTTCCCAAGTATTCAAGTATCTGATTCATGGACTCACAACCTACTGTTCTGCTGTGTACACCATTGTTACTCTGCTGAGACATTTGCGTAGATTTTAGTTGTATGTTCATCGATTTACGATTTCCATTATATATTGATTAAATTTCAGGGTACAGGTTTATTTAGAGAGATGTGTTAACTTATGACATTTCATGAACAACCCAGAAAGGAAATTAAATATTATTGTTAACATATATTCCAAATTAGTTGTTAGACATGCCTTGCCTAGAGAAACGTGCTGAATTATTCTCACATTCCAAAACTTAAAAGAAAAGTCTACAGGTGCCAAGAAGCCTTGGAGAGCACACCTCATTATGTAGGGGTAACTACATGTTTCTAAATTATACCCATAAGCGATATATACCTGATGCCCATTTTACCATGGTAGCCTCTTGTGTACCATTTACAATGGAAGATCTCAGATGAGACAAATATGCTGCAATTCAGTTCAGACTTGCACTTTTAGTAATGGAGATAGTAAATAGGCAGTAGTGTTAATATGCTTGTGAAACGTGTAAAATTGATCAGGAGGAAGATTTCTCAAGGTTTTCACTGTTAGCATCTACTGCTTTCACATATTGTACATTTAGAAAGGCACAGCCCTGAGTTAGATGTTAGATGGCCTTTCATTACATTTATTAACCAATTGGATAACTGTTAAATACAAGTGGATGATTATCAGTGACATTCATAACCTTATATCTTACGGGGCTTTCTATTCACTCAATATTCTTAAACTCTGTGTGCATACCTATTTTATGCAGGCGTCAAGTTGGATGCGACGGACGTAAGGTAAGATATACAAATGTTGGATAGTGTCGCAGTTGTGTCTCGTCGGATCAATGCTGCGACACCATCCAACGACATTTGTATATCTTACCTTACTTCTGTCACATCCGACTTGAGGCCTGCATTTTTGCACAGCGCGTCATACAGAAAACGCTCATGTAGTCCTAACCTTATTTCACTTCTGCTGATCCTTTTATAGGTTTCCTAGCAGTGGCGGAACTACCGGGGGAGCAGGGGGTGCAAGCGGGCCAGGGCCCACACCCCCTCAGGGGCCCCCGGCAGTCCGTGCGCCGCTGAAAATGCGGCCATACGGTGGGGGGCGGGGCCCGGCTGTGCCCGGCCCGCCCCCTCTAGGATCGCTACTGTTTCCTAGCACAATTTAATATGATGGCTTTGCTAGATTATCTGTTCATTGATTAGACAGCTCCTGAGGGATTTAGTCACTCTCTACTCATACAGAACCTGCTTGGTAGGTTAATCCCTTCACTGCCAGAAGCCATGTCAGTGGACTGAGAACATCACAATAAGATGTTTGTTTCCTTTCTGTCTGCAGAAACCAAAGCTAAAAAGCATGATATCAAAGATGTATGGATGTTTTACTACAGATTGAACTGTTTTGTACAAATGGCATCTTTTGAAATCCATTTGACTGCAGAATTTATGTCAGAATGGTTTTAACTCTCTGCTAGTTGAGTAAAAGGAGTTACAAACACACCTTACTTTTCAGGCACTAATTTTATTGAATCATTTTCATTATACTGGTATGGGATCCATTATCCGAAAACCAATTATCCAGAAAGCTCCAATTTACGAAAAGCCCATCTCCCATAGACTCCATTATAATTAAATAATCAGAATTTTTAAAAATAATTTTCTTTTTCTCTATAATAGTAAAACAGTAGCTTGTACTTTATCCAAACTAATATATAATTAATCCTTATTGGAAGCAAAACCATCCTATTGGGTTTATTTAATGTTTACATGATTTTCTAGTAGACTTAAGGTATGAAGATCCATATTACGGAAAGATCCATAATCCGGAAAGCCCCAGGTCCCAAGCATTCTGGATAACAGGTCCCATACCTGTTGTAAAATAATTTTTCAGTTTTCCACCATGAGAGATGCTTTTTTGTCGGCTTGTCCTCAATACACTGGCCGATAAAAGCTGCTGACAGACCAAGTTGGCAGCTTATCGGCCTTGTGTAGAGCCCCCGAAAGTCAGCCAGATGCCAATCGGGCAGGTTAGTAAATCCCGTTGGATCGCGGCCGCATCTGTTCATTGATGCAGTCCCGCAATCTGACCGACCGTTTTTCCTACATAATGATCCAATTGTTGGGCCCTTGGGCCCATGATCGGATCGGCCCAATATCGCCCACTTCAATGTGGGCATATCTGGGAGTGAGCCGCTCGTAAGCGGATCTACACGTCTATGGCCTCCTTTACAATCAGCGAAGCATTCCAACACTCTGAGAGCCATCAGATTACTACATAATGGTGCTGGTTTAGGATCAAGAATCCATGAATTTTAAGCGTTTTCCTCTTGAGATAAGTGAATCCTTGTGTCAGCACATATATTATCTCTGGCTGGTGGAAAGATGTTCAAAGTTGTAATTAGTTAGAAAAACTATGCCCTGTGGTCAAGTACAAATAGTTTGAGAGCTGGGAAGTTATTTCTGTACACGGATGATCACTTGGAAGGAATTCAGGCATACCTGTATCTTTCATGATGAAAGGAGTACCTTTCTCTCATCTCTGATGCATTGCTAATTTGATATAGAATACAGTAATAGGGGAATGTAATAAAAGGCGCAAAGAGCAAAACAATTTGCACAAATAAGAATAAGAATTTACATTATATTCTTACTTAAACTGTTATTACATTGCGAATTTTAGTTGCACACTGCAAATTTTAGTTGCATATTGTCCTCTTTTAAGTGCTGAAGGTGTCGTTATCTTTTGCAGCAAACATAAAATTTTCAGTAAGAAGTTTTATTACATTCACTACATGCTGGCGCAAACTATTAAATTCACAAACCTTCTTCCACTGTCGGAAGAGGTCACTAAGCAGTTTCCAGCTTCTCAAAAGCTACATTAAATCTGCACAAAGGAAAATTTTTTGTACAAAGGCATAGCTTTTCACATTGCGATTTTTTTTTTTCCATTGCCAACTTTTATTACATCCCCCCCCATAAGTCTGAACACTTAATACAGTACCACCAAATAACATATATGTTTTAATTACACCTGGATATAATTAGAACACTTGTCTATGGTAGATCGAACAGACTCTACACTATGGATTATTTTTGAGTCCCAACCCATATGTTAAAGGGGTTGTTCACCTTCAAACACTATTTTTCTGTTCAGTTTGTTTTTCGATAGTTTACGATAAACAAAGACTTTTTCCAATTACTATAATTTTCTGTTATTGAAGTGTGAAGTTTAATTTTTTACCTCTGGGGGGGTCACCGACTCTTAAACTGTTTTAAATTGATACATACCGTATATACTCGAGTATAAGCCGAGGTACCTAACGTTATCTTTGTGCCTGCTGAGCAAAATCTGAGTTTCAGGCAGCTGTTAGAATTGATACAATAGTTGCTAATATTCCACGGGTACTTCTGAGAAATGGATTTACTAAATGTAGCAAATTGTAACATTTCAGACTTGAAACAATCTAAAACAGCTGAAATGAAAAAAATGTTTGGAAGGTGAACAACCCCTTTAAGAATCCCTGCCTTAAGGGGGACTAGTGCTTTTACTTTGTACTTTTTTCACTTCAGCAAGTAAACTTTAAATTATATGGGTTACTCCTGTCTTCTTCTCATTTTACACATGCATAGAGCCACATATGCTTGTCCATTTACATTTTCACAAAATCATTGGTTGCGTCATATTAAAAAAAATTGTAAAACACCCAAATGTACTTTTCAAAAACCTTACATTTAGTAACCCTATCAAAGAATTAAACAGAAGTAACAGAAGTTTTAGTATGTAAGGAAAATGCTGTTTCCGGTTGAAATATTGTCTTACCTTGGCTATCATTTATTTTCACTTTAGTTTACCCTGCACTGATGATCAGAAACTGATGCTTAGAGGAAGAGAAAGAAAATGCCTTGCTTAGGTGATTAAATCAGTAAATTTCATAAGCAAAATAAAGTGAGATTACTCAGCACCTTAATAATGCTGCATGCAATAGAATATTTTGATTTATGAGTTGCTGTTAAACAAAGGAATATTATATTATTCCAGAGGGATCTGCTGTATCTTTGAATAAATACTGAGAGAAAGCATTCTCTCCATGAACAGAAATTTACAGAATAAACAACTGCATTCAGGCTAAAACATTAATACATTTATGTTTACGCTCTAATGAGCAGGGCCCTCTTTACCTGCTGTATCAGTTTCAAAAACATGCTTCTTAAGCAGTGCTGTAACTAGATGTTACTGGGCCCCACAGCAAATTAATTTTAGCGCCCCCAACATATCCAGAGGTTGACTTGTTTTACCAATATATGTTGAAATATGTGTGAATACTGTATATGTGCTCATTAATTAGGGCCTCATGGGGCCCCCTGTACCTTCTAGACCCCCCCTCCAGCCGCAGGGTCTGCTTTCTCTGTAGTTACGCCCCTGTTCTTAAGTATGTTAGTAAGGGGTTAGTAGTGGTTACAGGTGCAGTCAATATTGCATGGTTTTAAGACAGCCCCCCGGCATCTCTTCCATACTCATCCAATCAAATGATCGTTCAATGTGCCCCATCAAACATCAGACCTTAAATGAAGAGAGAACTCCAATAGTCTGATACTGTTATTAGAATTGTAACCTGTGCTACTATACTCACACAGGTGATACACTCAAAAATGATTCCAAGATCAGGTCTTCAAACTTTTATAAACAAGAGTTTAAAGGAGAACTAGACCCCACTTTAGGCTTAAGTCCCCACTGTCCCCCCTCCCTGCCTCCCCCCTGCTAAGTTTCACCCTAGAATTGTGTCCCCTGTAGGATTACTGACCGCATATGCTGAGTCAGCGCAGCAGAGCTCACAGTTGCCAACTTCATCGCTTTGGTATTCTTCATGAAGTGAGCGGTGAATGTGCAGTTAAAGCAGTTTTCCGGTTCGTTGCAACTGCGCCTGCACTGGAAGTGATGGAAATTAGCGAAAGGAAGGAAGAAGACCCAAAGATTACTGAAGCACTGGAAGATGGAGCCTGTGAGCTCCGCTGCGCTGACTACATGTGCGGTCAATAACGACACAATGATGGGTAACAGGGAGGGGGCTAGTGGGGACTTTTGACTGTGGAGGGTTGAATTCTCCTTCAAGTAGTGTGTTTTTTTTTTATGTTAATATTAAATAACCTGTTCACCACTTTCTAAATATTATTGGCGTATCTGTTAAAGTAAACAGGATTTATGATTTGCATATACACTTCTGTAGAGCGCTTTGGGGAATGTGCTGGTCCCTGGGTGTCCTAGACAAGGCCCCCCTTGCTTGGTCCCACTCCTACTCCTCCTATTCAGGCTAAACATTGTATGATCCAATAGTGTGAAATATTATAGGCATCCTAGGCACGTGACGTTGGAAAAATAGGGTCCTTGATAAATTATACACTTATACGTTTATATAGATCTGCCAGTTCTGCCATATTGTATGCTCTCACTTTTTTCTCATACTCAAGGTGGCCATAGACGTTTAGTATTTTACCTCGCTGTCAAGCAAGTTTAGTGTGATCCCCAATCGTGCATCTAACTATTTTTTGTTCGACACCAGTAAGAAAATCAATCGGTCAGGTTAGAATATTATGTTCACAGTGAAATGTATCCATTGTCCAGTTGTTTGCAGCCCAAAGTAGGCAGCTCCCCACATTTTTCATAGCTTCAACTAGACGATAACGCTTGAAATGGTCTTTTAGTTGATTGACAAATTGTACATTTAAGTGATTATTTCAGGATCTTATGATAATGAAAAAATCTTTTAAAAATCATAATGTCTATGGCCACCTTAAAGCGGAAGTAAATCAGAAGATTGCACAGAAATATGATTTGCCTTGCCTACTGCTAAAGGAAGCATGTGGTTGATTTCTTGCAACTTTTTTCTATATAAATAAACAATCTGCCTGTAACTTAATTACAATTATTGAGTGCTCGGACAACACACAGCAGACCAACATGATATATTGTCTGCATAAGGAGAGCCAAATGCATTCTGCTGAGTATACCTACAAAGTTTATAGGTCTGTTTCCCAGCACACTGTCTAAATGCCAGTTCAGAGCTTTTTAAATGTTATTTTCTTTACTTCAAACAAGCATTGTAGCTGGCCTGCTTTTAATGCAGCTAATGTAAACCATGGCAAGTACAAACACATATTCAACACAGTGCTAAAAAATGATGATCACTGCATTATTATATCATTAATTATATTGATCACTTGTACTGTATATTAGTGGAGGTGATAAGAATCTGATCAGGGATTTGGAACACTTTAGGCAAAGGGCTCAGCAACAGGTTTGTTCCACTCATGTCTGCTTCCCGAATATCTGCCTGTAGTCAGCTTTCTAGCACTTAAGCTCCATTAAGTTAAAAAAAAAAAAAAAGTTAAGTTAAGTTGAAAAAACCCCTCAAATAACACATTTTTTTCCTTTATAGAAGTAATCACCAGGGTAACAAATGAGCACCATAGTGATCAGTTCCAAGAAGCTCATTCAGTTCCTACCCTCTCTATAAGAGGAACAAAGCGTAAACAATACCTATCTTTGGAATCTTTTTTTTTTATAACCAACTGTGGGTATGAAGTGCCTGTATACAGTACATATCTGTCCTTTTTGGGAAACTAACTGTGAGCATAATTTATATAGGCAATTAAATCGGGAAAGACTACCAGTTTACAGACATGGGTAATGAATCAAGTATCGGTTTGTTCTTCTTTCCCATGTAACTAATCCAAAGAAAACATTTGCCTGCATATTTAGGTAAAAAAGTTTTATTGTGAGCAGACTAATGGTGGAAGCATTTTCTAAATGTTATCTGTACTTTGCGTTGGCTAGAAGTAAAAAACCTCTATATTAATTATTTTTTGGCTAGTACAGAGAAAAGTTAGTTACAATGCTGGCAGTAAAAACAACCCTTAAGTTGCTGATAAATCAGAAGCACCCACCACCAGCTCCTGTCAGGGCTAGAACTCCAGTAAATACTGTACTATTTGATGAAAGCAGATTGCTGTGTTACCAATACATTGCCAAGTACATATTAGCCAAATGTAACCAAGATTTATAGGGTTTTATATTAAAGAAATAGTTTGTTGTGTATGAAACCCTTTATTATTTTTAGGAACACATCTTGCTTTAACCAGAGATTTGAAATCCTGGAAACACACCCCTCCCCAAAAGAACACTACACTGTTCTAGCATTTTAAATATTCTTTCTCATTTATCTTTGTCTCCAGAGTTTTTATTACTTCATGTTTAATAATTTAAAATTTTAGAACCAAAGGACTTCAACTATCCATTCATTTATATTAGTCATTTATATATCTACTAATGGACTAATGGACGCGCTGTCGCTGTAATAGTCCCTTTTAGTAAATTCCACATAAACCAAACTTGTTCCTGGAATATTATCAATAATATCCCTATCTTTAATGCCTTTTGATTTACATCTTTCCTGGACTGCATTTTATGATTCTGACGTGACAGGTTCTATACATCCCTATTGTCAAGCAGTACTGAGCAGTGTCACAACATTTAGTTACCTTGTGGACTGACTTTGTCTAAATGTAGTAACTCTGCAGTTGCAGAGCTGGTATGGAGGGCCCCAGTACTTCTACCTGCAGGCACCAATTCAGTTGGTAAGAGGGCAGAGAGACCTCTGTAAGTGTTAAAAAGCGGGCATGTGTAGTAAACCTTTTGAAAAAACTGTAACGCAACTCTGCCCAATGTGAATGTGAAAGACGAAGTGTATTCATGGCCAAATTGTATAATTCAAGCTCAAAACAAAGTGTATTTAAATATTCAATTAGTGTGGACCAACCCAAATCAAATGAAAGGACAGGTGTACAAACAGGAACAAATGTTGTTGTCTTTCCAATTTGCTTATAATTTTAATAGAAACACAGACATATGCACCATAGCTCTCGTCTATGGAAGAAAAAGGCAGCGTAAAAGGACAGAATAAAAACAGCTGTTTTTATATTTTTTAAAGTATCTGTCTTAACTGTAAATAGAACAGTTTTAATCTGTTATAATGTCTGTTTATAGCAATATAAACATCTATTGACAGCTGAGTATTGAATCATTTTAATTAGTAAATATCTGCACATCTGCTCCTGGGCAGTAAAGGTCCCCAAAGATGCAAATATTTTTCTTTGGTGAACGACCGATTTTAGTGCAATCCAACCAATCCGTCAAATTATCGTAAGGTTAGTGGGAATCGAACAATCGTGCTTATTTTTCATCCAACATCTGTCAGAAAATTGATCGGCCAGGTTAAAAAAAATTTATCGTCACAGTGAAATCTATCTATGTTTGCAGGGCCAAGCAGGCAGCTACCCTCAGTTTTCCTAGCTTCAACTAGACAACGCTTGAAATGGTCTTTTTAGTTGATGGACAAATCATACATTTAAATGATCGTTTCAAGATAAGCTTGGTCTTACAATAACAAAAAGATCTTTTAAAAATTTACATCTATGGCCATCTTAACCTATGGCAGACAATCAAATGTTTGCTTTGATTGTTCAACCTGCAGTTGCTTGTAAAAAGCGAGGCATTGATTAGTTGCTATGGGTTGCTGCCCAGTTGCAAATTTGCCCAGTGTTTATAAATGAGCCCCAATAAATTTTTTCATAGTTAATGTTTGTGAGACCTCAATATCAGTTCTCTGGTAATCCTATAGGGCCCATTCTGACACTGCCTTAATAGCTGTTCAAGTTCTTATGTACAATTTCAGATTTAAATGTAGTAAAATACTGTTCCAGAAAGGCATCAAACCTGACCAAGTATATATATATATATTTCATTTGATTCACTGTATTCAAGGAATGTATGAGCATGACAACATTTTCCTTTAATGCATCTTGGGTCAAAACTAAATTATATCCCAACAAAATATATTTTCTGTCATGTTATGAATTCAGATATCATATGTTTATGTATTTTAATAGTTTAGTGGTTTTGGATAGATTCTCCAGTTAGTTGTTAAAGTTGGGGACAGGGCATCAGCATGCCCCTAATCATAAAAAAAGAACACCTAGGAGAAATTTATCAAAATGTTATTTTAGAGCTTAATACAAACTCACCAACATTCTAGTCATTCCTATGGAATGTTTTGAATTTTATATCAATATATATAATATATATTAAAACTCACCATTTGATAAATGCGGTTCTAAAAATCCAATTGAAATGAATAGAACGCGGATGAGTTATTTATCAACCTCTAAACTCACATTTTGATAAGTACATCATCCAATTGTGTTTGTGCCAAGATCTGCTTTACCACAAACCTACCCAGTCAGCAGCAAGAGTTTGAAGAAAGATGTAATTCTGCATTTTAGTTACAGGAGAGAGATTTCTCCCATGTTATTGATTGCTCTTCTGGCAGCGTAGTGTTTAGAGGGCATGTAATGTCTGGGTCTCTCTGACCTCAACTGGAATTTTACATTGTTTAGAACACTGCTGCCATGCTCAGCATTCACCTTCTTTACTACAGCTGCACATTTACTTCCTTTCACTTGAGTTCTTTCTTTAGAAAAGACTGTGTCTATTAGGAAGGGAGAAAGCAGTCAGAGTAGTCAGTGTGGATACTAATCCTGATCTTATCTGAAGGACAACTCACTCCAACCATCCTCTAGTGCTCAGTTGCAGTCTTATTTCTGGCCAGAACAAAGTCACTTAATTAAAGCATCACAATCATGTGTCTCAATACGGATATTTATAAAGAGGGGCTTGACTTAGTTCTGAGTTTACTAGTGGGCTCTGACTTCTTTTCCTAAGCTGGGGACTCTCAGGGCAGTTCCTATGCAATAACTAAGTTTGCTGGACATGTTGGACAATATTAACTTTTTAACAAATTAATTAGTCGTGGTTAGGAGCCCAATAAAACAGAACAGTTTTGTGCCAGTTCTGGATAAAAAAAATTTCAGCCATATTGCTCAGTGTTCTTTTCATGTGCTCTAGACTCTCGGCAGCAATACACACACATTGCAGCATCTCAGGGCTGTTATACTAGTCCTAATGAGAAGTACTTGAATTAGCCATTTTATGTAACATGACAAGTAGAAATTATGAATTATGCAGTATATTATACAGTTTTTGGAATCTGCACAACATCCAGCAGTACTGGGCAAGCAAGGAGGAGCCTTGCAAGTTTGAGTTTACAGTCAGCTGTGGTTTCACACAGTAGAGTGTCTTGCAAGCTCCACTAGAATTCAGCACTTGGATTTCTGCCAGCTTTCCCCCACCAGTCCAAACTGTCACCGTCAAGCTTCTGCTTATGATTTAATATAGGCTTAATACCTTTCCCATTAAGAGATGAATCATTTTTTTCATAAATAAGTGTGTTTAAAAGGTTTTCTGTATTTGTCTTGCATCAGGGAAAACAAAGTGATAGTTAAAGTAAGAATAAATTGTTGCTTCTATTTTTCCCTTAATGCTGCAGTCCTATTCCCAAGAGATTATGTCAGCACTAACTATTGGTTGTAAAAGGGTTGACATCTCATGAGAATATGTATTTGCTGGCATCCAAGTCTAAAAAAAAAAAAAGTTTATTTATTTATTGTTCTGTTGTGTGTCTTATTCATGGGAAATCCCCTGTAAAAATGTATCAGGTTTCAAGACAGCAAAACTTAGATATTGTTACTAGATAGATATTGTTACCTCTGCAGTTTTTGTTGCTAGACATAGTAGTACCCCTTTAAATCGCTTCTTTTTCAACTATAAAATAAAAGTATTTTATAGGCCTACTCAAGGCTAGTAATGATGTGTGCATATTTACTGGCCTTGATACTCTATACAACTACAGTAGTGTTCCAATGGTGATATTAGAAATGTTCTCTTAATATAACCTAGGGGGTCTCTGAACATGTTGTACCACAAAGGAGAATTGAGGCCAAAAAAGTCTGAAAAAGCCTTTCATTACAGAAGAGATGTTTTCAATGTGATCATATTGGCATTATGCTGTAATAATGAATAAATTGTGTTACAGATAGAGCTGACGTAGCAGTAGTTTTTTAAGTGGTTTCTAATAGTATGTAGAACAGTTCTCCTGATACTTATAACTGGTCCCTATCTGAAGGGGGTTGCTAATATATCTTCCTCATAATTGGATTTTGCGATTGTTGCTGATCTGGATCTCCTGATGCGTTTTGTTATTTGCTTTGGTTTTTGTTTTTTTTTAGGTCTCAGCTGCCAGACTATTGCTTATTTGATTGTCCATGTCTCTGCTGATTTTATGTAGAGATTAGAGGAAGTAATCTAAATATTCAAATCTTTATCAGCTAAGTCAAACAAAAAATGGATAACCTGGATTAGTGGCAGGGATTTGTTGTGTGACAGTCTGTACGTGCTCCGACACTGGTATAATAACCCTGGCCTCATTTTTTTCTCGAGAAACACTGTAAATCCAAAATCGCTCCTGTACTGTCCAGTAAGGCAAGAGTTTACAATATTGTTTAAAGCCAATTATGAACCTGTTGTATAGTCATACTGTAAGTTCTTACTTTTATTTTTTTATTACTGCAGCAAATGTACTATGAATTGAGAATGGCTTTAAGAAAGTGTTATATGACATGCATTACAGGTGCTACAATCCAAGAAGAAATACTGGGGCAAATGTTTTCAGTGTTCCTTTGTTGGTATACAATAAATCTTTATACACATTTGTAGACAGAACTAAATTGTGGTGGGGATCACATACTGGAATAAATGTGGGACAATGTATTTTTAGTCCTTGTCATGTGGAATTGTTTATGCTTTTCCTTCATTACCAGAACTGTCAACCACAATTGTCAGATTTTGTATATACATTATGTATGTAAATACTGTATATATGTGTGTCCTTGCATGACAGAAAAAGAGACAACCACACTCTGTGATGCCAAAAGTGATTGTACCTGTATCCTCTGAGCATGGGATCAGTGAGTGGATCTTTGAATGAGATATAGATGTGATTTGGAATGGGGTGCAGCACAGGTTGTATTATTATATTATAGGCACCACTTGGAAGTGGCTCTTAGTTTGCCATTTCTCTTTATCATGGCTCATGGGAAAACAATAACTGGCTCCTACATTCTCGTGATCAATACCTCTTGCAATATAGTATAGGCTGTCAAAATATTGAAGAATTCTTACACTATATACACATGCTATATTCTTGCAGCATTTGTTTAAAAGAACATTTTCTATATACATTCAAACATAATGTTAATTTCAAAACATAATTATAATTCCTAAATATAAATACCAGTATTTTACTTGTTGGTATATTGTCCATATTCATGAATATGTATTCTCTAGCATCTCACCAGAGGACCAGAGGTTGAACCTTTTACTGTAACATTAGCAAATATGAATATGAAAGGAACAGCATATAATCTGAGATACAGGCTCTTTTTTTTTTTTTTTTTTTTTTTTAGATTACTGTGGGAAAATGTTTTCTTTGGCATTCTTTTATTGTGAGACAGGAGACGAGAGTCTGCTATGTCAAGAATAACAGGAAGTGATAAGGATGTTAAATTACTTCCTTGGCCCAAAAAGAAGTGTATGATGTATCTGCTATATTATCTGAAATAAACATTTACTTCTAAATATGTGAATATTATCGAAAGCCCTGTCAAAATTAGGCAACTATTAGGTTGCAGGCTCTCAGGCTTGCTTCCTTTGCACAGCAAATTCAATCCTTTCTGTTCCAAACTCATTCATAGTTGGTATTGGCTGCCATAGAGATGGTCAGCCAATTTGCATGAAATGTTGGAATAAAGATCGACATACACTGCACCCTTTTCACAATATATCACTAATTGGCCTTGTGATGGATCAATTGTGTACATTCTCAAGACATGTTTATCTGGTTGAATCACACCACGTAAAATCACTCTATAAGTATAGGAACATCCTATGATTTTTTGGTCAGTAGTCACCAAAAGATGTCGGCATCATTGGGAAACCAGATTTACATGGCATGTAGTAAATAAATATATATATATATATATATATATATATATATATATATATATTCCACGAGGTAGCCAGCACTCTATGATTGCCTTGAACACCTGGACGGCTTGTGAAGGGCGGACTTACCCGATAACATCACCTGGGTTTGGAGGCGCTGTGTGCTATACAACTTCGGCTGCCGTTTGATTGATACGGTGCGCATATTTATTCTTATACCATTGCTTCGTTTATCTGTAAGATCAATTCATCTCCTTTCTACGTCTGATTGCATTTGGCGTAAGTGAACACCGTTCCACACTGGAAGTTGCAATATCGATGCAGTGTTTATCTGTATACTACACAACTTGATCGCTTATGGGTCGCTTCCTGATTATTTCATTACCCAGCGTGTGCAAGTCTTGGGGATATGCGCATGTTATTTCCAACTACCCCGCGGACTGGCTGTACAGTTAATGCATAGATATGGGTGACAATATATCTTTATACACCTCCCAGCAACACTGATTTCCGATTTAAACAGATAATTTGATACTACAACTACTAGATACGGCTGGAACTGTTTACTGTGCGTGAGACCGGGACTTGGTCATACTTTATATAACTTTAATTATATAATTTTTTTACTTTCATATATATATGTATTTTTTCTATTTATATTTTTTATATACATTTTGTTTTTTGTGGTTTTGGGCTTTTTTAAATAATAGCATTAATCCTGAGTTGGCCACATGAACACCAGTTGAATATCTGAATCACGTTAATATGTTATGCTATAGATATTCACCAAGTGTTAAAGTATGTAAATTAGTGATTCAAAATTCCTCTACACTCACGCTAGTGTGATACATTAATATTGGGAACCCTTTAGGTGAATATGGTTGCACTGAATACTGGGTATGTTTAAGGTTAATTGTTATACACAATATGACACATTGTTCTTTGCGCACACTTCACGTTTTTGGCCCGTTAATATTATGATGAGTAGGAATAGTCTTAAATGGGGGTGTTCAGATAGTAGAAAGGGTGCGAGATTTACTATGGATGCTGCCACACCGGATAATAGGTTCAAGACACATAGCAGGGAGGCACACAAGTGGTTATATTATATGTGATATTTTCTATACATTAGCAGGGCCCTATTTCATTATTTTATTATTTCCTAGGGGTACAATGAGTGGTAGTTTTTATACTGAACATATAGGATGGATAGATCTTCAGAGCAGGCCTGTCAACTGTGCTCATTTTTTGTGAAAACTTTTTGTAACATCGTTTAAAACTGTGACAAATGTAGTGATAAGTGACAGTAAGAGTAGTATATTGAAACAATGTTACATTACATGGTGATTTTAACAGTTGAAGTAATATATTTTCCTAACATAGAGATTATTAACAAAATGCTATTTATATTCGTGCTATGCACTTTTTAATATATTTTTTGAGATGTTATTAGTGATATTTAAATTGGCAGTGATGTTCTGGTGATGTAATCAATACGTCAGTTCCCATTTGTCTAGATTCCCGCCAATTCTTGTATTTATGGCATTCTCACAAACAATTAGACACTTTGAGAAAGGCCTCGGAGGAGGCCGAAACGTCAGACTCGCATGTTTTAATAAAACTTTTTATTCAGTATCTAAGACCTGAGAGTGCGGATCCTTCTCTTGCTTGGTGTGTATATATATATATATATATATATATATATATATATATATATATATATATATATATATATATATATATATATATATATATATATATATATATATATATATTTTGTTCTTGTCTGAAAGGTAAGCATTACAGGTCAGAATGTAGGCTGTCATATGTGACTGAAATACTTGCTGTATCAAGTCATCTCAATTACAGATACCTGTAATCCTTTGCTCTTTTCCCTTCTCTATCAAACCTCAAAAGGGAAGAAGAGACTGAATGCTGTTTAGGTAATACACTTCATGGACAGCTAGGCAGATTTGACTGTATCTTGCCAACAGAAGGGTGGTTCCAACTTTATTGAATTGTGTTGGAGGATAAAACACTAAAATAAGGCTTCTAGCAATGTAATTTCTTTTCTGCATGATAGGAATTGGCAAGTTATATGTACTATCTGTTAAATTTACCCTCTTAGCAGTTTCAAGGTAACATAATAAATTATATGAAAAATAAGCATCTTCAAGACAGTTTTCATTGAAACATGCATTCTTATACATTAACATATCCCCTACTAATATGAGAAAACAAAGGAGAGAATATTGCTCTTTTTTCCTGTGTATAGTTTATTTTATCTATCTATCATAGAAACATACAATATACATTTTGATTTAAATTTCCAGGCAATAAACTGCCAGCGTCATTTGCACAATATTGATTTGTTTTCAAGTAACATCTTATTGACCTTTCCCTTCTCTTTTTCCTTTTTTAGGTAAGTGACCTTTTTGATTCTTCCTGATCACGATTTATTGAATATCCATCATGCTCAGAAACCTGAGTTTGTTCATGTGTAAAATGTGCTCCCCCGAGGTGTACGGAAGTTATGGATCAGCAGTCAACTCTTATACAAATGCTGTGAGTTTGTAATTTATATCAAGTTACCACTGTGGTGCAATATTATTATCCACTATTGTTCCATCTGCCTTATATGGTGCTAGTTTGTTTTCAAAAATAGGTTAATATTATAGAGTAAAAGTTTTTAACTAATGGTTTTGGAAACCAAAGTAGATTAGTCTGTTAAGGTAGCTTAACTTGATTTATTTTAACATTAACATAATTACATTTTTCTCTTAATCAGTAAAATATATTTAATGTATATGATTACTTCAAAGTTTAGTTTTTTTTAAATGTTGAACTAATTTTGTAAACCCCAAAATGCATGTAAAAAAAGTATGATTCTAAGCAGCTTTCTAATAAACTTTCATTAGAATGTTCTGTGATTTCAAAGTTGATTAATTGGCCTGTAGTCTTTACTGGAGGAGTTTTGCAGAAAAAGAGCAAATTCTGCTTTCAATTGCAATTACATTAACAAATAATTATTAAAATGTTTTGTGTATAGTGGAGAGTTGCTTAGAATTTATTTTCTTTCATTAGGCAAAATGCCTTTTTTTGGTCCTATTTTATAAGAGTATAAACAGTTTGTAGTAAAGCTCAGTAGGGACTGGATCTGCTACTGATAAAAAATGCCAGAATCAACATATCAAATTGAACATTACAACATTTGAAAGAAACTTAAATAAACTACCTCCTTTAATATGGGATCCTTGATACTGCAGCCATCTTTACCAGTACATCTGCATTGTGCTCTCGTGAAGTACAGCATTCGATAAACAAGCCAAGGTTAATGTCATAGTGATATGATCAGCATTGCCTGTAGAGCGAGGAGAAGAGTTTGAGGGGAGAGGTGCTTTCCAACACACATTTACACATTTTACAAGTAGCCCTAATCTGCTGATTATGGGTCAAATAAGTGAACACCATTGGTAAGAGCCACTCATGGTATTTTTGGCTGCCATGAATAGCAAGTGACCTACAATAATTCACTGTTGTGCTACACCCCTAAGATCTAAGATACCACTGAGCAGATTAAATGGCACTTACAATGACAACTGCATCTGTCTCCTATTTAGCAGAGATTCCTTTTTTTTTTGAGCCTGAGAATTCCTACTTGCAAGAAAGTACTTTTTAATCTCCAAATTACACATTTTATAAGTATATTGCATATTTAATGAGGCATAATTGCATAATTTTTTTCCTATTCTCAATAAAGTTCAAGTATGGTGTAAGTAGTCTGAGGGCTCTGCCTGTGGCCTCTAAAATGTCGGAGCATGGAAATAAATAATAAGGAACCATTTTTGTGATTGATGTTTGTGATTTTATGTTCTCTCAATTTTCTATAAATTGTCAATTCCTAGTAATATCCTGGTGATATAAATGAAGTCATATATTAAACCACAGTCATTTCACATTTGGTGCTTTGTTTATTAAACACCAACTTTAGCAACGTCCCTGTTACATTCAGTAAATGCTTTCCTATATTAACATACCTTTAGGTATTATAATTCCTTTCTGGTACAAAACATCATGAAGAATTTTTCTTGGGAAACTCCTTTCTTCCCAAGGTATCCCTTTTTTCTACTTAGTAGAAATCTGTGTCTTGCCTCCTGCCGAATGTCACTTTTGAACATATATTTTTCCTAATATTTTAAATTCTATGACATGAAAATTCTAAAATACTGTTTGTAAAGGCTAAATAATACCACTTGTACCACTAAACAATATTTTTTTTGCCGCAATGTCCCTTTTGACCTCACCAAAATGTTAACACTACCAACAGCATTCTACAAAAGATGTATAGTAATACTGTGGGAGTTATGCATATCGGTACAATGAGCTATGATATTTTCATTTGCACTTCCTTCCCAGTACTCTGCAAATCATACCGGATAATGACTTCCTCTGTCCTGCAGTATATATTTTTTTTCTCTACACTGCTTTACATTCGATTGGCATTTTAAATACTTTTTTTGTGGTTTTCAACCATCTATTCAGCCATATGTATTACTTCAGCTTGGTGGGACAGTATATTTTTGTGACTTATAAACACACTTCAGATATGTAAATAAAATACAAATGTTATTTCTTTTAGACTTTACACCACATCAGCATGCAGCACCTGTAATTTCCCTTGAGTTATTCAATCCCTTATGTATTAAGTTAAGAATCTCTGGCTTGTTTTCCTTAGAAACCCAATTCCCTGGAGGAGCAGTATTTTTTCACTTTTCAGCTCCAGTAGTTCCTAGCACTTAAACATGTCTAAAGCTGTTATCAGCTGCTAAGCAAAGGTTCCTGACATACACAATATAAGCAAGGGTTTCAATTTAAAAACCACACATTTGGCGTCCAGGAAACAGTAAGGCATTTTTTAGAACTGGAGTAATTGTATGTAAGTAGTAACTAGTGATACCTTTTAGAGAAATAGTAATAGTCTCTAAAGCTTTTAATACCCAGTGGGTTTCCTCTTCAGTTTTTACAATAATACATTTGCTTCAGACATGTTCTTACAGATGTTAAATACTTTGGATATCCTCTTAAGGTTATTTCATAATAAAGAATGACAGCTTAATCTGTATTTTATCCATGTGGTTTTTCGTTTTCTGTTAAGTGCCCAATGATATAGTAACAATGGCAAAACAGGAAACAATCACAATTCTTTCATTTAGTAATGATCACCTGGGTTTTATCTTGATAACTAGATGTGTATGCCTAACTTTGAACACTGTGTAGATACATGTGGCTGTTCAACATTGCTCTTAACCTTGCATCCTACTTTTCACTCTTTGAGGCAAAAACAATCCTATTGTTGTAGCTTTTCTACCTGAATGCAAATAATTCTGCTTAATACATAACTACACTGATCTCTGCTGACATAGCAGACTCTCTTCTTGTTGATTGCAAGTAGATTAGCCAAGTCTGACCTGTCCTGTGAGGTTGGATCCCTGCGCTAAATACAATATGGGTTTTTTCTGGTTACAGCAGAGCATTTCTTTACTCCAAGATATGAACTGAAAAATAATGAATATAATATACTTTGCTTCATTACTGTTAGGGTATTGACTTAGTAGGAGTTGCAGGGGGCTGCAGTTTCACATGAAAAGGGCCAAGGGGACATTTTTCATAATGCTGTATTTCATCTAAATTAATTTGCACTTATTCAAACTGGCCATACACTGAAACATGTGTTTGTGACTAAATTGTATCCACATTTGTAGCCAAATGGACTTTTGACAAAGTGACATGATTGTAGGGTGCTAGCTTGTGTGCAGTACCTGTAGATTATTGAGGGCATTCATTCTCTTCAACCAAAATCTGCACACATTTTGTAAAAGTATGTCTTAAAAACATATGCTCTGGAACCACATATAATGTTGGGGTGTATAAAAAGTACTTGAAAAAATAGTTTGGAGAGCAAATTATACTTATTTGCTTTGGATGAAGACGCAGCTTATTATCCCCTGCAGCGTACTCAACAGATATCTGGGTAAAACTCAAGAGAGATTATAGAGATATATCTATCAGGCAAGTTTGAAAATGAATATTGGCAAGGACTATACTGGCATGGTTCCCTTCCTTATGGTTCTGTGTTGGGATGAACTTATTATACTAGGATCCAAGTCATCAAATCAGCCCAGTTTGGTTGTACACATGGGTGGTCAAATCATGCACAGATCTGTTTGTTTGTCAACCATGTCTGAGTGGATCAATTTGTGCATGGTGAGCATCAGAGCATTAGGTGTAAGTACAGTAAAAGGCATCTACATAAATACATTTTATAGTGGTTAAATACTTATATTCTGCATAAAGTATATGTTTTTCTAGGCTTTTAAAAATTATACCTATCACTCTGGTGCTTCACTGAAGCAATACTTTTTTTCCCATCAAGGGAAGAATATGTAAGGGCATACTTTTTTCTACCTCCTAAGATCAAGGAAATTACTAAAACGGAAGTTATTGTTTCAAATAATGTGGTTGATGAATCATCGCCTTGCTTGCATTTCCTATGTAAAATGACTACTCTTATGAGCTGTGGTAGTGAAAAGGTTTAATCTCCTTTGGAAACTGAAACAGCACAGTATAGAAGAGGTGGAGATACAGCCTTGATTATGAAATAATACTGTCGCCAGAGGCAAGATCCAGTTTCTGAAGTGTGTATTCTGTCCTGTTGTTTTAATAATAATATATGGGCCAGAAAAAGTTACAAAATAGGTTGCTGCTCAAAACGAAGATCAGCACCCCCTCCGCAAACAATTCATGGAAACTCCCAAAGGAAGCAGACAGTTGCTGAATACATTCAACTGGGAAAGTAGAATGAGTGACTGCGTTTTAAACCAATATAAGAGAGGGAGGGGGATGTTGTTCTACAATTAATGGAAAGGAAATATAATTGTTAGTGCAAAGCCTTTTTGTTCTGTGTTGGATTGTTGTACTTCCTATTATAGTCCTGTATTATGTACTCTTGAAATTCCCATGGATAAACAATATGTGTAGATTCAGAGCTGTCAGCAGGTGCAGATATGGTGCCAGTTAACATGGCTTTAATGGGCAGACAGGACATGACATTGCTTCCTTTTAACATGACTTACAAACTGACGCATTAGAAGATGTTTATTCACATGAAGCGTATTCCTATAAACTGTTTTGTTTACATTATAATTTCTCAGTTGGCAGTTTAGTCGGTCACATTTGTCCTAACAATATAGATATGGGACCTATTATCCAGAATACTAGGGATTTGGGGTTTTCCATATAACTGATCTTTCCGTTATTTGGATCTTCATACCTTAAGTCTACTAGAAAACCATTTAAACATTCAATAAACCCAACAAGCTGGTATTGCTTTCAATAAGGATTAATTATATCTTAGTTTGGATCAAGTACAATGTACTGTTTTATTATTACAGAGAAAAGGGAATCATTTTTTTTAAAAATTGGATTTTTTGGATAAAGTGGAGTCTATTTGAGACGGCCTTCCCATTATTCGGAGCTTTCTAGATAACGGATTCCACTGATTTTTTTTTTCCCCTGTCTCCAGGAAATGGACTCCCATGCAGCATGTTCTCTCCTCTTGCCTAACGGATTCCATGCCTGTTGTAACTTTTAAGGGAAAATGTTATTTTATATGTTGGAATTATATAGATACATTATATTATATACATATATATATATGATAACATCACACATTCATAAATGTGATTATGCATGCAATTAATTACCTGCCCCTTCAAGTACCACAAATGAGCAGTCATGTCTCTGTCTAATTAGCCTAAGGTTTCTCCCCATAATCTCATGTTTCGGGGCAAGATGGGGAGCCTATGCTTTACACAGTTACCAATTACAAGTTTTATGTTGTTTAAATTCCCGCATGATCTTTTAATTTTCAGTATCCCATACATTTTACTTTTTTTCTAATGTTTATCTTTAATAATTGCATTGTCTTCAAATCTTCAAATTCTAGCTCATTTGTATGTTAGACAGTGATCCTTCTAATTAGCAAATGTATGAGGCCAAATGAGCTCTATGTATTGGGAGTACTTGCCATCGTAATGAACACCACTTCATAGTTTCATTGGGGCTCATTTATAGACACTTGGCAAATTTGCACTAGGGCAGTAACCTATGGCAACCAATCAAATGTTTGCTTTTATTGTTCAATCTGCAGCTGGCTAAAAAAAGCAAGTAACTGATTGGTTGTTATGGGTTACTGCCCAGGTATAAATTTGCCCAGTGTTTATAAATGAGCCCCAGCGTCTGGTTAGCACGCACAGTGTAGCACAGAGCCATTTAAAGCTAAAAGCCACAATGCCTAGTAGAGGTAGATCAGTGGAATAACTGTGGGTTCACATTGTCAGACTCCATATGGGGGTTCCCTTTTAATTGCAATTCCAGTTATATAAACTTGTAATTGTAATTGCATTAGAAGCAACTGGTCAGTTAAACAATTTCAGTGTGCAGGATGTTTACAGATGTTTCTGTGTGCCAAATCTTGAAAATGTTTATATACAGACATTTGTATAAACCTTCATTTGTACTGCCCAAGTATTCCCATAAATGTATATAATCCAGAGAACATATTGTTGTAAACATGACACTTTGACTTGCAGATCCTTTCTTCAAAGTTCAGTGTCAATATGAATATAAGAATGCCCATGGGAGGCAGTAAAAGAGCTCTCATAAGGAGATTTGTTTTTAGAACAGGATGTAATTCCAGTGGAAAGCTACCTACTGTGACAGATCCAAAAAGTACAGCTTTCATCAATAAAGCAGCTTCATATGAATCCGATTTTACCCATGGAGACCCCTTTTAGCACAATACAACAAGCTCATATCATTGTGTCTGGGAGATTAAAGTACTGAATATTTAACCCTTTAAGTGAACTTTTTGTCTCTTGAAAGAATACCTGCTATCCCTTAGCTAATAATTGACTGCCATCCTCAGTGCATTGGCTTAATGGTAGCTAGTCTACTGTATTGCTGGCAACTGAGACACTAACATTTATTTTCCAAACCATCCCATAATCAAGTAAATAAGACCAAACTAGAGCAAAGTCGTCCCTTTCCTTCTGCTAGCACGTGGAATATTGCAACATGAGCAGTATATGCCCCGACCAGAAACAGGCAGCTCTTGAACCTGATTGATTAAATGCAATACAAACTGAAGAGCAGAATACTATTTATATTAACTCTTTTAATGCTTGATTTAGAGAATGTTAAATATGTTATAAATGTCTCCATGTGGAACACTAGCAACGTCTAACTAACATGCAGTGCAAATTACTTTGTTTATGTATAACACCCCCTTAAAAACAATAATTATATTTGGTGACTTGACTGACTGAAAATGGTAGCGTCATGGAAACTTGACCTTGAAAAAGTGTGGAGAAATGTGGGATTGCATTGCAATAATAGTTAATGCCCTGGGATCGACAGATGAAGAAAGGGAAGCAAGCAAAAACCATGCATCAGATCTGATCAATATTTGTGATACTGCTTGATGGGATACTTTGGAGACTATATTCAATGAACTGTTATTACAAAGAGTCACTATACAAGGTCATTCTGAGCAAAAGTGCATTCCACAAGCTGTATTGACATAAACAACATTATAAATGCATCTATTAACTTTGTATTTGGTAATTAAAACAATATAACTAATGCTAGCTTAATGAAGAAAAATAGAATAATTTCAGTATAAATAAACCATATTTCCATGTTTAATTATACTAATGTGAATAATGCAGATATGAAAGGATCTTCATGCATAGTAACTTTTGGCAATATGTTTTATTGAACATTTTAAAGACTTTTTTCACAAATAGTATAATGTCCCTGCAAGGTTCTTGCGCTTAGTAATATTGGCAACACCTGACTTTGACTATAAAGAGGTTAACATGCCTCATTCCTACTGAAGCTGTCCTTTCACTCTCATTTGCATATCACTGTAATCTAATGATGTTTCTGTCAAAAGGTCTCAGTGGGAGACTCTTACTGACATTTAACTTTTACTATGTCTTTAATTAGAGAAAGTAATTAATGTAAAGTTACAAAACAGTCATCTTGTTAGTTCAAACTTTACTTGTACAGTGGCTCAACAATGGCTGACATTTCCCTCCTGGCTTTTCAGGGATTCTGGGATACCTTATATTTGCTGATATATTAACTAAACCACACTAGCTCCTTAATAAATATGTCTGGCTCCTGAAGTAATTTCATTGAAATAAATGAGATTCTTTCTAAATAAATAAGTAATAGGATATGTCCTGGTGTTAAGTGGGGGACTTGGATCACCTCTAAAATAACCCCGTATGTGACAACCTTCCATGCACAAAGAATTCCAACTGCTGGGAAGGTCATGAATACCTCAAGAATTATGCATTCTGCCATATTCTCTGTGGCTGTCCCAGGTGTCTATATGAACTCTCTCTAATAGGCCTCAAGGTTATAAAAAAAGAGTTCTTTGAGCACACAGAAAATAGTTACAACTCAGTCTCATCTCTTATCTAGATGTACATGAGTGACAGACTTAAGTTGATATATGTCACAGGACAGCAAAGAACATTTGATAATTTGTTTTCAAAAAACAGTCATCAAACATTTTGCAGAGTTGGAATTTAGTACATGGTGTGGCAAGAAACTTTTAGGGCACAGACAGAGAGATGTTTTGACACTTTTGCTTAATCTCCTTCAGCGTTGGGGTGACAGATTATATGCAAGGCAAATTAATGCTACTACGGGAAGTGTAGGCAATTAATATCTTTTCTCAATGGCAATTTACATTAATGCCAGTGGCAAGGGAACTTTGGATGTTTGGTGCCTGCACTGGAGGTGATTACGCATGGGTGACAAACTGTCCTGTGTGCCTTTGTCTTTACTGGTAAATTAAGTCTCAGGATACCACCAGCGACTCCAAGAATTTTGAATCCAAGAACTGCCTTATTATATAGACAAATGTCAGAGGAGGTAACAAGTTCAAAGGACTGATGACCTATTATTAAACTTGTCCATAGTACAACTCGAACATTTTGACCAGGCAGAGGGTCACTGACTGTAGGCATCCATTATGAAGAGGAATTATCTGTGCACTGGTAATCTAACTGTCCACTTCGCAAGGGCCAAACATGGAGTAGCTTTGATTTCTCAGTTTGCCCTATTTAACTCCAGTGCGGGGGGAGGGGGGACTATGGAGGGTAGGGGGAAGGGTTTTTATTAGTAAGTGGGTTTAGTTCTCCTTAAAGAAGCAAATGTGCATATAAAGCCATAGGCAGTGGCCTAACTACCGGGGGAGCAGGGGTGCAATTGCACCAGGGTCCGCTCCCCCTCGGGCCCGCCAAGACTGCGCTGCAGTGCAGTAGTCCCGCAGAAAATTGTGGCGGTAAGTAATTCATCTAGAGGGGTGGGGGAGGGGCCAGGTAGACTCTAGTTACATTACTGGCCATAGGCTTGCCGTATTATAAAGCATGACTAAAATTTTGTGGTGACATGGGATTGTTTCTCAGATTAGGGTGAGTACAAAAAACAATCCTGCTGACTTTACAGGTCTTTATACTCGACTGTATTCTACAATCTTTCTAATTTTTCTTAATTTTAGATAGACATAATGGGCATAATTAAAGGATGCAACAAAATTGCCTTATTACATTGTTCCTGTTTATTCATAATGCATTTTTGCTATTCTTGTTCAAATAAATGCAAACCGGGTCTCAAACTTAGAGAAATGCAAAAAAATGTGGCTTGTTTGTTTACCACCAATGAAGAAATAGAGTGGATTATGGAAAACTGGTGATTGGTATTAGTTAGTGCATTGTTTTTCCTGGTACATGTGGGAGGTCTGCAGACAGCAAGAACACAAACTTAACATAATAACAAGATGCCCCTGGGCACCAACTCCTCCTGTCATTGACTTTAATAATAACTGTACTTCAGACATTTTCCTCTCTGCGTGTCGACAGTCTCTCCCTTTAATAAGGTGTACACTGGAGGAGGCGAGAAACAGCAGCCCTCTAATTTTGCTTGGAGAAGGCGCCTACTTATTTTAAACTTTGTAATTACTTGCTGGCTAGCAGCACCCTCTCATTACCAGTGACTGGAAAGAATGCTACTGCTGCTTTCAGAGTATAATTACACTGGCTGGATATTTGTGGCAAGGTTAGAAGGGGGAGAGTATGGGTGCATGTTTGAAAAGTTGAATGTGGTACAGTCACACAGACATGCGGTTTGGTATTTCAAATTCCCATCAAACCATATATGCTTTACTACTGAGAAAACCAACACTTGGGAGGAACTCGGACTCATTAAGGACATACATGTGGGCAGTAAGATATATGAGAATCTGTAAATCGGGTTGCTGTTTGACCACCAGAGATTAAAAGAGCTACAATGTTAGCCATTATAATCCCAAAGCTTCTCGGAGCCAGCTGACATATTGTGTAGCAATGGATAGCAGGCGCCTCAGAGAGAAAATAGGTTAAATGTCTTTTTCAGCAATAGAAGGTCAGTATAAGTAATTCTCTTGAGAACATTTCATTTAAATGAATGATGTCAAATCCAAAGCTCTGCAGCTGTTGTTAACTGCACCTTGTAGACTGCAGAAAGTATGGGAATTGTGGGAATTCTAGTTTAGGACTGACATGGCAGCCTTACTGAAAAGAAAGCATGTGCAGAATTATTCACAGGTGCAAATTAAATTATTTTTTTATCTGTGTAATGGAATACTCTTTAGGTTGGGCAGTGTCTAAATGCTTTGTATGAAAAAATGTTTGAAAAGTTAAGGTTGAATAGCATGTTATCCTACTATCCATGTATTAAAATGGGCCATAGAAGCAAAGATACAAAGGAATATTTGAATAATTTTTGGATTGTGTGTGGAGTGTCCTGACATTTTTTGTACCATGGCAATATTGGTTGCTTGGTTGATCAGAGGTTATAAGATTTGTAGATCGCTAGACTGAAACGAATGAGCGTTGGTCACACAAAGATTAAAATTTCTCGCATTGCTACACAGCAGCATGTTTAGATGAACTATGGTAGTGTTTCTGAAGCAAACGCTGCAGTTTTACCAATGCAGGCAACCGTACATTATATTTTCATTACTTTAACACTTTAATTTCACTTTCATCTGGGGTTACTGTTCTTTCAATACTGGGTCTTATACTGGTGCTTTTCCGTAAAATTGTGTCTTTAAGGATGTATTTTTCTTTTGATTTATTTTCTTGGGTGACTAGTCTTGCTCTTTGTGGTGGATAATATACAGCCCGACATTCAAACTAGCACAAAATATTCTGACAGTTCCAGTGTGTGTGCCTAAACTAGCATATACATTTAAAATGTGCTTGCAATACGTTATTTACTTTGCTATACATTGGTTGTGTTTTCTATTTGAGGCATATGGCACATAGATGTCCTGATTTCTAGTTGTGGTGTTCTATGTACTGAAGATCACCTTAGACCTTTTGACATGACAAAACTGTTTAAAGGGGTTGTTCACCTTTGCGATAACTTTTAATATGATGTAGAGAGTGATATTCTGAGACAATTTACACTTTGTTTTCATTTTCTATTCTATTTTGAGTTATTTAGCTTTTTAGTCAGCAGCTTTTCAATTTGCATCTTAACCAATCTGGTACCTAAGGTCCTAATTACCCTAGCAACCGTGCATTGATTTGAATAAGAGACTGGAATATGAAAAAGGGAGGCCTGAATAGAAGGATCAGTATTAAAAAGTAACAATACTTTTGTAGCTTTACAGAGCATTTGTTTTTTAGAAGGGAGTCAGCGACGCCCATTTGAAAGCTGCAGAGTCAGAAGAAAAAGGCAAATAACTATAAAACTATGAAAATTAAATAATGAAAACCAATTGAATAGTTGCTTAGAATTGGCCATTCTATTTAATAATAAAAGTTACCTTAAAGGTGAACCACCCCTTTAAGAGCTGTGGCAAAACTAGGTGTTTACATTGTTGTACTGTCAACAAGCGTTTTGTGCTTCTGTCCCATAAAAACACACTAAAAGTGTATATGTAGTGTTTGGAATTGCCTCTGCTTTCAGTATTTTTATACCAAGACTATTATATAGGCAGACCCTGGAGGGCTGTTATTTAGCATGGTGTTTTACACATTTCTACATAACTCTCTGTATGGAGCTTACCATTCACCTTACACCATCCCTGAAGGATGTATTCAGTGGAAAAACAGCTGTCTCATTTATTATTCTTTTGTGCTTCTTCTTGTAAATTTGTATTTCTGAAATTAATATAGGAAACAAAATCCTTCCTGTACCACACAGCACTGATCCAGCCACTATATAAAAGGACTTCAAAAATGGGAATAACTCATTTTACTTGCTAATTCATTCTGTTGTCCTACTGAGACTGCCAGCTGGCTAGAAAGTACTTCTGGAACGTGTCACATCTGTTGGATGTTGTAAGGTCGAAAAGTTTAATGCAGCTGCGTTTAAAAAACATAATGTTAATTGGATGAGGAAATTTTGAGAAAGGTCTTTCCTTTTCTTGTACATTTTTGGTTCCAATTTCCCTGCACTTGTCACATATCGGTCATGTTCTCAGAGCCAGCAGCTGATGCCTTGTAGAAATTAAAAAGTCAGTTGATCATTTATGGGGGGGTGGGGGGTAAGAATATGGCCTTACAGAGGGAGTCTGACAAGTTTATCTTGGAATGTATTTAAGATATGCTCAGTGCACAAAATGGTCTTAATAATATAAAATCCTCACATTTTAGCTATTTGCAAAATAATTAGTAGGATGGCCAAACATAGTAGTCAACTGTTAAGATAAATGGTGTAGCTCGAAGTTGAATTCTTGAGATTAGAGATGTGGTAATTTACAGAGAGCATTACAGAAACATGAAATGTGTATTTTCTAAGGATTTTAGTATGTGCTCATAAGGATCTCAGGGGTGTTAGAGTTGCAAGCTGCATGGCTAATATTCATTAGGGATGTAGCGAACGTCGGAAAAAATGTTCGCGGACATGTTCGCGAATGTCCGGACAAAAATGCGAACGGTTCGCGAACGTTGCGAACCCCATAGACTTCAATGGGAAGGCGAATTTTAAAAGCTAGAAAAGACATTTCTGGCCAGAAAAATGATTTTAAAGTTGTTTAAAGGGTGCAACGACCTGGACAGTGGCATGCCAGAGGGGGATCAAGGGCAAATATGTTTCTAAAAAATCCATTGTTGACACAGCGCTGCGTTTTGTGCTGTAAAGGGCAGAAATCACACTACGTCACTCAGGTGGTGTTTCTGGAGACGGTATTATTATTGATATTTAGACAGAATGTGAAAAAGCTCACACAGCTAGGTGGCAGTGGTTTGAAGAACAGATGCAGATGAGAGATCAGCAGCAGGACAGACAGCTGCCCACAGCAGCTACATACAGAGCACTGCAGTAGAAGGTAGATTACTAGCCAGCAAAGCTACCTAACCTAAAATGTCCCTCAAATCCCTGCAGAGTTCTGTCCCTACAATACAGAGCAATATCAAGTAGATTACTAGCCAGCAAAGTTACTATCAACTGTCCCTCAAATCACTAACAGCTCTCTCCCTACACTAGCTCTTCCAAGCACACACAGGCAGAATGAAAAAACGCTGCAGGGCTTCAGTTTATATATGGAAGGGGAGTGGTCCAGGGGGTGTGGGGGTGGTCCAGGAGGGAGAGCTTCCTGATTGGCTGCCATGTATCTGCTGGTTTGGGGGAGAAATGGCAAAAAAAAGCGCCAGCTAAGGCGAACCCAAATTGGCGAACGTTGCGTTACGTTCGCGAACATTCGGCGGACGCGAACGGTCGATGTTCGCGCGAACAAGTTCGCCGGCGAACAGTCCGCGACATCCCTAATATTCATTAGAGAAAGCCAGCCGTTCAGTCCAATGGTTTAGCAAGACTTCTTATCTATTTGTTTCAGCCACATTATGGGGCAGATTTATTAAGATTCCAATGGTAAATTCGAATTAAAATTGTACAATTTTTTTTATTTTTTTATTATTTTTTTTTGGTTAAAACTCACTAATTCGAATTTTAAGGACAGAAACACACAGGAAAATCTGGGGAGATTTAGTCACCGGCTAGTAAACGCGTCTTCTTCGTGCGACTAATATCCCCGAAAAGCCTTCCCGCTGGCTAGATTCTAAAGCGCTGGCTGGATGGCACTCGGAGCAAAGTTTCCTTGTCATGCAACTTCGAAAAACAAAGCTCTGAGTGCCATCCCGCCGGCAATTTAGATTCTAGCCGGCAGGAAGGCTTTTTGGGGGATTAGTAGCCAGGTGACTAAATCTCCCCGAATCTTCCTGTGTGTCTCTGCCCTAAACCACCAACTCAAATGTGAATTAGATTTATCACTCCTCGACTCAGGAAACAGTTCAAATTCAACTATTCTCCACCTAAAACCTGCCGAATACCTGTAGAAGTCAATGGCAGAGGTCAGTTTGAAGATGTTAATAGCCTTCTTGACATTTGAGTTTTTTTCCGGAGGAAAATTCTATTCAAGTTTTGTGCGTTGTTGATTTGAACACAAATTAAATTTTCACATTAAATTTTTTCCATGAATAACCTCCCATTCGAGTTGTGAGTGTCAGATTTATTAGAGTAAAAAAAATAATTCACATCAATTCAAAATTCGACCTTTGATAAAAAAAAAAAAAAACATCCTATGTGTTTTACACTAAAATACACCACAATGAAATAAGGGTAACACACCTTTTTACCAGCCCAAGACCACCACAGCTCTTGAACAGTAAATACAGTATCTGTGTTTCTAAAGTTGCCCCAAGTAGCTCCCTTTCTTTTTTTTCTGCTTAATCACAGCACATGCTCTGGCTGCTGTTATTTAGGGACCGACTAACAATATGTAGTCTGTATACAATATACATCTACAGAATGTATCTTGTGAACCACAGCCCTAAAGAACTCCAGTATAATGGAATTAAAGGTATTTGAGCATTTGCCTATTGTTTCAAAGATCTATAAAGCCTGTTCAAACATGTTGGAAGGCAATTGATTTAACAATTTAACATAGTTGCTTATCATCTCATCTAATTATATTTACTTTTCGTAGCACGAAAGCAGCAGGCGATTTCTAGCACAACAGAGTGAATACATTTATATGTCATTATTTTTATGGAATACAGTTAAATTAGAAGAATTAAAATGTCAATATCCGCCATAACTATATTTTTAATATCATTTTTCTATACCCTCACACATGTATGCCACCAAGAAGACTTACAGCTATAAATAGGTATGAATAAGGTGCATGCTGTTTTAGTTCTACGTTTATATGATTGTACATACATGTGTGAAATGTTATCTATGCTGCTGGGGAAGATGACTCTCCCTTACAACATGCTTTTTCATTCCTTTGCAAAATTATGAAACAATGAAACTCTGTGGTATAGACTTGCAGTCTGATAGGATCATAAGATAGTGTGCTAAATCCTGACCTCTTGACATAAGATGTGACATACATGTCTAGCTGATCAGGCAGGCCAATTTGCCTGACCACATATAAATATGTATTCAATATGGTATCTTACTAAAGGTGGCCATAGACGCAGACATCGGCAAACGAGCGGATCTCTCCCCGATATGCCCACATTGAAGTTGCCGATATCGGGCTGATCCAATCATGGACCCTAGGGCCCAACCATCGGATCAGAATTTATTTGAAACAGACGCTCAGATCACGGGACCGCATACACGCACAGATGCGACAGGATTTTTTTACCCTGCTCGATTGAGATCTGCCCGACTTTCGGCCATATATCGATCCGGGAAGCCTGTCGGATAGCCTAACACACGGGTCTAAAAGCTGCCAACTCAGTCTGCTTTTAATCGGCCCCTGTATGTGGGCCTTAAGGCCTGCTTATGTTTGAAGCACTGTATTTATTGCATATATATTACTTTGATCCCAGATAGCTTCTGGCTTATATCTCTTAAAGGAATTGTTCAGTATAAAAATAAAAACTGGGTAAATGGATAGGCTAGGCAAAATAAAAAATATTTCTAATATAGTTAGTTAGGCAAAAATGTAATGTATAAAGGCTGGAGTGACTGGATGTCTAACATAACAGAACAGAACACTACTTCCTGCTTTTCAGCTCTCTTGTTTTACACTGATTACCCTGGTTACCAGGCAGTAACCAATCAGTGACTTGAAGGGGGGGGCACATGGGTCATAACTGTTGCTTTTGAATCTGAGCTGAATGCTGAGGATCAATTGCAAACTCACTGAACAGTTATATCCCATGTGGCCCCCCTTCAAGTCACTGACTAACTCAGAGTTATAGAGCTGAAAAACAGGAAGTTGGATATACATCCAGTCACTCCAGCCTTTATAGATAACATTTTTGCCTAACTAACTATATTACAAACATTTTTTATTTTGCATTGACTATCTATCCAGTTTTTATTTCTACACTGAACTGTTACTTTAAGTGTAGAAACAAGGCTCTTTTCTGTCTGTAGGCTCTTTTGTAATAGTTTTGTCAAATAACAATAATAATTTTCTGCTTTCTGACTGGCTGTAGTTTTTGGTATTGTTTTCTCAGTCCTATTACAGCTTATTAAGCCTTCTACAAAAGTTAATATACTGATTTAATGAGGTTTCTTCATTACATCAGCAACCTGCAAACAGCCTGGAAATGAACTCTCTCAGGGGAGGCCAGTAAGAAAGAGTGCCTTCTCCTCTATCCTTAATTTCTGTATTACACTGGCTTGTTCTGCCTTGCATCAGCCATTTTTACAGCTCCATGTCATCAGCATGTGGAGGTTCAACTCCCCCATATCAAACACCTATGCCAACTATTTAGTGCTGTAAATTCACATCATCAGGTTTCATCAGGGTGCGGTGAGAGAAGCTTGTTTTAATTTATGGGCAGATTTATCAAAATGTGAGATTAGAGATTGCCACAGAAAAACTCACTTGCTTAATAATCATTATTTCAGTCCCCAGCAATAGCCTACTTTTATTGGGTAGGACCCTCTGTGTAGTCTGTCCATATTATCAATGTGTAACTAACTATCCATGTATAAATATATTCCTTGCAGTAACCTACTACACACTTGATTGACTGCCACCCCCTCCACAGATTATTTTGCTTTTCTGCTAAATTGTTTATTAAAAGACTAAGGGTTTTCCTGCCTATGAGAAGCACAGGGAGGTCATTTAAAAATGTCGTCCTAATATATTTGATATTTTTGCAGATTTGTAGCTTGATTTAAGTAAAAGTCATGTCATAATAGCAGCCCAGACTTATGAAAACAAAGTGAATCACTTTAGAAATCATAATAAATCATTTACATGATAACATTTGTAGCTATTTAACATACATATTTATTTTAGTTGCAGACAGGAGGGCTTCCCCTGTGACTAGACAGGAAGCTGAGAACTGTTTAACCTCCAACCTCCCTTCCTTACAGAAAGATATGAGAATCTCCATGGTAGAGCACCCAGGAGAGAGTGTGCATGGTGAAACAGAATCTTTTATTTTTGAAGGGGAAATAAAGCCTATTTATTATAAGTATTTTTTTTAATACATAACTTTTTTTACACAAAAGCTATTGCCTTTCTGAAAATGTCCATGCATGCCTTCTATGAGTAGAATCTTAGGCTCAACCCATAGCAAATAAAGAAAAATAGAACAGCTCAGAAGCTGTATTCATTTAAAAACCAAATGGTTAGTTACTAACTGGAAGGGATTATACCTCTCAATTGTTTGTCTAGTAAAAAATAAACGCAGTGCGCTTCCATGCAGAGGAGTATGGTTAGAGTGAAAATTATGAATGCACCGAATCCAGGATTCGGTTCGGGATTCGGCCAGGATTCGGCCTTTTTCAGCAGGATTCGGATTCGGCCGAATCCTTCTGCCCAGCCAAACCGAATCCGAACCCTAATTTGCATATGCAAATTAGGGGCGGGGAGGGAAATCGCGTGACTTTTTGTCAGAAAACAAGGAAGTAAAAACTGTTTTCCCCTTCCCATCCCTAATTTGCATATGCAAATTAGGGTTCGGTTCGGTATTCGGCCGAATCTTTAGCGAAGGATTCGGGGGTTCGGCCGAATCCAAAAAAGTGGATTCGGTGCATCCCTAGTGAAAATAAATATTAGTGGGCTGTAGATTTGGTGGAATGAGGTAGGGTTTGAAACATGTCTCAGTTTCAGTTTTGTTTTTAAACCACCCCTTCAAACTAAAGCTTACAATGCATCTAAAGAGAAATCTCTCAGTACAGTATATCTATTTTTTTTATGGAAGGGAGTGGTCCAGTGGTTCATTTTTCATTGTTTTATGATAAAGTGAGAAAGAGAGGCTCAGTTTGTTTGATTCCTGGATTAATAAAGCAAGAAGTCCTTTTATAAACTTGCAGATTTCACTTTCAACAGGCAACATCTGTTGCTACAAACATCTGGAGTTAATTAAAATCTTAATAAAGTATAAAGGTGGCCATAGAAGCACTGATAATATTTGTGTGAAAGATCTTTCGTACAATAATCAGCGCATGTATGGTGGGAGACAGGGTAACCAATTTCAGCAAAAAGCCTTGGATAAGGGTTGTCTCGTCAATCGGACAGGACATTTTTGATTTTGACATTTTTAATCCAACACCTTTGAACGTTCCCATACATTGTAACGTTAATGCTGAATCATTAAAGCTAAAGAATTATTTTTGTTTTTACCTGCATATCTGATGATTCAGTTCTGAACGTTAGTAGAGTGGACGATAGATCTTTCATACGACCAATGGTCGTGGGAAAGATTGTAATTGTAGCATCTTTACTGATTGTACCTATTTAAAATTTCCACAGTTATAATAATAACTCTACAAGAAAATAAGTGATGTGCCACTCCTAATAAAAAGAATTCATTATACATTGTAGACCTTTATTTTAGCCATTAGAAACCTTAGCATATTTTATTTCTTGTTTTCTGGTCACAATCTTACAGGCTGGAAGCAATAGAAAGAAAACAGTTTTATGTGATAAGAATATGACCTAGCTTTCGCTTTCCTAATGTATAACAACCCATTTGAACTTATATATAATAAGACCACAATAATAAATACAAGGTGAAAATGAAAGGTTGGCTGAAGTAATTTATGGGTGTCAAAAGTAAATTTTCTGCTATGTTATTACAATAAAGAGTGATGTGGTTGTATGTGGACAATTATTGTTTTTTATTTACTGTATTAATATGGGCTAGTCACTGTTTAAACATACTTCCTGGTTGCTTTCTAAATTAAAGAAAAGGTGAATTTAAGCCATTTTCCCGAAAACATGCTACAGTATATCTGACTACAGGGAACAAAGAGCTTCGATTGTAATCTTTGTCTGAATGAGTGTTGATCCTCTGCATAGAAAAAGAAAACCTGCAGAAGCATCAATAAACACCAGAGCCGAAACCTAATTTAATTACCTGGAAATGTTTACAGACTAATGCTGGTAACTGTTCTAACTTGTCCCTGCAGTTCTTTGCCTCTGAGGACCCTCTGTGAAATTAGTTGCAAAAGTTTAATTAAACTGTCTTGGCAGGCAATCCAAGTCATAGATGTGATGATCTGTAACCTTGGGTTTTTGTATTGTTCTGTGTTGTTTTACAGAGATAAGACGTTTTCCCACCAGCGCACCCAAATCCCCTCAATTGCTTCCTCACTGATCACAGGATTAGGCTGCTAATGTACAGAAAGGGCTTTTGTGATGTTTGGGAATATCCAGATGTATCTATTCTGTTCCAGAAAGACAGTAGCATTTGGCTCAATGTGTTTATAGCTTGTAGTTTTTTTATTTGCTCCATCACTTTCTTACATTAGGCTGACAATTTCAGCCATTAGGGATTTTAACCTTAGGGTCCCCATAGACACAAAGATTTCTCTTGCCGAACGACCGATTTTAGCAAAGTCCGACCAATCCTTTGAAATTATCGTGCGGTTGGTGGGATTTTAACGATCGAACATCTTACGATTTTTCAGCCGACATCTGTCAGGAAATTGATTGGCCAGGTTAAAAAATCTTTGTCTGTCCCAGTGCAATCTATCTATGCTGGGCCAAGCAGGCAGCTCCCCTTTGTTTTCCTGGTAAATTGGTCTTTTTTGTCGATGGTCAATTCGTACGATCGTTCCAAGATAATCGGGGTCTCACGATGATGATCGGATCTTTTAAAAATCTCAACATCTATGACAGTGAGATACATTAGTTAAACATGAAAATATCAAAACAAGAATGTAACAGGACAGGTTTTAAAAGATAGCAAGGAGAAGTAATTTGCATATCTTTATTTTATTATATTATTATTATTTTATATTATTATTGTATTATTATATAACTATTATATATTTTTAAGGTGGTATTCCCCTTTTGACACTTTATTTCTGTTCAGTTGTTTACAGATCATTCACCAGAAATTTGAACTTTAAAGTATACGTCTTTCTGAAGCAACTTAGGGTGGGGGGGGGGGGTCACTGACTCTGTAAACTGTTCTAAATTGATACTTTAGTTGATACATTTCTTATCTTTGGCGCTGTTTAGCAAAATCCCTATAAAAAAATCCCTAAAAATTCATTAAAGTCAGTTGTAAAATTGATACAATAGTCCTATTGAAAATCAACTAATGTAGCAAATGGTAACAGTTCAGAATATGTGCCTATATCACTGAGCTGCCAGACTGAAACACTAGAGAGAACATGGATCTTAAAATTCAATATTAATAAAGTCAAAATAAAACCTGGCAACTTTTAAACTGGTGAAGAATATTAAAACAACTAAACTGAAAAACATTTTTGGAAGGTGAACAGACCCCTTTGAAAGGGTATTCATTGCCTCTTCCTACTTGTGGTGCCATTATCCTTTGATCTGTGTGTGTGCATGTGCTCTGCCAGTGCCCTCTGCTTCTTACTATATAATGGTATTTATAGTGCTTCACTATATTCTATCCTTTGGCAATCATTCCCTATTGCTTCTCTATATGTCCTTGGGTGCCTCACAGTCTCTGCATGTAATGTACTTTTGGTGCCAGAATCCAATTCCTCTGATGGTATAATGTGCTTGTAGTGACCACATTCGCTGCTCTCTGTTAAAATTGTACTTGTGGTGTCAATTCTCCCTGCCTGCAGTGCTTATGTGCTTAAGGTGCCATGCACAGTAATGTTCTTGAGATGTAGGGCCCACTTCTCTCATTGTATAAATGATGATATTTTGATTCCATTAGCCACTTCTGTGATGGTATTATGTGCTGGAGATGACACTCCATGGCAGTGAGTGCCGCTAAACCATACTACAAATCAGCAGTTTCCTAATACCCTTGAATATATTGTGGTTGTTGCAGCACCTGCCATAAAAGTGTGCACTAAAATAAATTTTCCTGGTATATTTCAGCAGAAAGTTAGTAACTGATGCCAGGTCTCATAACCCGTACATAGCAACCAGCCATCTGTCGGCTTACTCTTAATATCATGCTGTCCTGGGTTATCACGCTTTAACAAATGTTGCCCCCAATGCTGTGGCTTGGATTTCCTAAAAGTTCAGTGAAAACACTTGGTAAATGAGATGGAGTCTAAAGGCCGCGATCATAAAAAAGTGGACGTGGCAAAAAAGTTGCCACAGCACGCTGGCCCTACCAACCTAAAACATCTTCTTCTGCCTATGAAACAACTGCTGACTCGGTCCCCTTTATACTGAGACAACTTGTGTATGTCACTCTCTGGAAGGCCTGCCAGAACAGCTATTTGGCCAAATATTGTCACACATTTCAGGTCTAGTCATAGATTAATGTGCAGAAGAAATAGAATTATGGGAAATTATCTGGCACAGATATCTTACAGGTTTTTTAAAGTGGAAGGCTACATGCACACTGGGCTGATACATGGCCTGCAGATAAACTCAGGCTAACAATCAGCCCAGTGTGGTCATAGCTGAAAAGTTAAGTATTTGTACTATTTCAGTCCTGTGACGCCTCTGTAATTGTCTTGGAAGGAAATAATGTATACAAATTAAGAAGCACACACCTATTTAGTCATAGAAAGGAATAGTTGTTCTTGATGTATCTATTTATTCTCAACTTCATTTTGCATCCAAGCAAACTAGTGTTGCAAGTTCCCTGGTTTGGTCTGTTTCTTGCATTGCCACTTCACATTTGTAATGCATGTTTGTTGCATATGAAGGTGTATTTGATTGGGGGGAGGAAGAGTCCTTACTTGTTATGGGTGTGTGTATACTTTTATTTGACATTAATTTAAGAAACATTGTGCTTGTGAAATAAGGTAGGTGTTTTATATAGAACCACCCTTATTTATTTACTTTATACCAAAACAAAACTTGAATATGTTAGGGGTTAGATTTGGTATTGGGCCACCAGTGCATAACGTGTACCTGGTAAACTCCATCATCGTGATTCTAATGAGGGGATGTCCTGGGCAACTTTGCTCTGTTTTCATATACATTAGGAATATAATTGCACTGTACTGCACTACGTGTAATCTGGGATGTTTAGCAATAGGTATGTGTGCCCAAGTCCCTCTAGGGCAGGGGGTAGTGGAACCAATCACCAGCCTGTTCATTTGCAATAACATTTAAATTAAGAATTTTCTGGAAATAACTTTAATCAGTTGTAAGATTATTTTCCTTTTTCAATTAAGTTTTGATTGGGAAGAAAATCATAAGGGATGTTTTTAGCTTAGAAGTTTTTTTTTTACCCCATTTAGATTTGGGTTATAGCTTCTTTTTGCTTATTTTCCAAAATCAAGGCCATTTAAAGTCTGTAGCAAGCTGTTTCTTCTACAACAAAATGCTTTTTCTTTTTATAATAAAAAGGACGTTTCATTCAATATTTTAATGCATGCATATGAATTATTGAATTATTAATAGCTAAGATGAAAATATAGGAAAGCCAATATTTTTCAGAAAAGTTGGCAACCCTGGTTGCAGGTCACCCATTATTTTGTATGGTGGTTGGGTCTGAAAACAAATTATGCAGTGGGGCCCTTACGCCCAAAGTTACCCTTCCCCCTTTGTATATCAGATGTACATGCGTTTGAATGCATCACATTGTCATTGGTATAGCCACTGTCAGCAATGTTACTGAGGCTTACCTTAACTGCATGCTCCCATAGCGGCGCTAATCACATGCGTTGGTTCATTTTCTGATGTTGCATCACGAGGAAACTTCGGGCGACTTCGGAAAACGAATTGCTGCGTGTGATTAGCACCAGCGTTTTTTTTTTTTTTTTTTATCATTTTAGCCGGCGCATATTCAGGGAAGGCGTTTGGGGAGATTGGTCGCCGCACAAACGAGGCGATTAAAATCTCCCCAAAACTCCCTGTGTGGCCTGACCCTAATGGTCCCCATAGACGCGACGATTCTTCTTGCCGAACGACCGATTTTAGGGAAGCCCGACCAATTATCGTGTGGTTAGTGGTATTCGAACGATCGTACATCTTACGATTTTACGGCCGACATCTGTCGGGAAATTGATCGGCCAGGTCAAAAAATCTTTGTCGGTCCCAGTGCAATCTCTCTATGTTTGCAGGGCCAAGCAGGCAGCTCCCCTTTGTTTTCCTGGTAAATTGGTCTTTTTAGTTGATGGTAAATTCGTACGATCGTACGATCCTTCTGAGAAGATCATGGTCTCACGATCAGGATCTGATCTTTTAAAAATCTCAACTTCTATGGCCAGCTTAAGAGTGTGAAGCACATCCACATTCCAAACATGGCTTGAACAATGGACCAAGTATCCAAGTATGAAAAGTCAACACAATATCAAGTATGAAAAGGCAACACAATATCTCCATACATACGCGTGTTGCGCTTGTGCTACATTGCATTGCGCTTGTGTACTGCAGGTTAGGAAATGCAAACAAACACCTAATGGCTTGCTGCTGGCACTTACCGTATGTTTGTAAATCAGCTTCACTATCCTACAGGTAAATTCTTGTCTTGCAAGCTACTTTTTACACTGTAAGATGTGCTGCTGTGCTACATTCTCAGGCAACAGCTGTGTTTGCTTACTATATTTTTGAGACACTCCACAATTTTTTGTGCACTGGTGTCTTATCTTATATGCTCACTTGTAAGCATACAGCTTAGAGGAAACATTACCAGTTACTACAGCTCTGTCATGGCTCTGTATTTTTCTATGCAAGTTTTACAAAGTATGAATATATCAATATTTGATCATTTATTTACCGTGTTAACCTTTTGGGGCTGTCCTGCAACAGGTGTTGGAGCAGCATGTGCACCTGGCACTCTGTAGGCCCCTGTAAGCTACCTCACTTTTTACACTGTGGACTTTGATGTCACTTTACTTTTCCTTCTATTACTTTAGATTTATTTTGAAACTGTCATGATAAGCAAGTCTTAACTGAATGGCAATTGTCACTTTCTTCCATTACAAGTTTTCAGTATGCAATTTACATTGTAGCTTATGCAGCCAAATGGTCCATTTAAACTAGCAGTTACACAAACAAGGCTATCACCTATGGCAGCATAATTTAAGAAGTCCCTGAGAATTATATGTTATATGTTTTTGAGAACAGTAAAGAACAGTAAAGAAGAGAAAAGAAAATGGCAAGTAATTTCAGGTAGAAAGGTAGAAAAAAAGAGTGGTAGCATAGCCTGCAGTATATTTCATTCTGCATTTCTAAAGTAGATGTTATTTGTGTCTATTTTAATTTAAAATTTGGAAATTGTGCAGCCTTATGTACATGAAATGTTTTGAACAGTATATGATTTTAATTGCTTTTTAATAAACGACCATTTGCCTTCAACCATGACATCCTCCCTAATGTTAAATCTGTAACCTTAAGATTTATTAAAACACATTCAGAGGAACGCTCAACTCCTACCTGCAACTACTGAGGGGACACTGGAAGCTGTAGTCAACAACATCACACTGACCCAATAATGGTGACTGTCTGTGGCATGTTACAGATGCCCTCTGGCATTTGCCAGTATCTACATAGTGCCAGTTTGGACCTGAGGTTTGTGCAGCAGCTTAGAGTTTGTTATTTGTATTCCGAAAAAATTAAAGTTTTTAAAGTAATGAAAATATTATGTAGTGTTGCCCGGCACTGGTTAAACTGATCTGCTTGCTTCGGGAAACACTACTATAGTTCATATAGCTGCCCCCATGGCAACACAGCAGCTCATTTATATTAACTATAATAGTGTTTCTGAAGCAAACACAGCAGTTTTACTAGTGCAGGTCAGCAATGCATTATATTTTTATTATAAAAATATATAAAATTATGTTACTGGTCCTTTAAAAAGCAAATGGAATCGATACATGTTAGAGTTTTCTGTGTAGCAGATTTCTGGAGAATTGATCATTTACTTACAGTATATCATCTAACAGTGATGGGTAACTGACTTCTGCCCCCCAAAATACTTTTTGCAATTTGAATTTGCTTACAGTGATAGTCAATATATTGCCACAAGCAAGAAAGCAAGTTTAATAGCTGCTAAAAATATTTCCTGTGCAGCATCAGGTTCAAGTAAACAAATAAATTAGCGAGGCTATGCACTAAGTCCTGGTTCAGCCAAGGCATGTTGTCATTTGGTATTAGAAGTACATATGGAGTACTCTGACAGGGGCTTGTTACTGAAGACAAATGAGGGGCCTTAAACTGATTTTTGACATGCACAATGTTTTAGCAGGCAGGTGCATAATCCCTTGCTTCATAAGGCACGCTTAATTTTCGCATCTGCTTTTACCTGTTAAAGAATGGATCAGTCCCTTTTCTGAATGCAATTCTTGTAATTGTGTAAATTTATACTTGGTTAAGAAATAGAACCCTTGTGAAATTAACATCCCCCGACTCATACAGCAAGTGTAGGATAAGGTAACCAAACTGCTCCAGGGAGTTTTCTGATTGCAACATATGGACCAAGGAGGCAGAAACAAGGAGAGGGTTTTTACTAAAGTCTGCCTTTTTCATTCTCATATACTGTGTAATTGTGTCTGACTGCCTAATGAGTTATGTTCTGTTGCTGCTTCCTAGTAAACTCATGTGATTATATGTGGAGCACTGTGGTACACCTGAAAAATATAGGCTTCAGGGAATGCTTTGTTCTTTAAAAAAAAAAAAAAATCAGAATTTATTATCCTGAAACACATTTTCTAGAAAATATACTGTAGTACCATTTTCCATAGTGTCCTGCTTATACAAGTTGAATTTTTCTTCTCTGTAATAATATTTTCCTTGTACAGCTATGGGATCTGTTATCCAGAATGCTTAGCACCTGCGGTTTCCCAGATCTTTATTTAATTGGTAGCCTAATACCTTGTCTACTCAAAGATCTCTTAAACATGAAATAAAAGGGCTAGTTTTACCTGCAATAAGGATTAATCATATATTTGTTGGGATCAAGCACAAGGTACTGTTTTATTATAGAGGAAAGGGTAATAATTTCTAAAAAGTATTTAAAAACATTAAAAAGTATTTGATTAAAATTTAGTCTATGGGTGATGACTTTCCAGTAATTTGGAGCTCTCTGGATAATGGATTCCATTCCTGTACTTTATATAAAATAAGATAGCGTAAAGCAATACACATTTTTTTGTTTAATTGATTTTTGTAGATATGGTGTATTAACTACAATATTCAGTTTCTAGATGCACTGAAGCACTTTTTTTTGATGGTCAGAATGAATTCCCTTTTGACTGTTCACTGATCCACTTAAACAATGTTTCTCAACCCAACCTGTAAGTGTGACATGCTTACCATACTGAAGATCTATTTTCATGATCTGTATTGTAATTAAAGGGTTTGATATATCTGCAGACATTACCTACACTGACCAAGAAAACCAGATTGCACTAAGGACAAAATTTAGATAGAATGTTAAAAATGAACAGCAGTTAAAAGTCCACTCCAGCAACGTCAACTGTACAATTGAAACTCGCCTTGTTGCACCAGCCCCGGGATCCCCACACTCACTCAGTATGTAGACACACAACTGATGATGATGGAAATTTTGTGGGTATGCTCTGGGTTTTTTAAATCTTTATTAAAGGACCAGTAACAAAATTTTTTGTACATAATGAAAAAAAACACCAAGACACATTTAACTTTAAATTCGCAAAGTCTTTATTAAGAAATAACTTACCGATACTCTGCTTGCAATCCTCTTCAGAAAAGACGTCAAGGCGACAATACATCATGCAGCGCTTAATTTCTCCTGGCCATCTCCTATACAAGTCAGGGAGGAGAAATCGAGAGCCGCACAATGGATCATCGCCCTTTTTTTGAAGAGGAGTGCAAGTGGAGAATCGGTAGATTATTTCTTAATAAAGACTTTGTGAATTTAAAGTTAAATGTGTGTTGGTGGGTTTTTTTTCCCGTTATGTACAAACTTTTTTTTTTTTTAAATCTATGTTACTGGTCCTTTATGATGGATGGCACTTGGCTGGAGTCCTGTAAGACAGCAGGGAAACACACTGCCACTGTCATGTACACTGCAAGGCTCCAGCCCAATATAATAAAGGCAGTTATTATTAGATATCCCCAGAAACATATTACAGCATTATTATAACCTTATATATGTATAACCGTATGCAGTATAATGCATACTCTATAAAGGTTATAATAAACAATCTCCTTGTATTGTGATGAGAGAATCATATAGACAGGGTGCTGATCAGACAGGGCAGATTCTCATACAGCAGAATATCTTGGGATGAAACATGTGCTCTGCAGGCAGTGGCGGAACTACGGGGGGAGCAGGGCCAGGGCCCGCACCCCCTCAGGGCCCCCCGGCAGTAAGCTCGCCGATTATTCCCGGCCAGTTCCGGGCGTACGGAGGGGGCCGGGGGGGCCCACTGCGCATCCTGGGCCAGGGCCTGCCCCCCTCTAGTTATGTTTCTGTCTGCAGGGCTTCACTACAAACTTCGGCTAATCTGCAATACAAACTCAGTAAAATTACTGCACAACCCAGTAACTACAGCAGAGCATATACAACATATTGCAGAGGAGAAATTGACTTCTAGAACAGAATATAATACTTTTTCATTAACAGGAATGCGATGGAACTCTTACCTCTCCCATAGCTTTTAATTCTTTGGGAAGGGACCCCAACATTTGGCTGTATTCACTAGGGGGTTTAGGGAGAGCCTGCTACAGAGATATAGTCTTGTATACATCCCCACTGATTTAATCTATGATATAAAACAATGAGGTTTAATGTCTGTCAGAAGTCACTTATTGCCTGTTTTGGTGCTATTAAATAAACGAGTTTCCATTGCAAATCTTGGTAAGCATGTTGGAACAGCCCAAAGGTTTTCATTCCTATTATTCCTTATCTTTGGCAAACCGGAAATATTTAGTGAAGAATCATAATCATCAATTCATGCATATTTCATAAGTTAGGGTCTGGCTTCACAGTTTGTGAAACTTCGTGAAACATTCTGCCAACTCTTAAGTGGCCTACATGGGAAAATGATAGCCTGCCAAACTATTCTCTGATCAGGGATCTACCTATATGTATAATGGAAAGGTTTTAAAATCTCAGTGGCCTATAGCTATTGATGCTGTTCTCTCCAGATGGCTCTTTATAAGCATCTATTATTATTTGATCCAAATTCTAGGCTCAGTCTAATATGGTTTGATACAATTAAGAAGAGTTCTATGACCAAAAGTCAATTTTTCTATGTTTCTAAATCACCACTGGTTTTCTCTATAACTGGAAATGCTGCTTGTTTTCAGATGATCAAGCATAACACGTTGCCTAAATTTTGGCACCAGTTTCTGTTCATGCTGAAGTTTGGCTGGGCATGTTAGCTTTTGTAAACCAATACATTTTCCTTAGAGGTTGCACAGAGGTTGGATTTAAATGTCTTTTATGCAGTGAGTGCACTACATAAACTGATGGAAAAATAATCCTTCAAATATAATGGTGGATTTCAAGGTTGAATATAGAGACTCCCTTTGAAGTTTAAATCTGTATTCAGTTTGTTTTCCTCGAAACAGGAAAATCCATGTTGTATTCTGTCATTCCTTTCATAGCAAACAATTTAACAAGTAAAACCTATATACCTCCTATTGCATTTTAAAACATTTTCAGACCTTGCATTATTTAAACTCAAGTGCGAAGCCACCATTCCTGCTGTTAACAATCAATTTCTGCATAATGGGAAAGGATCTTCCTATGAATGGATTTTTTCCCTTTCTCCCCACTGTGAATGTTAGCTGAGAGGAGACAATGCAAGTTAGTTCCCATGCAGTGGGTGGGCCATCTGGCATGGATTTGGAAAGTGTTGGGATGGGTATGAAAGGATGTTTTGATTGCCTATGATAAATGTGCCCAGCATGGTAGCCTCGCCCTGCTAGCTAAGAGACTTTGCCCCAATTTCCCAGCATCCTCTGCTTCCTTTCCCTTGGCACAGCATACATTGTACCAGCCACTTGCAACGAAACACAAAGAAAACCTGCGGGAATCTTTTATTCTGTTTACTTGTGCTTGTTTGTATTTTATTTGTCAATCTCTCCACCTCCTGTATTAAGATCAATCCAGGAGAGTTTTTGTAATGGAGAACCAATCCCATCCCACAATTTTCTTTACTACAACGTACATAAAAGGGAACTATACATTCAGAACAAAAACTTAACCAACATCAATTATAATGAATGTTGATCGTGAACTTTAAACTTGCTAAACTGTCCAGTATATATGTAAATGTAACTGTTAATGTTGCTTTTTTTAAATCTTTTACATTGAGCAATTGTTTTGGGTTGGTCACAGGGCAGGCTATAGGAAAAAGTACAGGTTCTTACTGTAACTGAAAGTTACTTTTTTTTTTTTAAATGACCATTGTAATTAGTGGGGGTGGCCACAAAATGGGCATGATCAAAACAATTCGGGCTCACTCCGTGTGGCAAATCTTTTTGTCCCTCTTTCTATTTACAAAATGTTGGGAGGTATGACAGTGCAAAGAGCAGTATGTGGAAGTACAGCCCTGTACTCATTTAGATCAACAGGAATTTGGTTAGTATTCTTGTTAGGTTCAATCAAATCATTTTATCAACTTGACATCTTATGGCTCATAAGGATAGAACTATATAACCAATTTGGAGTGTGGCCAGCTGGAAACAGTTGCATTAGATTGACTTTTGTACCAAATGTATTATTTTATATATCTTGGTATATTCAGTAGCCCCCAGATGAGTTGAATGAGGATCAATCTGGGGTGCTAGCAGCAGGTGCCAGACAACCTGGAGTAGCAGCTTTATAATTGGTGCCACAAGTAGCAGCAATCAAAACAATGCATGTGCCATGGCTTTAATATAGCAAATATGTTTGGTTTGGTTGCATGAGATGCCACATTAACTATAATATTGATGTGTATAGCACTGTCTACTGCCATGACTGTGGACTATATAATTCTTTATCTCTTTGTATACTAAATGGATTGTGCATATGCCTTGGCAGTTCATTTGTGTTTATAAAGGATCTGAATATATTCTTTATAATTTTCTGTAAAATTATAAAAGAACATCCAGCATTTTCTTGGGAAAATATTATTTAACCTATTATGGGATTGTGGGATAGCATTTAGAGACAGCATGTCATATTGTTGGATATTTGGTACAAATTTCCATTATAAGCAGATTGCAGAAAGCAACTGAATTGTCTGTTGCCATTATTTATTTGAAGTATATAAAGTTTGTTAACAAAATATATTCTATTCTATCCCCTATTACACTTAGAATTAGAAAGTCACATTATATAACCAGTGGGGGCAAAGCTTATTTTATTACTCACTTAAATAACTTAAATAACAATTTTTTTTGTTTCCGTGTTTAGTCACTGATGACTACTTTGAGAATCTCACTGAGCATTTTCTTGTTAAAAAAAAATCTGCTAAAATCATTTGAATATCCTTAAAAATTATAATTGGTCATCAGAATAATTCGAGTTCCAAAGAAACATAATACGTTGCTTCTTAATAAGTTGTGAAACCTCTATTTTATGTGTAGCCAATGTAGATTGTAAACTTAATATATTTCTGAATATGAAATATAATCTAATAACACAGAAATCAAATACTTTACAGAAAAAAAGTCTGGCCTGTGAAGTTCTCCCATTTATTTGCTCTGTAATGAGATACAGAGGAAGTAGAAACCTCAAATCTGCTACAGGGCAGCATAGAGTCTTATTAGATTTACGGCAGCGTGAGTCTAAGTGCGGAGGTTAATAGCACTCATCTATTCTTCCACCAGCCAGAGGGAACTCCACTCTCCTCAGCTTGGCTGCCTGTTATATTAATAAAGATTAGTAGTAGCGGATATTTCACTCTTCCCTACTAACATTCATAAAATATAATTGATAATAGAATGCAACTTTAGTGCTAGGAAGAGCTTCTATTTATATTTGAATGGCCAGTATACGTTTTCCAGTTTCCTGAAATTTGGGGTATAGTGTGCGATGGCAGTATTTGTACTCTGTTTCTTGATTTAAAGACACATTGTTTTTGTTTATACAAATACCCCATAAGACACAAATGTGTTCAGCTGCTTTAAGTAAACCTAAACAAAATGTGCCAGATTGTTAAAAACTTTCCTAACAGCCAGAAAATCCCTCCCAATATCAGACTACTCGGATTTTTGATCTTTCATAAATATGCCTTTCACTCTTGGAAACTTCTAAAAGGATCTTCTTACTTTTGGTATCCAGTGAACCTACATGCTTAAAGTGGTTTACTTTTAAAGTGGACCTGTCACATAATAAAATTCCTTTTCAAATTAAACATGAAATCCAATTTCTATTTTTTATTAAAGCATTCATAGCTGTTGTAAGATCATCTGAAAATCTCAGCTGTCAATCAAATATTGTCTGCCCCTCCTCTATGCCTTAGGCATAGAGGCGGGGCAGACAATTACTTTCACTTTCCATTCAGCACTTCCTAGATGTCACAGTTCCCCTGTTCTCTTCACCATTTAATTGTGTAGCCAGGGCATGGGGATAGAGATCGGGTCCCCCATTCTAGCGCACAAACCCCTACACCATTAGTCTATATTTGTGTCTGTGTATAAGTAGATGGCCAGTTGTCGGATATAGGTAAATGTTTGCTGCAATGCAGGAAAGTAGCTATCTCTTACTGTTGCCAGCCCCTTGGACTCAAGGACTGTATGTAGACCAGGGATGTGAGTACAAATTTTGCTGGGGGCTGTCAAACTCCTCAAGTTAAAGGAAAACTATACCCCTCAAACAATGTAGGTCTCTATAAAAATATATTGCATAAAACAGCTCATATGTAAAACCCAGCTTCATCCATTTTCATAATAATATACTTTTTTAGTAGTATGTGCCATTGGGTAAACCTAAATAGAAAATTGCAATTTTAAAAAATAAGGGCAGCCCACTGGGATCGTATGATTCACGGTGCACAAACTTGTTGCTCAAGTATTAATTTTGGGGGTATAGTTTTCCTTTACCATGTACAGGGAAAGCCCTGTTTGCTTTGCACCTGTAGCGATGTTACAGTACTTGTGCTTTATGTAAAAGGAAGGCAATGGAAATATTATCGTCACACTTGGTTAATATAAATTAAGTTGTGGCAATGCTGTATGCCTAACAGCTGTTGTCTTATCTTAAAACACCATTTAGTAAGTACGAGTCACATTTGCTACACACACACACCTACTTTTTTTTTTGGAGTGGAGTACATTGCCAGGCAACAAGTACTGCCAAGACTGTCAACGATCCTGTGGCTTAAAGGGATTACAAAAATAATTATTGTTAAGAATATGATTGCACAAGAAAAAGATTAGTTTAATAATTGGCCTTGGGCAGATGTCACAACAAGCTTCAGCAGAGTAATATATCTTTAAGTGTATGTAATGGCTGAGACTCATGTCAGCTCTGGTCTAAACAGCACCTACATTAGTCTGGCAAGAAGCCAGGTGTAGATGTGAACCTAAACACTTTTGGCTTTCTCTTATATCACAGAAATCGACAGTGTAGAAAGGGTGCCACTGATATGCATTCACATAATAATGGCAAATGTTTAGTGTCAATTTTTTATGCAAAAAAAAAAAAAAAAAAAAAAAAATATATATATATATATATATATATATATATAGATATATGTATTTGTTTTTAATTTGTGCCCTTGATTGCACTATACATAAGGACAGGAATATAATTATTCAGTGATCGTGATGCATGTATATAACAATGTCTGCCTGTCTTTCACTGGTCCAGTAATGTAAATGTCATCCTGTTTACCTTTGGTGCTTTATACACTATTTGTTACACCTTTTCTTATGCCAAAATTTACTTGCCAAGTATTCAATATTTCTCTTCTGTATAGGACAAGGTGCAGAAAGGTATTTGGATATTTTGGAACCCATTTAACCCAGCCTAGTTCCTGGTGAATTTAGTTTTGTTCCCAGGACTGATTCTCCGTTTAGGATAAAGATTCTAATGGAGGCCATTTAATCCAGCCTAGTTCCTGGTCTTTTGATGTTGCTGGTTAATTTAGGATTGTTCCCAGGTGAATTTAGTTTTGTTCCCAGGACTGGTTCTCTCTTTAGGAAAAAGATTCTAATGAAGCACCACATTGCCACCTTACATACCTTCCCCAGGAATCCTAGTGCTGACTGAAGCGTGTTTATTAAGTCTTATTTTTTCATTCTACTGCACGAGTCTGATGAGAGGAACATGAGAAAGGTAAGCAGGTGGCAGCACTGGTCAGTACATTGGACCAGTACATGGTTTTCTTAAAGCAGAGCTAAACCCTAAAAACAAATTTGAGCTGATCCCCATTTTGAATTTTGTTACGAGTGTCTGTGACACAGACATTGAGCTGTTATTGAGCTGTTGAGTTTAGGCATTGTCACAAATCATCAAGCAGAAAACAAAGTTCACGTATCATTGAAGGGAGTCTGGTCCCTCAGGTAACTGACAGCTTCCCAGAGCATGAACGATTAATCAGCAGAAATGCAGGGAACTACTGGGACAGTGGCATAACTACAGAGGAAGCAGACCCTGCAGTCACGGGGGGGGGGGGGTCTGCTTCCTCTAAATCTAATAGAAAATTGTGATGTTTTAGAGAAAAACAGGTATAATATATCAAATGACTGTAAACTATGATTTTTTTAAACTCTTATAAATATATAATGAGTTGGCCTTGTTGCCGGAAACTCACGTGTTTCAAATTTGCCTTGAAATAAATATGCCAGTATGTGCATTTCAGACAAAAATCATATTAAACTGGTATGCGCCTTTATATAGAAAAGAAAAAAAAATATTCTAGAGCTGTTTTATATAAACAGTTATTTATTGTCAAGTAAAGTTAGGTGTAAGTTCTTTTCTTGGCTTATTTTTATTTATGAAGCACGAGAGATGACAAGAATGAAACATTGCTCATTCCTATATATATAGCAGGTGTGATTTATCAAATTCCACCAACCAATACATAGTGTTAGGTGAATTCTTCTCAGCAGGATACAGCAACAGTTTAGAAATGGTCTTACCATTTTGTATGATCTTTAAGGGGAAGCATAGCATGAGAGTAAGTTGTTTGCCTCAGTTCAGTAGTTTATTGTGATCAATTTTCTGAACTCTCTGCATTGTGCCTGCATTAGGATTCCCTCCTGTTTTGACTGGTGTAGCAAAAGAAGTGATGCATTGTGGTTTCAATAACCGTTAGCCCACAACAAATGTTCAGGATTTGGCAGCAGCACCAATGCATATATGCATTCATACACAGATTACATCAACAATAAACAAGTTTAATTTAAAACAGGGGGAAAATGTTGTGAATCATCCGCATGGAACAGTATATTGGGTTAAAAAAGTATTTTGTAAATCTTTGGCTTGCCCTTGGGATTTCAAGCATCTTTAAGATAATTAACAATTCTGAGCTGGGCTAGGCTTGGGTTTAATCAGGGTAACCTGATATATTTGTGTCCCTGCTGGATTGAAAATTGTTTCAGAGGTGTAATGTAGCCGTGCAGCTGACTGGCAATGAGAAAAAAACATTATTATTACCTCTTTAATTATAAAAAGGTGTCACTGTTCTTCCTTGATCTACAGTCTGCCTAAAATGTAGGCCAACGCTGCATTAAGGGGGCAATATATATAAGGAAAACTGTAGAAGTAGAAATTAATGTAATCGGCATTTATAATAATATGCAATAAACTATCATTATAACACACACACGAAAGGTCACATGGGATGTTCAAGCATTTTTTTACATTTTTTACATTTTTTCACGTTATCTTTGTGTTGCAGGTCTTTTTCTTGAAGTGTGTATATATATATATATATATATGTATATGTGTGTGTGTATATATATATATATATATATATATGGTAGGTGCTGGGTCAAGTTATAACATACAATCTTCAGATGATTCAATAACATTCACTTTGATTGAACTATTTGAAGTGCGGGTCCATTCTGAAGATTATATATATATCTATATATCTATATCTATCTATATCTATATATATATATATATATATATATATATATATATATATATATATATATATATATATATATATATATATATATATAATCTTCAGAATTTAGAAATACAATACACAAGAGCCGTGACTGTCTTGTAAATTATATCCTTTTAAATGGATCTTAGGGACAATTTGTCTGTGTATTATAATAAATAATGTGCTCCCTATTGTATATAAGGAGTTCCATGGCTTATTTAAAAGGACTCTGCCTTTGGCCTTGTTTCTGAATTCATATAGATTAATCTGCCTGCTGTAGTTAAATTTATCATATAAGCCCAAATATATTTAATATGGGTTACTTTTTGATATTTCCATTTCTGTTGTTCCCAAACTCTCCTACCTGATGGGAATAATTAAAAAGAAGAATTTAAGAAGAAACCCGGCACACTGTGTACATAGTATATATATGATGTGCTTGACCCTGCAAATGTAGCATAACTTCATAACTTTTAGCACAAGATCACATTGCTAATTGCTTTAGAGTTGTTAGTGCTGTGTTCATCTAGTTTTTTTTGTTGAGTCTTGTAATTTAATGGCTGAGCACACAGGGTGATTTTTATTTCTTTATTTTTTCAATTATAAACTAAGCATCATTAAAAAAAATAAATACGGTAATAATACAGCAGTCACAGATACTACTGAACCATGAACAGACTTGGTGTGTGCTAAGATAATCACATCTCTGGGGGGATACAGAATATATAACTGTAACATATAAATAGAATATCTCGAACCAGGTGAGCTCGGGAAAAACTGAAATTGGCCAGAACCCGGACTACTATTCTCGAAGTCTTCTATCTTCTCAAATTCCAATTATGATATATTTAAAGGGAAACAATAAAAAAGTAATATTTAAATTGTATTTGTTAGTCCATGGATGTGCAGCTCATGACCCCACTATAAACAGTATCTCTGCACCAACAGTGCACAGTTTGTTTGTTCTTTCATCTGTGTTTTGTTTTTTGGGTGGAGGGGGAATGCAGAATCTCATTTCCTATCACGATTGTCTACTGTGACATTAAAGTTTACTTTTACTGTAACTATGGCCCCTAGCTTAAACCATAATATCTCATCAACCATACTTTACAGTTGGCTTTACGAATTCACACAAGCAGTGCCTGCCATTCTTCAGTTGTCCCTAGATATTTATATTTAACAAGGCAGCTGTAGCAGGGTAGAAGTTTGACTTTAAGAAAAACGGTATCCTAAGATGTATCAGCAATGCTTGTCTCCTAAATAACTAGTTGCTCAGATACTTTGGCTATATAAACTTGGTTTTATTGGATGGTAAAATTAATAAACTGCCACTCTGTTCTGCCTCTGCTCTAAGTTATTAAAGGAACAGCAACATCAAAAAATTAGTGTTTTAAAGTAATAAAAGCATAATGCAGTGTTGCCCTGAACTAGTAAAACAGCTGTGTGTGCTTCAGAAACACTACTATTGTTTATATAAATAAGCTGCTGTGTAGCAATGGGGGCAGCCATGCAAAAGAGAAAAGGATCTGGTTAGCAGATAAGCTCTGTTGAATATGTGATGTATCTGTTATCCACTATTTAATCTGTGCTATACAGTCTTTTTTTAATTTCCACCGTGGCTACACAAGCAGCTTGTTTATATGAACTATAGTAGAGTTTCTGAAGCAAACAGACCCATTTTACCAGTGCAGGGCAACATTACATGATATTTTTATTACTTTAAAAAATTTTTTGGTGTTAGTGGTACTTTAAAAATATATTATGAGCTCAATAACAAACTTATAAAGAACTAAATATGAGAACAGGGTCAATAAGTTGGATGGGGTAAGTGTTATGTTGTATTTCAATCAACATATATTGGGCTTATGAATACAATTTATTTTAGCAAGGGAACAACATACACCATGAGAGCACAGCCTAGAAACATGCTTTTGAACCTTTTTCCTGTAATCACACTGAATTTATCTGGCCATGATCTGCTAGACTTGCCTTTAGCAATTTCAGGAGTTAGAATAAATGTACAATAATGTTACCTCTGTGTTTTGTTGCGTGACTGCAAAGCAGTGTTAAATAAACCCCACAGATTCTCAAAGGCATGTGGCCCCTATTTAGGACGTTAAATAGGTTTTCACGTGCATTCCTAACCATCTGTTTTGCAGTCCCTCAGTGCTTAGGGAACAAATTAACTTTGCGGGAGGGAAGAAATGCAACTTAATGTGTATTGGTTAACAGCTGTATATTTATTGTATTCCTTAAGGCTACTTGTTATGAAAACTGGAAGCCACTAGGGTTTGTTAGTTAAATGAGTACATATGAAAGAGGATGGAATGTAAAAGTAAATCCAAATGACTACCACAATTCAGTAAAGAGTGGGACAAAATAATGCAGACAAAACATTTCAAGTTTATTCAAATAGAGACAATGCTGGAAAAGTGAAATAGTAATAAAATATGTGAAATGACCATACTATTCTACCCAAATGTACCCACAGGTTTTATAAATGTACCTAATTAAATGCTGTCCATTCTAATTACCTAGTGACTTGGTACAATTGGTGGACTGCTGATAAAATTACATTCCAATAATGAAGCCAGTGTAAAAATTACTTTGCAGCTGATGTTAGGATATTGTGGAAGTCAAAGATTGAAAGACATAAAAGAAGAATTTAGCCTAGAGTTTATTTCCAAAAGAGTATTTAATAGTAACATATATATATTTTATATGTCCTGCTGTGAAAAACTAGAAGGGGACGTACATGTATGAGATTCCTTATCCTGACTGCTCTGAATTACAGGAAAACTTACCTACTAGTCCATTATAAACAAGTAACTTATTTTTTTTTTAAAAATAATTCACTTTTCTCTATAGGGGGATGGGAACAGTTACCCTGAATGCTCGGGAACTGGAGTTTTCCTGATAATGGCTGTTATGTTATTTGCATCTAAAAAATTTAAAAAACCTAATATAAATGTTTTGTCTCCAATAAGGATTCATTATATCTTAGCTTGGATCAAGTACAATGTACAGTTTTATTATTACAGAGAAATAGGAAACCATTTTTTAATATTGGAATTATTTGGATAAAATGGAGTCTATGCCTTCCGTATTTAAGAGCTTTTTGGATAATGGTTTTCCCAGATAACAGACCTATAATAAGAAAATGTACCTTGTAGTTGATGGTAACTACCGTATATACTCGAGTATAAGCCGTCCCGAGTATAAGCCGAGGTACCTAATTTTACCTCCAAAAACTGGGAAAGCTTATTGACTCGAGTATAAGCCGAGGGTGAGAAATGCAGCAGCTTCTGGTAGTTTCAATCAAAAAATTGAGGGTTTCTGCTCCCATTGGAGGTGCCGGCGTCTCGTTTTTGGATGCCGGCGACCATTCTTGGACGCCGGCGAATATTCTTGGAGACTATTCTTGGATGTCGGCGACTATTCTTAGACGCCGGCGACTTTTCTTAGGCGCCGGCGACCGTTTTTGCGCTGACCCGAGTATAAGCCGAGGTAGAGCTTTTCAGCATATTTTGGGGGCTGAAAAACTCGGCTTATACTCGAGTATATACGGTAAGCTGCATTATTGATGCTAAAACAATCATATTGGGTTTATTAGTTAATACTTATTAGCAGACATAAGGTATGGTCATGCATATTACAAAAATAGATATTAGATCCTATATAGTTTTTTAAATGGACTTTACATATGTTCTCCAACTTACCTTGTAGATTACCTTAACTGGTAGCTTAGTTTTTTGTTTTGTTTTTTTATTAGTGCAGGCACAGTATAAATCTATGCATCTTTTTTGAGCATGCACAAAATAAATAGAACGCATGCCTATTCTTTTAATTGAGAGAGTTCGTTTTTCTTAGTTATTTTTATTATAAAGCAGCAACACATCATTATTTTACCTCCATGTTCACTATCTGAGTTCTTTTAACTTAGGGATCGTGAGCTCTGTATAAACTACGCCCAACTTTCCCTCTCTGTTTATGACTGTTTTGACTATTATGCAGGGTTATCTGTGCTTTGGCACAGATAGTTCTTTACCTTGCAAACACAAAACATGGAATTGTTTGTGTTAAGAAATAAGAAAAATCATGTATTTTTTGTGATTAAAAAAACACCTGGCAAAGAAAGTTTAGCTCAGACTTTGTTCATTGAATCTATGTTGAGCATGGGGTCTTTACTGCTCCATTAATAACATACATTATGTTAGTGCCATTACCTTTAAGGGACTAGGAAAACACGGGGCCAGGATTAGGGATATGCAGAAGAGGCATATAACAAAGGGATGGAGGGTGCCTGGGGCCAGCTCCTGACTTATTTTTATAAATAATTCCCTGTGATGGCCATATAAAATATTGTCACTAACCAGAAATGTTTAAGAAAATGTATACATATGGTACATATGATAAGATGATCATGGTTCTTTATCAGGTTTGCTCAAATTTGTCTTTGTAGGAATTGAATATAGTGATGTTCTACCAGACTCCTTCCCATCAGCCCCAGCAGAGTCCTTGCCACATTTCCTGTTGGAGCCAGAGGATGCCTATATTGTGAAGAACAAGGCTGTAGAATTAGTATGCAAGGCAAACCCAGCCACACAGATCTACTTCAAGTGCAATGGGGAATGGGTCAACCAGAATGACCATATCACCAAGGAAAGAGTGGATGATGTGACAGGTATGATTATGTTTGAGAATGCTTGCTTGTCTGTAATGCTGACACCCATCTGATCTGCTGCTTCCTTCACTGTCTGAATAGGCTCAGCTGTCTTATGGTCCCCATGCATGGGCTAATATAAGCTGCCAACAGATCAGCAAGTCAGCAGCTTATTGGGCAGAGTATGGGGCCCTGCAACAGGCTCCCTTGATCAATATCTGGCCGAAAGTCAGGCAGGTTTAAAAATCCCATCAGATCGTGTCGTTGATTCAGTCCTTGATCTGTCTGCCCATATTCTCCTAGTTCTCCTAGGGCCCACACTCGGATCAGCCCAATATCGCCCACCTCAAGGTGGGCATATCGGGGAGAGATCCACTCATTTGGAAGATCTCTGTATGTATTGCCACCTTTAACAACCTCACAGTCCCTTGCATAACTGCTAGCTAGTTTCCTATGTGTACAATTTTTCTTTTCATTCATTTTATATAAGAAAATGAATTATGACTTTTGGACTTCAGAGACTTCTAAAATAATGTGATGTCTAACTTACGGCTGCCCATCTGATGCTGTTGTTCTGAAACTTCTGGAATCCTTAAACCAAATTGTCCTTTGAAAGAATAAATTAAAAAAAAAAAAATAGGAACCAGGTTAATTTATAACTTTCATCATATTGTCATTTATTAAGCCACAGACAGAACCCTACAACAAACCCTTCCTTCATTTCCATATGAAAGGAAGGTTTGTCCAACTGTAATGTGAATTCACTGCACATGGTTAAAATTCCATACATCTATTTTAAAAGGGAGTATTAATAAGGGGTTCAATTTTATACATTCTGTATCAGTAGTTTTTCACTTTGTCCATGTAGCTTGCTGATTATTATAGCACATATTTGATGCCACAGTACATTTAATTGATGCAAATAGTTTATGGATCACTAAGGCAAGTCCAGCATGTGAATTGCACACTTCTCTCCTATATAGCACATTATTTTTTCAATCTTTATTGTAACATGTTTAGCTCCAATATCTCATTTAAATGTTATGTAACATTTCCACATACCACCAATAGTAAATTATATACATCAGGTAATATACCGGTGCAGAAATATTTGACCTTTTCACCTCTGTAATGTGTCCATGATATTAGATTATATGTAGTCATTCAATATGATTGTATCTGACTTCTGAATTGGATATCTCAGCGTGCTAATATAAGATTAACTTAATGCTGACAATGCAGACAATTGATGTAGATTTTCCACATAATAAACTTGTTTAGTGCATGTGTCAATGCATAATTAGTTTTAACTACAGTTCATACCATGCCCCCTTGTGAATATGGGCTTCTGAAATGGTGTTGTACATGAGATTTTCTGATGTTTTGCCACAGAAACAAGGCAGCAGGCTAGAGTCCTCATCCTCATTAAGCCTGCATTAGATTCCTAGCTTGTGATGCCTGCATCTCATTGGAAGGCACCAACAGCAAAGGTCTGAGAGAGAAAACAGAATTTCTTTAAATAAACATATCAGAAAGAAAATTGAGATTAAAAATATCGTACTACTGATATATTCTAGTAGTCCTGAAGTAATATAGTGATCATCCATGAAACAACTTTCATTCCTTTATTGATTTAGGACTGACGTGAAGTAAGCAATCTTCTTGTTCTTGAACTCACTTTTTCTCCATGAATATCAAGCAGCAGAATAATGTGTGTTACGTTATGCTTGTGCCAATGTCACACTGTATTTTCACACTCTTTTTATGACGTGAGACAGGGTTGTGCATGGGGTTGGCTAATTATTATGGTGGTGCATTGAAATTAGCACAGAATTGTCACTCAAAATGTTGTGTGATTACAATTGGCTTCACCCAGCTGCCTAATTAGTATGACAGCAGTTCCTATGTGTAAACCCTTATACATGGGTGTCCTTTTAATGAGTATTTAAGGAACTCATTGTTTGCAATTCATTCTGCCTGGTTGTTTCCATCACTGTGAGATCTGACTTTAAACACAGTTGCATTTGTGTTGTTTAAACATAAACCCCCATATGTAATAAAAGGCACAAAGTATGCCCAGGAGCAGTAACCAAGAGCAACCAATAAGATGCTGCCTTTTAAACAGGTGACCAGTAAATGCTACCTGCTGATTGGTTGCTATGGGTGATAAGAAGTAATGCAAACTTTGCTCCTTATATTACATAAACCTATGTTGTACAAGCAGGCAAAAGTGCAGCACTTCTTGCAATAAAAAAGTATCTGAATTCAATACATGCATTACAATGGATGCACATTGAAACTATGAGGTTTAAGAGCCCGACTTTCTTTTGTAACCCAAATGGGTGGCAGATAATACTTTGCCTTGACATTTGAAGGACAATTTGATCAATTCTTTATATGTTGTAAATACTGAGATTAAAATACCATCAACTGAACAGATTTTTAAATTGGTATTTGTGCATTAAAACATGGCCTGTTTAAGTACACTGTTTAGGCGGGGTTGTCGGATTAAAACACCTTTTTTTCACCCTCATTAGGCCTTGTGGTACGAGAAGTCCAGATTGAGGTCTCCAGGCAGCAGGTAGAAGAACTTTTTGGCTTGGAAGATTTCTGGTGCCAGTGCGTTGCTTGGAGCTCAGCAGGAACCACTAAAAGCAAAAGATCTTATGTCAGAATTGCCTGTAAGTTTTGCACAGTAATACAGTCCAGAATTTCTATTCCCCTGTTGGGAAGGATATTCATATGTCCATCTGTTTCTTTAAAAATGTAATTATAATTCATTATATATTTATTTTTAATAACCATTATTTAATAGACCCTTCTTGCTTTAGGGAATCTGCTTCTTGTTATTGTTATTTATAATACATTAGCTAATTGTGTAAGTGAACACTTAACACCATATGTATGAACGTTAACATTTTCTGACCATGTTTAATCCAATGTGTCATAGGCCAATCATTTGCCCATGGGAAAGCAGTAGGCAGGAAACAGCTACTATTAACTGTATACAGGGGCTGATATAAACTGCGGACTCCACAGCGTGGCCAGGGTATTGGCCCATGTCTAGATGAGTTCTCTCCTGGGATCCAACACATATATTGGGAAAATGTAAATACTATGCAATCAATGTGATAATCTGCCAATATGAGATTTTGCATAATCTCCCAATAGGTCTGCACAGGCCCCTGTTATGATCTGATTGCTGGTCCACGCTCAATTAGATGCTGGGTTCACTGGCCATAGCTTCTAGGAAAGATGGATAGAAAGATAAGCATGGAAATAAAATGAATATGGTGTTTCGCCTCATGGTCTGCATTTTGGTTGCACTGTTTAGGCAAGAAACGTCCAGTTTGCCTGCAGACAGTGGGGCTCATTTATCAACACTGGGGAAATTTGCCATGGGCAGTTACCTATAGTAACCAATCAGTGATTAGCTTTTTAAAGCCAGCTGCAAGCAGAACAATGAATGCAGCAATCTGGTTGGTTGCCATGGGTTACAGCCCATGGGCAATTTTGCCCAGTGTTGATAAATTACCCCACGTGTCTTACAAAAACATCCTCCTCTTAGATTTAGTCTGAGGGCTCTACAGTGTGAACATAATAATTGTATTTTAAAAAAATATTATATACATGATATATATTATATACAGGATATAGACAGCTTAATGCTATTCACTTTAACTTTTATTTCTATTTGATGATCTTTATACTGATAGTCGCTTATGTTTATGGGAATAAAGTTTTCACCTGGCTTTGTGTCACTTGCAGGTAGTTGCCAGCACTGTTGCTTCAGAGCCATGAGGGTCCACAAACAGATCCACACTCCCATCTTGTGGATGTCTCTGGAACAAACATTTCTGTAGATTCTCAGATAGAAAGTTTTCTTTACACTACAATTATATAAAATAGATGGCATGTTTTTATTAAATTTTATTCCATTCCTCCACAAGGACATTTGTAAATCTGGATCTATAAAAACAACCTCCTCAAAAATCAGCCTCCTAGGGCTTGAGTTAGTGGTGAAGTCGAAATGTTTGTGGTGCTATTTTTTTTTAGATAAAATTGCTAATTGTAATTTAGGGTCTGCCCAAAACTGATACTCTCTGCTGTTGTTAAATTACAATAAACTGCATTTGCCACCAGTCTTTGATAGCCGTTATGTAGCTTGTTAGGGGTTAAAATGGAAATATATAGACTTAACAGGGGGGCTGGGCTAAAAAAACTATCCTGTCTATGAAATATATAAGAATAACATACTTGTCCTTTCTAACTAATGCACTGACAGTATATTTTGTGAATGTGCCCTGTTCTCTCTCTCACAGATTTGAGGAAGAATTTTGACCAGGAACCCTTGGGCAAAGAAGTAGCTTTAGAACAGGAAGCATTACTCCAGTGCCGTCCCCCAGAAGGAGTACCACCTGCTGAGGTGAGGGGGGTACTCTCTGCTATAATGTTTTTAACATTATATTTGGGACTAAAAACATGTTGTTTGTTGGTACTAATGTGAACTAATTTGAACTATCTGCTTGTTCCATTTAGAACTCTGCATTAGTGAGAGGGATAAGGGGGAGGCATTAGTGAGAGGGATAAGGGGGAGGAGGGATACAGAATGTGCATAGTGACTGCTATTGGGCTATAAACACTTGCTCATAAAATCGCATAGCTTGATTTTCTCAGCAACATTTATAAACCTTTGAACTTTCAATCCACATTAATACATCAAGTAATCATTTCATTACTGGAAGGGGGGTGTCTGGTATGTCACGGGAGTGAGTGTGTCCTTGGGGCTTATCTGTTTTCCTGTCCCCTGTTCCTGCAAATGTGACTAAAAACATACTGGACCAATGATAAAATATATAATTATACATATTCCTGTACAGGTATAGGATTTTTTAAACAGAAGGCTTTGGACCCCAAATAAGGGGTCTTTGGATCACCATACTTAGGGGCAGATTTATCAAAATGTTAGATTAGAACTCGCCACAGAAAAACTAACCCATGTTCTATTCAGTCCTATGGGATTTTTAGAATTGTATTTATCAATGGCGTTTATCATGTGATGAATATGCTTTTAAAATCCCATAGTAATGAACAGAAAGCAGGTGAGTGTTATTCTAAATTCACACTTTGATAAATTGGCCTTAAATAATTCAAACATTAAATAAAGCCAATAGGCTAGTGTTACATCCAATAAGTATTCATTATATCTTAGTTGGGATCAAGTTCCTGGTACTATTTTATTATTACAGAGGAAAGAGGAAATCATTTTTAAAAATTATAATTATTTGATTAAAATTCATCCTATGGGAGACTGTCATTCATTTTCTGCATAACGGGTTTCTGGATACTAGATCCCATGTCTGTATGTAACTTGTGCAGTACCCCAGTTCATATGTTTGAGGGTGTCCGCAGACCTTGTGATGTTGGATGTTTTAATCATATTTATTAGAGGATCCTCTGTACATTTGGAAGAAAAGAAAAGCGAAGTACACTAGATGATAAAGTGCTTTAAATTAGTAATAAAATATTTAACAATGTAAACCACTTTTAAGAAATAAATTAACATATGAAAGTTTCCTTTTAAGTAGTAGGGGGTGGTGCATGGCAGTGTCACATTACTAACGCTTTTGACTGTTGTAAGCTTTATGATCTTTAACACTGCTGGAAGTGACTTTGTTCCCAGTTAAAATAACTCTGTCTCCCCGAGGCAAGATTTCATTTGACTGTCTTATTGAATGCAGCCATCCTGAAACTCTTGCAACAGCTTTAGCGTCTCAGTAGGGGATGACACCTACAAATCTTTGGCAGTTAAACTTTAGGAACAAAAGGAGGCAGACAAATTAGTTCCATCCTCGCAGATGCATTAACAAGATAAATGTGACTGCATTAAAGCTGTCAGATTTCATTATTCTGTAGAATTATTTATTTTGGATCTGTTATTCTAATCTATGACATATTCAGCCTTCCACACCTGTTTGTTTTCTTGTAACATTCAATCAGGCCTATATGGAAATATTACATTCACTCAGGCACCTTAATCGTCAATTTACACCAAAAAAATAGGTAAAACATTTATAAAGGAAACTTTATTTTGGAGGAGAGGCTTCATTTTGATTTTGTAGTTTTAGGCATTTTTTCCGAATTGATTTTGCAAACCTTGCTTTAAACAGCTATCAGTCATTTGAATGCAAATTAAAACCTAGAAACCTGCTTTGCAGCCCCAGCAACTGCAATGGAGATTCTTTTATAAAATCATTAGGATTTATATTTTTTTTTCTTTTATTTTTAAATTTTGTTTTTAATTTTTTTGGTATTTCCACTTTTGGTTAAAAGGGTTGTTCACCTTCAAACGCTTTTTTCAGTTGATTTCATATAGGTTTATTTAGTTGATACATTTGTTATTTTTAGCCCTGCTGAGCAGATTTCCAGAGCTCTTAGAGGCAGCTCTTAGTATTGATACAATAGTTGCTTATATTCCACAGATGCTGCTGAGATATCTTCTTCGGGGTGACTTATTTCCCCCCTAATTGCCTCCCCTGCTTTCCCACCGGCTAAACTGTAAATCGCAGGCGGGATGGAACTCATCGTGATTCGTTTTCTGATGTCTGCCAAAGTTGCCTTACAAGGAAACTTCGGGCGACTTCGGAAAAAGAATCGTGCAGAGTGCTATCCCGCCGGCGATTTACATTGGGGAGATTAGTCGCCCTGAAGAAGAGATTTGTCGCCGGGCAACTAATCTCCCTGAATCTGCCTGTGTGCCCTGACACTAACAGTTTAGAATCTGCACCTGGATTACTGAGCTGCCAGACTGAAACACTAGAGACCGGAACATTCAACTTTAAATTTAACAGTAAAAAAAAAAATAAAAGATGGAAAGTAATCTAAAAATAACTGAACTGAAAAAAAAGTTCAAAGGTGAACAACCCCTTTAATTATACGAAGGCTGCAATGGCGTTGTTTCAGTGTCATGACAAGCAAGTGAAGGGTCAAACAGTGACATGAATTTACTTTCTAGGAAGGTGACTGTTGGCTGGTGGTTCTGCCCCAAGAATAAATTGATGCTTACTGTGCCCTCAGTGTACCTAAAATATATATTTATTCTTCCTTTGTAGGTGGAATGGCTAAAAAATGAAGAAATAATTGATTCTACAAAAGACACAAACTTCCTCATTACAATTGACCACAACCTTATAATTAAACAAGCTCGTCTTTCAGACACAGCCAACTACACCTGTGTTGCTAAGAACATTGTCGCTAAGCGCAGAAGTACCACAGCGACTGTAATTGTATTTGGTAAATATACATTTTCTATACTTTGGTTTGTTTACATTGCCTCACGTTTATTGTCCAATGCGAAATTTCAGTGCAACATTGATGGTAGTAACTGCTAAGATCGCAAGGTGTGTTCTGTTGAGGGCTACAAAATGGCAAACCGTAAAGCTGGCCATAGACGCAAAGATCCGATCGTACAAATCCTCAATTCGTTCGATTTTCGGACCGTGTAGGGAGAGTCCATTTTTCTTCCCATGGAGATCGGACTTTTGGTCGATCGGACAGGTTAAAAGATTTCTGTCGGCTGCCGATAATTTCTCTGCATGTATTGCCGATCGTACGATTTTCAGTGGGAGACGGTCACCAGTTTTGTCGTACGATTGCTGTCAGGGGCAGAACATCGACTGATCTGTTCTTTTACTACTTTGATCGGAATAGTTAGTGGCAGGTCGGGAGATGGGGGAAGTCCAATCGGTCGAGGATTCGAACGATCGGATCTTTGCATCTATGGCCAGTTTAAGGCATTGCACTGATCCATAAACTCACCAAATATGGAGTAGCTTCAGTTCCCCTATTTGCCCTGTTTAACCCAAGTAGTACCCAAGAACATTATTGATTAAAACATTAGGCCAAAGTATAAACAGCATAAGCCCTATTTATTGAACTCATGTTAAAAAAGGGGGTATATTGGCCCTTTAAGTACATGCGCATACTGATGTAGTTAAACCAATAAGGTCAAAATATGTATTATCTCCCTTAATTAACTTTAATGCAACCAGTTACCATTTCTCTTATTCTACATATTCAGTACATGGAACATAGTAGCCATATTGTTTGATGAGTAAAGCTTGTACTGTACTATAAAAGGTTTTTGCATGAAAGAAGATATTTACACAAATTCAGATTACAGAATGTTTGGAAAATGCTCCCTCCTGCATATATTGTTATAATGCAATATGTATTGCAACTAAAATCATTCTTTTTAATGATCATAAAATAATACACAGTATATTTATCTGTACAGAGATGAACCCCAACCATAAAAACAATGTAAGGGCAATATAGAAATGAATCGACATTGTTAACCTGTCAGAGATGGCCATCCAAATAACAGAAGGTTGCAGATGAAGCCACTTAGCTGTTATTTGTCTAGTAAATTAATTGAATGCTTAAAATGAAATAATCACAGCACCTGTTAACAGGTTGTGTGTGCCAACTTTGTCCAGCAGACGGTGGGTTGCGGACATTTATTCAGGCTGGGCTTTAGGTTAACAGATGGTAAAATATTTTCAAATCATCATCATAAAATAACTGTTACTTTTCTCTCTTGCTCTTTCCTGCCTGAATTATCACCAGTGATTTTTTTTTAGCTTTCTTTTCTACTTTGCATCCAGCCACACTTCATACTAATTACTATGTGTTTAGCAGGAATCTTTGGGGAAATGCTTTGATGATCATTTATTTTCCTCTCTGGTTAGTGAATGGAGGATGGTCCTCTTGGACAGAATGGTCCCCATGTAACAATCGCTGTGGGCATGGCTGGCAGAAAAGGACAAGAACATGCACCAACCCAGCTCCACTCAATGGAGGAACAATGTGCGAGGGGCAACAGTACCAGAAATTTGCATGTAACACTATGTGTCCAGGTATAAGACCTATCTATTTGCATGTCCTGTAGAATTTTCTGTAATAGAAGTGTGATAAGAGTGTTTCCATTTGTTGCATAAAATGAACTGACCTTATGTTTTACAGTATCAGCATTTACTTTTTAGCCTAATTTACCTCAAACTATATGTGTTTTTGTCTGAATACAGACCTGACAAGTTTGACAGGTTTTTACTATGATCCCTTTGAAATACCCTTTGTTAGCCAGCTACTGCTTCTCATTCACTTGAATTGGATTCTGTCTGCATCTGACATGTGTGCCATTAAATGAGAACTAAAGTGTAACTAAAGAAGTAGGTAGAAATGTTATACACTATGTTTTGGGATTCTGTACAAGCCCAAGGCAACCACAGCCCTTTAGCAGAGAAGATATGTGTCTCCAAAGATGCCCCAATAGCTCCCCATCTTCTTTTCTGCTGATTCATTGCACCTTTTCTGTGCTGCTGTAACTTACTGAGCTTAGGGACTGACTCACAATATACAGTACACATAGAATATAAATGGCACAATATAAGGCTGATTAGTAATAAATACAGATAATTATTACATGACAGCACAGAAACCAGTAGCATCAGCTGATATTACAGGGCAGCCTCATTTTCTGCTTGATAATTTGCGACGACCCTAAGCTTAGCTTCTAAACAGTTGCTCAGAGCCCACTGAGCATGTGAGTGTCGCAGACACTTTACAAGATGGTGACCTCCTGTGGCAAGTTTGAAATCCTGGATCATTGCTGCTATTGAGAAGATGAAACTTTAGGCTAGTACATTAAGTTTAGTATATAAAATATGGCATTTGTAGCATATTCATTTTTAAGGTTTAGTTCTCCTTTAAGGAGCAAACATATCGGCACAAGTGTCTGCTGTAGATAAGGCATTTCCAATTCAATTACATTGAAGCAGTTATTAGCAGAGAAGGGCATTTAGAGCACAAAAGATATTTATGTGCTTTCATCCAGACTGAAATATTGACAGTAACATCTTTTTGCTATTTGTTATGCATTAATCATTATTTGAATGCACGTAGGGATAAATACAGTTGCAATTTGTGCATGATAATGACCTAATTATCCTAGAAAAATAATACATCATGAGTGTCAGCCACAACCCATTATTTGGCTGTGGGAATGTGACTTATTTGGCACATTCTTGATCCAGGCATGTAGAAAAGGTGGTGTAATCACATAGCAGCCCTACTGTATAGAGGCAGTATTCAAACACGGGCGATAGTTTATGTTCTGTTAGCAACTGTCCTGGAGACACGCGCAGGTACTAATGCAGCAAAAATTAATAGCTGTCTGCTTTACAGTTAAGTGGATCACAGAAATTAGTGATTACCTTTTAAACCTTTAGGATCTTTCAAAATGGACAAGTAGTTTTACCCCTAGACTTTGTCGCATATTCTCATTGCCTGTACCTTTTATTTTTACTATGCAGTGGATGGAGGTTGGACTGAGTGGAGTAAGTGGTCAGCCTGCAGCACCGAGTGCACACATTGGAGGAGTAGAGAATGCAATGCCCCCACACCAAAGAATGGAGGGAAAGATTGCAGTGGAATGCTGTTGGACTCTAAAAATTGCACCGATGGCTTATGTATGCAAAGTAAGTGTATCGGTTCACTGAGACAATGCCTTAAACCGAGTTTGTTGGTAATGCGAAATGGGCTACATAATTATGTGTGTGTAGTGTGCAGTATTTCTGCACTTCTGCTCCCTGTTGCCTCTAGTTAATAAGTTATGACCAGTAAATTAAATAGCTTCCTGTCTAGGTTACAAAGGATACTAATCAGTCTGGCTTTGCACCTTTGAAATGAGGATCAGACTCAGTGAGGCAACTTCGGGCGACTATGGGAAACGCATCGCCGCGTGTGCTTTAGCGCAGGCGACTTTTCATTATAGCCTATGGGAAAACACCCTTAGGCAGTTCGGGGAGATTGACGCTCAGAAGACGAGTCGCCTGGCGACTAATCACCCAAATCTTCTCGTGTGGACTAACCCTAAGGGATGCAAGATTAACTCCTTCCTATCGTACTACCTACCATATTGGGAAACCTCATTTTCCATTTTTTATTTTTATTTTACCATTCATGTAACCTTACTTTTAATTCAGTATATTTTCTCATATTTTCATGATACAGTATATTCATTATTTTGTTTCCTTTTGGTTTGACTGCTTTCATGCCAGCTAACTTCATTGTTTTGATTTTTGTTTTTAACAGACAAAAGAGTTTTAGGTGAAACAAAAAGCCATTGTAAGTGTCATTTCATTTCATTTTTTTCTTTTTTACTTTTGATCATGTAACACCATTTTCTTATTCTGCATGTATGGTTACTGACTTCATTGTTAAACGAAACATGAGGACACTATCCATTGATTATGCAGGACATATATTGTACTTAATGAACTCCATCATAATTAGACCTCCATCATAATTAGACCTCCATCATAATTAGAAAGTCAGTAATCCTCATAATCACAGTCAGAATTTAACAGTGTTCAAGCCAATATGATTGGTCATCTTTAGGGATGAGCATATTTTCTTGCCAATTACAGTTTTCAAGCTGAAAATGTCAAGAGTCTGCACTAAAATTTGCCATGTGTTTTGTATGCTGCTAACCCCACACATTGTTTTATTGACTGGCCGTCATTCCAAATGGATGGATACCATAAGAGGGGCCATATGGTTGCCTCTCTAGTATTCTGTTGAGATAAAATGCACGACAAATATGGTGCAAATATGGCAAATTAATATTGATAAACGTATGGCCAGCTTTATGTGTATGTTTCTTCTATAAATTTGGCATAAAGATTCATTGAGAGGATGAGAAAATATTTTGCCATTCTTTCAAGTCAAAACTCCAACTTAAGGTGAACTGTAGGCAAGTGGCATCTCCTGGTCTTGGCATATGAGGGTGATGGGAAATATATCTTTGTTGGAGCTGGGAGTCACTGTTAGGATATTCTGGATCTGGAACATGTATCCCCTCTGTAGATTAAAAAGAGCATAAACAATGAAAGTTCTGCTTGATAAGTTGAGCTCTGGCTTGTTACTCAGTGTTCTATTTTTCTCTCCCCTCAGTACTAGAATCTACAGGGGATGTGGCTTTGTATGCTGGCCTAGTTGTTGCCATTTTTATCATCATCATCCTACTCATGGCTGTGGGCATAGTTGTCTATCGGCGCAACTGCCGAGAATTTGACACAGACATTACAGACTCATCAGCTGCCCTTACCGGTGGGTTTCATCCAGTCAACTTCAAAACCTCTAGACACGGTAAGGCTAATGTAGTTGACATGTTGACCTGTTCACTGCTGTGTGCGCTCATTAACTGTCATCATCTGAGGTGCTGGCAGATGGTGCAGAAAACAAAACAGATGAAGCTTATAAAGACAACATTCCAATGGTTTCTATTCAGGGAATTGAAATTACAGACTGTATAGTTTGTAATTACAGAACACATCTCCTTTTTTGACATGCATCTAAAGGCCACATTGTTGTCATTCACTTATTTGCTTTGAAGTTAAAATGTGCTGTTAACAATGAAGTCACTTTATCTTGCATAGTGTATGAAAACATGCAATAAGTAGAGAAACCAGTCATTTACTTGGAATTTTTTAGAAACAATTACAATTTACCCCCCTGGCTACTGTACAGCTGCAAGTCAGATTATGCTTACCTAAAGCTGAACAAACTGTTATTATTATTAATAAAATATAGGAAAATAGCAGCATGGATGATTATCTGGATATTTATGATCTGTGGTTGATAAAAGGCATATAGAAATAATTATATTGTATGGATCACATTTTCCTTTACATTCATTATTTTTTAATTATCAAGGTTGAAATATTCTTGTCTCATTAAATAGCAAATTCCAGTTAATTTTACAAATGTATTTCTTCTTTGTTTTTTATGACCATATATACTCCTTGCACATACATAAACGTAATTTGGATTTCAGCTTAATCTTGCATAACACTGCATACTTTGTGTGAATGCAGCAGTTCCTCAACACTCGTGACATGTGCATATCATATCATGGAATCAAAATGAATGCATTCAGGCATGCTAGAAATGTGTTTACAGTAAAATGGTTCTTCTACACGTACCTGGCTAGAAATAGGAATCATTTGCTAAACCTACAATATTCCTGTGTCACCTTAGCCCAAATAGTCTTCAGAATTATAACAGGGATTATATTCATCGACAGGTTGCTGTGACCATTTTTATATGTATCTGCCATATTGTAGGAGTAGTATTGTAAAATTATATTTCTTTTATCTTCAGACAATTCCCAGCTTATTCACCCTGCTATGCAGCCAGATTTAACTGCGAATGCTGGCATATACCGCGGCCATATGTATGCCCTGCAGGACTCTGCAGATAAAATTCCAATGACCAATTCTCCCTTGCTGGATCCATTACCAAACCTGAAGATTAAGGTCTATAACTCGTCTACAGTAGGCTCCAGTCCTGGCATCCACGATGGGAATGACCTTCTTGGGGCAAAGCCCACTGGCACATACCCATCTGATAACATAATGAATGCCAGAAATAAAAATATGAGCACTCAGCATCTGCTCACTTTACCTCGGGACTCTAGTAACAGTGTAACAGGGACATTCGGCAGTCTCGGTGGAAGACTAACATTTCCTAACACAGGTGAGTTTACCACTAAAATGCAAGAGACTAGGACTTGTTATAATGTGATATCATAGTTCACTGAGACCACATACAATGGAGATGCCAGTTTGTCCTTTGTGATACCCTTGTTTTAAACATAAACTTATTTTGTTTTTTGTTTTCTACTAAAATACCTAATGTCTGGTTAGAGTGCTTCATGCTTCACAGAAATGATTAGAGATTACACAGTGCATTAATAACCCATTCCACATCAGACGTATTCAAGTTCATAATGACTCTTTTTGGCTATGTTTCCAGAAATCTGTTAATTAGTTTTAGAAGAAGAGATGATGTCAGTGGCTAGACTTTGCACGGAAGTTGTATTTTATCACTCCATGAATTGAAAATGCATAAACAATTTTGGCTGCAAAGAGCTCTGTAATGCAAATTCACTTGTTGCTGTCTGGCTGCTTGAGCTTGCCTAAAGGTGACCATACACGATAAGATCCGCTCGTTTGGTGAGGTTGCCAAACAAGCGGATCTTAATCCTTTTTGCCCACCAAAGGCAGGGCAATATTGGGATAATCCCAATGGGATTATCACAAAGGAAATGGGCACCAATGGGTCATAGGGCCTCATCAACTAGCCAATGCGGTCCTCAATCTCAGAAAAAATCAAATCTGCCCAATCGTTATCAGGACAATTTTTGGCTTGATATGGATCGGGCAGTCCAGTCGGAAGCCCCACACACAGGCAGATAAGATGCTAAATCAGTGTAAAGGACCGATATCTGCTTTAATCTGCTCGTGTATGGCCACCTTTAGATTTTGTGCAAATAAAAGTTGGTTTTAAAACAGAGACATACAAAATACTAGTTAACAGAAAGGTTCATATATATATATTTTCTTTCCCCAACAGGGGTGAGTTTACTGATTCCTCAAGGGGCAATTCCACAGGGAAAATACTATGAAATGTACCTAATGATCAACAAACGAGAAAACACTGTGTAAGTATGTTTAAGTTTCACTGCACGGGATGCCATGACTCTGCACAGGATTTGTTACTAATAGTGAAACTTGATAATAACAAAATACTTGTTAAGATTCTTGACAAAACTGCTTATAGTGTTCTGGTAAATGATGTAATTATTTTATTCCATTCATGATTCTATATGATTCAGAATCTATTGTCCTCCCATTTTGTGCTTCCCTCTGTAGCTTTAAACCTTTTATAGAATAATAATACATTCAAGATGAATTTGCATTTAAAAGGAGGGGGGGTACTTGTCCCCACAAAATGCTCCAATCTATTGCCTCCTTTGGTGGCAACAAAATGTAATTTCGTAAGGTGGCCATACACAAGCCGATAAAAGCTGCCGACAGACCGAGTCGGGAGCTTATTAGCCATGCGTGAGGCCCTCAGTCAGCCAGATGTCTATCGGGCAGGGTTAAAAATCCTTTCGAATCATCGCCTCATCTGTTCGTTGATGAGGTCCTGTGATCCGACTGCCCGTATTGCCTACATAATGATCCTATCAAGGAGAGATACGATCATTTGGCAAAATCGCCAAACGAGCGGATCTCTGTGTATGGCCACCTTTATAATCAGTCCTCTAATTTCTCTGCTAATCCATTGTATTCATTTGGAAACATTATAATAGCTAGCTGAGGGCAGGGGAGACATTCACCTATTCCCTTCTAAACACCCATGTCAAAAGGAAATCTGTATTATCTACATTTGAGAATGGGGATTATTTCTGTAAAAACTGGACAAGATTTGGCTTTTTTTTTCATTACTGAAGGGGATGTCAACCTAAAAATGCAATTTTGGCTAATGAATGAATATATAGTGATACTTTGGGAAAAAATGTGCATTTAATAGATTTGAAATCATTTTTAAAAATTGCATTTCTAGCAAATACTCTCGAAAATACAATATACAAATTAATTTGATTGAAAGGAAAACCTGTTATGTTTGTTTGATTTATACCTTATTTTCTCTCGTAGTCTGCCTTCAGAAGGGACACAAACCATTTTGAGTCCCATAATCACTTGCGGTCCTACCGGACTCCTACTATGCAAGCCAGTTATTCTCACAGTTCCCCACTGTGCAGATATCACCACATCAGACTGGATTTTACAGCTGAAGACTCAGTCACATCAAGGCAACTGGGAGGTAGGCTACTCTAAAGAATGTATTCCTATAGCTGCAATACATGGGCAGATTTTGTTGTGTGAAACGACCAAAAGGATGCTCCGACAAAATTGTCTGCAATGAAATCGGTCCCTGCAAGGGATGGTCAGATAATCATTGTTAAATAAACATTCACTGAGCATGTCAGGTTGGGTTAAAAATGTAAATGAAGAAACAGCCATCACTTAATATATGTTAGACCTTGCCCTCTTGACAAACATACAACAAAAGTCTCCTTACAAACTCACATACCATTAACCATTGATGGATAAATTGTTTGTTAAAATGATTGGTTAGCCGATAATATAATAATCTGCCTGTGTATGACCATCTTAAGTACTGCGTTGTACATAAAAATGCCTTTTTCCAGTTTGGGAACCAACTAGGCATACTGCAATACCTTTATCCCCTCTACAATATGGAAGAGAAAAGTTTTACGTTGGCCTACTCAGAATCATATTACATTAAGAAAAACTTTTACAATACATTTGAACCCAGTATTATCTAAAGTATGCAAATGTTAATGCATTTTTCCCTTTAGACAATAAATGGTATAAGTGTTTTCTGGACCTTTCAGAATTAGGTTCATGTTACCTACAATACCAATGGTAACACAGTTTCCCTACCTATAGTTTTTGTTTTTGCTTTTTTTTTTTTGCTGTTGATTACCGATACTGTGTGCAGTATATTGAGCTAATGTTAAATTTAAATTCACTTAAATTTGTTTAAAGGAGAAGGAAAGGCATATTTTATTGTGGGGTGCCAAAAATAAAGGCGCACCGAAAACTTTGTACAAAAACATTTTCGTACAATATTCGGTACGTGTATGGCAGAAGAGTTAAAAAATTGCGCCTGAACATTGGCAACTGTTAGTGCTGAATCGTCAGATACAGGTAGAATTCAATTGTTTCTACCTGTATATCTACCTGTATATCTACCTGTATATCTGACGATTCAGCTCTTCATGTGTGTATTGAAATGAACTATCTTTCTTGGAAAGATCTTTTCCAAGAAAGATTGTAATTGTTACGTCTATGGCCACCTTTAGGCACAACAGTTGACAGTAGATAGCAGTTGCCTTAGAGTGAGGTTACTTACTGTAGACAACATATTAACCACATATTGTGTTTGCTACATTTGCTATTTTTCAGGAGGTTGTGACACTAAATGAAGAAACTCTTAATACTCCATGTTATTGCCAGCTGGAAAGTCACTCATGCCACATCTTGCTTGACCAACTGGGCACCTATGCTTTTGTAGGAGAGTCCTACTCCAGATCCGCTATAAAAAGGCTTCAGCTTGCGATATTTGCACCTATGCTCTGCACCTCACTGGAATACAATCTTAAAGTATACTGCGTAGAAGACACGCCTGATGCATTAAAGGTAGCACATTTACTTAGGGTTCTGGTGTTTCTTGCCTGATGATGCGGCTTGATGGGAGAGGATGATGAGATATATTGCACAGCAACTGGATAAGTAGAGGTTGAACATCTTGGTATTACTCCTGAGATGATAACAAGGTCCTACAAGGTTAGGGTTGGGTGCAGATTGCACACATCACTAGTGGGCACAAACTGCTACCATTTGCATTAATAGCTGTTGTCTTTTTAATGTTCTTAGTGAGTTTAAAGGAGAACCTTAAAAATGAATATGATTAAAAATGCCATATTTTATATACTGAACTTATTGCACCAACCTAAAGTTTCAGCTTGTCAATAGCAGCAATGATTCAGGACTTCAAACTTGTCACAGGGGGTCACCATCTTGGAAAGTCCCTGCGACACTCACATGCTCAGTGGGCTCTGAGGATCTGTTGAGCGTAGCTTAGGGGTTGTTGCAAATTTACAAACAGAAAATGAGGTTGGCCTATAATATAAGCTGATGCTACAAGGCTGATTATTAAATTCTAATATCAATTGTACTGGTTTCTGAGCTGATGTAGTAATTATCTGTATTAGTTACTAATCAGCCTTATATTGTGACATTTCTATTACATATATACAGTATATTGTGAGTTAGTCCCTAAACTCAGTAAGTGACAGAAGCACAGAGCATGTGCAGTGAATCAGCAGAAAAGAGATGAGGAACTACTGGGGCATCTTTGGAGACACAGATCTTTACTGCTAAAGGGCCGTGATTGCCTTGGGAAGGTACAGAATCCCAAAACATAATGTACAACATTTCTGGCCTACTTCTTTAGATAGGCTTTAGTTCTCCTTTAAAGGGGAAAACAATATTTTAATGATAATTCTCAAATTCTAATCCCAAATGAATGGACTAATTGTATAATAACTTTGTGATAAATTGAATAAATGGGCTGCTTTCTTAGCTCTCTTTCTTTAAATTAGCAATATTCTACATTTGCATTAAATTCTTGCATATTGTAGATTTGTGAAATGCGCATTTAGGTTTTAGAGTATTGCCTTGAGGGTTTTGCAAATCTTGATTAGTAAAAACACATTTTCTGACATATCATTAGTTTGTGTGTTATAAAGAAAATGATGTAGCTTGCAATAGGTAAATGTCATCAAGTTGTTATATATTTTAATTAGCTTGCAATGCTGTTTGTAGTTTACTCTTTTCGACTCTGCATTTTTGCTGCTTTGCATTAATGGACATTTTCACTCCCTGTATGATTAGTTAAGACACCTGTCATTTCTTAATAAATATAAAGGTATATAAATATATAATTATATATCTATATATATATATCTATATATCATCATATATCATCTTGATAAAGGTCCGTGTGTGGACCGAAACGTCGATCCAATAAAACAAGTTTTATTTTGATAAATCCCAGTGTGCGTCAGCTTTCTACATGAATATATATATATATATATATATATATATATATATATATATATATATATATATATATATATAACTGTGATACAATTCTAGATGTGTTATAAATATTAAAGATTTTACTTCCAATAACCCATCTTTGATTTAGCTACATAACTGAAAATGTTCTGAAGGGATGCAGGCTCAACAACCTGGTGATACACTAACAGCTCCATTAATTTTGTTTTTTGCAGGAAGTTCTTGAACTGGAAAAGACTTTGGGAGGATACCTTATAGAAGAGCCAAAGCCATTAATGTTTAAGGACAGTTACCACAATTTACGTCTGTCCATCCACGATATTCCCCACTCATTGTGGAGAAGCAAACTGTTGGCCAAGTATCAGGTCAGTAATCAGATGAAATATATGTAGGAATTCACCAGGTTTTTTTAAGCAACATACATGAGCTGATCATGCACCAGTATATCTTTCAATGCCAGTGGACTTCTAATATATTCTAGTGAAGCTACAGGTGACATTATAGCATGTTGTTTTTATATGTTCATGACATTGTATATGTTAGTGGTTAACAGTCAATGACATGTTTCTAACAGATATTTTTGCCATTGCAGTGGTTTATAATCCATGCCACGAACCTCCCTAACTAGGGTTATTGAAATCCAGTGGTGTCTTACTGTATCCAACACAGATTTTGTTTGACTTTTTTGGAGTATAATAACCAACTGGCTTTAAAGCTCTAAACTGGCTGATTAAAGAAGAACTAATCCCCTCTCCAAGCTCCCTGCCGGCAACATTTATTCCATTTAAAAGTTTCCAGTGTACTAGACCGCCATACAATTGCAGTTGCATGATTGAGCTTGAAGGCACCCTCTTCCCCTGTCTTCGGCTCCTATTCTTTTCACTAACTCGGATCTTGCAGGAGCATTCACAGTTTAATATATGTCCGTAATTGGCTTCAATTGAGCACGCTTGCAGAAGATCCTTATTGGCGACTGACCGAAGAGAACCCTGAAGACAGTGGAAGATGGTGCTTTTGAATTCAGCTGCGCAGCTCTGCAGTTTTGTAGCAGATTGGAACACGGAAACTCTTCAATTGAATAGATGTTGCGGATAGAGGGAGCTTGGGCGGAGGGTGTTAAGGGCGTTGGACAGCAAATGTTAATTTTGTGATTAATGTGATTGTGTTTAGGGTACCGGTTGGGACAAACACAGGTTTTTAAGCAAACCTAACAGATAAATACCTACAATATATTTGCTCATTAGTTATCTTTATTTCTTATAAATTTTACTTATGCTGTGTGCACTAATTGCAAAATTTACTCATAATGGTAGCTGATACACAGGGTTGTTTACATGTGAAAACAACTTTTATACAGTCCTGCATCTTAATTAAATTTTACCAAAAATTGCCTTTTAAAGTGAAGACCCTTGCCCTTATTTGTCTTCCAGGAAATCCCCTTTTACCATGTTTGGAGCGGTAGCCAGCGGACATTACATTGCACATTCACACTGGAGAGGTACAGCCTGGCAGCCACAGAATTAACATGCAAAATCTGTGTAAGGCAGGTTGAAGGAGAAGGACAGATATTTCAGCTCCATACTTCACTAGAAGAGGTAAGATTAAAAAGGCTGCAGGTGACAAGGTACATGATGTTAGTTTATTACTTGTTGAATATTAATTGCTCCTCTTTAATGAATGAGCTGGAAGGGCTTTCAACCCCAGGGCTGTAGATGTGAGCTCCAGTTGTAATAGTTTTTTATCTTCAGTCATTTGAAGGATTGTACAGTTATGGCATCCACTATCCAGAAAGATCCAAACTACGGAAAGGCCAACTCCCATAGACTTAATTTTATCCAAATAATTTGAATGTTTAAATGATTTCCCTTTTCTCTGTAATAATAAAACAGCACCTTCTACTTGATCCACAACAGAGGGTGTTGGAAGCAAAATCAGCCAATTGGGTTTATTTAATGTTTACATGATTCTCTAGTAGACTTAAGGTATAAAGATCCAAATTATAGAAAGATTTATCTGGAAAACCCCAGGTCCCGGGCATTTATGGATAATCTCATATCTGTAGTTTTATAATTCTAATATCCACCTGTCAGATACTAATAGTGGATCCGTCACGGACACAATTGGTTGAAAGTAACGTGCTGTCCAAAAAGAACTAAAAACCAGACAAGCCCCAAATAAATAAGAATTGATTTTGTCATTTATTCCTTCTATATCACAGGGCACAATGTATGGAGGAACTGACAGATGGGCATTATGATCACAAGACCTTTCTAGATATATACATAACAAAGCTACAGCCCTTTGTGCTTTGTATATCTTAGGGCTTACTTATTACATTCATTTTAAGTATTTATAACTGGTCACTAAAATATATTGGCATATATTATTTAACAGAGGGTCCTGTTTCTCTTCATTTTCTTGTTCTGATGAGTTGAAATCGAACGGGTTAGTTACATTTCCTTCAAGATCATAATGTCTAGCATGAATCTTTGTAATCTACAGTTTTTTGTTTTTTTCCCCAGAATGTCAAATCATTTGACCCATTTTGTTCACATGCTGAAAACAGTGTGACTACTCAGTTGGGACCATATGCCTTTAAAATCCCATTCTTAATCCGGCAAAAAATCTGCAATAGTTTGGATGCCCCTAATTCCAGAGGAAATGACTGGAGGCTTCTGGCACAAAAGCTTTGCATGGATCGGTGAGTCTCAATATTGCCTCCCTGACACACTCAAGATGGAGTAGATGTGAGGCAGATATGTTCTGCTCTATCTGTGGATGCAACAGATTCTTTTTATAAAAGAAAGTGCTTTAATTCTAGCACCTTGAAGTGTATTCTAAAAGCACAGCATTAGACCAGGTCTAATTACCCATGGTAACCAATCAAATGGCATGTAAATTGGTTTCTAAGTAAGTGTTGCACCTTTTATTACACTGCCCCCTCCACCCAATGATTTTTATATATTTGCATTATTTGTAGCAAACATGTCCACAAATGAAAAATAATCCTGCCCAATTTTTGATAATCCGCATAAAATAGGAAGATGTGTTTACTCCATACCCACTTCTGTTCAGTTATAAAGTCTGTTAACCAATTATGTTCTATTAACCTTTATATATAAATAAAATAGTTTATGGCACTGCCTTATCTGTGTTTTCTCCCCTCAGATATTTAAACTATTTTGCTACCAAAGCAAGTCCCACAGGAGTTATCTTGGACTTATGGGAAGCCTTACACCAAGATGATGGTGACCTCAACACTCTGGCCAGTGCCTTGGAGGAAATGGGCAAAAGTGAGATGATGCTTGTAATGGCAACCGATGGGGATTGCTAGTGACTTCAGAACTCATTTGATATGAGTTGGTGAATATTTGAAAGACAAAGTAGGTTGATGGAGGATGTCCTCTGACCCATTAACAAGAGACAGGCATGGTCCTTGATTATGATGGATAACACAGAACTACAGTTTAGTAAGGAGATGGGACGGACATGCTCCTTAAAGTCCAATCGCAACCAGCCTTAGAATTTCTTAAGAACTCTGTTTACAAGCCATTCAAGTGTCTACTGGAATATATTTATGCCCTCATTACTTATGTAAAGGGCTGCATAAGAAGAAGGCATCGCTGGTATCAAGATAACTGCAGATGTGTTCCACCTTAACATGCTTTTAAGACTGTCATCAACGGTATTTAATTACCCAAAACCAACTGCTTTTATCCTATCCAGACTTGGAAAAGCTTCGCTGATATGGCAAACAGTTTCTTAGGAAACGCAGCATTATTTATTATCCAGATCTTTGGATGAATATTTGTTTTATATATTAAATGACAACATTTTGATTCCATGAGGGCTGGTAATTAAGAAAGATAGGCTTTTTGTTGTACATCTCATTTTAGTTAAATCCATCAGAATACAGGTGTTAAACTCGAAATTTGCTAAAATGTATTAATGGAGAAATGTTCCCTAATTGATCATATCAAATGCCTAGCTACAATCCCTACACACTCAGGGAGACATTACATCAGACATGTGTAATAGATCTAGTCAATGAGTAAGATGAACTCCTTTTATTACGGGGCAAACATATTACTTGAACACCATGGTTATTATGTTTTAAGCCTTTTCAAAGAAGAAAAGAAATAACTTACAAATGTTTTCTCTAAAAAGATGTCTACTGGGGTAGAGGAGCAAAAGTATGACTATGAAATCTGTCTGATTTCGGTGTGATGGGTTATATAAACATGTCAGTTTTTATCCTCCGGCTTTCTTTGTGGGACTTATGGAGTCATATGTACTACTATTTATAGAAAGGCACTGGCATTGCTTCAGAAATATGAGACATGGTTAACACAATGGTGTATCTTTCATTTTATGGGCCTTCAAACAACTTTTTGTTCACTGACCGAACCTGTTCAGCAATTTAAAAACCAGGGTGGATGTATTTTCGTAGTCAAGAGAACATAATTGTGCAGGGCACTTATGAGACAACTACTTTTTAAACTATTAGATTTTTGAGTCTATGTTTGAGAAAAAATAGCCCTGTGTGTAGTTTAGCTAAATTACTTGATCGGCAGTGAGAACAGTATTATAAGGCTTTATTCTATATTTTCAACTATCTTTCAACAAAGATGTAATTAAAGTACAGTGATGAAACCCGTTTTCAAGGAGAGGGAAATTTTTAAAGGGCTTGCAAGTTTCCATTACTTATCCTCATTTAATGCTTCTGTCATACTTATTTATAGAAGGCGGCATAGAGCTAGAATAGGCTCTTCTCTCAGGCTTTTTAGGCAGTCCATTGCAGCTCTTGTTTGCAGGAAGGGCCTACAACCTATAGTATACAGGATTAAAGGAAGACACAAATGATTCAGGTTCTCTTTCTCTCAGGGGCTTTAGGGAAAGTGTATTCAAACATTTTACTTCCCTGGTATGTCCTTCAAATTGTTCATTTCATGATCTTTTAAATTTGATTTTATTCATCAATTAAAGTGACACAATTATAGCAAAAAGACCCTTTGCAATATATGGATCTTTAAAACCCCCAAAATGCTCTGCAGTGTGACACATGTTCAGATTGTGGTAAGGTAGGGTAATGTGTTTAAATATATCTACCGTGTACATATAGAAGTTATCTCACTCTATATACCTTGGTCTATCCCAAAATCATTGACTTGTGTGGGTCCCCTGAGTTTTCTTGCATGACTGCCAAAGAGATCATATTTTGCAGATATTGTTCTGCTAATATTATTTAGTTACCAAAAATGCATATGGTACATAGTATGTGTAGTGATAACTAATGAAAATGTACTTAAATGTTCTGTTTATTCCAATAACAAAATATAACTGGTCTTGGCAGTAGAACCCATAGCCTTCTTGACACTCTCTATAAGCCTTTTGCCCCCAAGTCTGAATTCAATAATTTGTGATAATTTTCAACAAAACTGTTGTTAAATATCTAATTGTACTGCAGAGCCCCTCATCTAAGGGTTCTCAGAGACAATTACTAACCCAAGGGGCCTTGACACCAAAGTGCCTTTCCATTGATCTTTTAAATTGAATTACTTTATTGCCTGTGTTATGAATAACTTCATGTTTTACTGTTACTTTATACGTCGGCCTAGATAGATTAAATGCAGTTTAGTTGGGGCAGTTGCATTTTTGTTATATTTTAATTAGGCTAACTCTCACTTTGGGGGTCCTGGGCTGTTTATAAGATATCCAAATGCTGGCAAAGTGTGTGATAATATTAGTAGTATCTAAGGATTTGTGGGAATAACATTTTGTGTGCCTTTCGAAAAGCAAAATTGTGGTGGCTCCCCAAATACAATAGTAGTGTTGTTATGCTGATGTTTTATATGTTGAAGAGCTGTATTGAACTGGTTTAATTATAGGAGTGTGTGTATGAAAAAGACCAGCACTCAGTGAACATGTGAAGAGATGATTATTTTTATTTGTACATGCACACAAAATAAGTATCTTTATACTAGTCCCCTGCATGTTGATCATCTTTTTATTTTCCTTGCAGTTACAATTATCGTACACTGGGGCAATCGCTGTTGGAGCAGGCTGCTGGCCATAATTATGCTTATATATGAGATTCTCCTACATTTATACATGCTTTTAGTGCAACTAGTGTTAATGTTATTTATTTCTCATATTTCAGTTACTAATGCTGGAATTTCCACTGCCTTTTGAGCAATAAATTATTTTGAAAATAAGATTCCCACAAGTGTTGGAGCCCCAAGGCCAAGCCTCATTAGACAGTTCATCCACCCCCACCCTAGCTTCTGCTCCCCTTTGTGCAGGTGAGCTCCGGTTTCAGGACAGCATGCACAACGGCCTGGGCTTCTTTGTGGTCCTTCTACAATTTTGGGCCTGCAAATGTTAAATAGTTCAGAATCTAGTTTATTCTTAACCAAGTCTATGTTGAATTAATTGAAAATATAAGGTCTACATTTACAACTGGATGCGCAGCTATGCTTCTGATGCATAGATCAGTTCACCAAAACCTGAGCATGAAATGCAACCTGATGATCATAAGATCTTACAAAGAATCAGTTTCAGCATCACACAATCAATCGATTTGCATACTAGTGCTAGAATATTCTTCCCCAAGTCTTTATTGCAGTATGGCTATTGTACTGTTTCCCAAACTGTGGGGCTGCCCACCCAATACCAATTTTTGGGTGATTGTTTATTTACTATATTTAAAACTGTTGTCGCTTCTTGGTATAATGAGTAGTAAAGCAGCACAGAAATGGGTGCACACTTAAGCTTAACCCAAAGAAGCGTAACTGGCGCATTAATGGTGAAATAGAACATTTGTTATGTGACTATGTGATCATTGGCTCCCTTTTACCACAAGACTTAAAATAGAATATACTTCAACCACGTATTACTTGTTATTCCTTAGTAAAGTATTCAAGATTTATTCATAATGCTTTGGTTTTATATTTTTAATGCATGCGGTATAATTTAAGACATTTTTGGTCATAATTCTGAATGGAAGCACATCAACATCTGTTTCATATACAGTTATATGAAATGTTTGGGAATAAAGTTTATTGGATTAACAGAAATTATGCAATATGCATCATAACTGGATATCTGGATTCTGGATGGCGGTATTTTTAACCCTTTGTCCATACAAAATCTCTCCAGTTCAGTTAAATTTGATGCATGCTGAGCATGGAAAGCCTGCTTCAAATCATCCCATAGATTTTCGATGATATTCAAGTCGGGGGACTGTGACGGCCATTCCAGAATGGCCGACCCTCTGCATAAATGCCTTTGTAGATTTCAAAGTGTGTTTAAAGTCATTGTCTTTTTGGAATATCCAACCCCTGCGTAACTTCAACTTTGCGACTGATGCTTGAACATTATGCTGAAGAATTTGTTGATATTGGGTTGAATTTATCCGACCCTTGACTTTAACAAGGGCCCCAGTCCCTGAACTAGCCACACAGCCCCACAGCATGATGGAACCTCTACCAAAATTTACAGTAGGTAGCAGTGGTTTTTCTTGGAATGTGGTTTTCTTCTTCCGCCATGCAAATCACTCTTTGTTATGACCAAATAACTCAATTTGTGTCTCATCAGTCTGAAGCAATTTGTTCCAAAATGACTGTGGCTTGTCTAAATGAGCTTTTGCATGCAACAAGTGACTCTGCTTGTGGTGTGAGTGCAGAAAGGGCCTTTTTCTCATCATCCTGCCATACAGATATTCTTTGTGCAAATTGCGCTGAATTGTACATGCATTCAAACTACCAAAATTACAAGGGTACCCAATCTTTTGTAAAGCCAGTTTTTCACATTTGATTTAATTTCATACAACTGAATACTGCTTCACTAAAAATCTTCAGAAAACACCCCAGTACTCAGATGTTCCTTGGAAATCTTTTTTGTTGAAAGTGGAGTAAATTATTATGCAGGCTGAGAGGGGCTCCCAAACTTTTTCATATGACTGTATTCTTGACCCTGAACAATAGAGTGTGTTCAAAGTAAATTAGCAGCCATTCAGCCCCTGACAACTACTGTCCCCTTCATATGCACTGCCTATAGAACTACATTATTTCACAATAATAGGGTCACAGCCATTCAGCTTTAAGGATAACAAACAATATGCAATTACCTTTTAAATATAAATGGGATGTATGTAAGTTTAAAACACAGCAGCGTCACAAGCTAGGTCTATGTTGTACAGAATAACTGGAATAGCAATAGCCCTACACTAGGAATTATTTAGGACCTTGGACAGCAGTTTTCAAATTGCAAGAATAGAAGCAATCTGCCATTTTTTTTGCACTGTGCACACTGCCTTCCTCTGTACTTGTATTGCTCCAGGACTCTGCGTTCCATTATACCGTTTTGCCTGCATTCAGTAGTAATGTATTGATGAGGGCCAGTAGGCACCTTCTGGTCCCCTAACTTGCACACCATTCAGGTGCACAAGTTAGCGAGCGACAATGGACACAGGCTGCAGTGGGGCCATGTACTTACCACCTTCCCTGCCAGTGGGAATTGCAGAGCTCTGCCAGACCCCAGGCAGAAGTTCACCCCACATAAGCACTAAGGGGCACACTTTTGCACTCCTTAGTGCTCTTACAATTCTGCCCATGGTCTATGTAAATTACCCCTCGTACCTTCTCTCAGAAAAAGGGTTATCTCATATCTCTCCAACCTTTTAAATGCATTTGGTACAAAAATGTAATTAGTAATATATTTAGATATTTTTAACCAGAAGGCAATTTATATTTTTATTACTTGCCCATTAACATATCTACTGCCTTTTATTCTTCATAGTGTCAGTATTATGTGATGATGACCAGAAATATCCATGGCTCTACAAATTGTCTCTAATCCAAAAGACCTTAAAGCACTGGGAGTCATTGACCTTTAGGGATAATAAGTAAATTGGCCAACCCTTTCTTAAATATTAAAATAAAATAATGACATTATTATATGAGTATATAGAGTAATAACCACATACTCATTTTAGTCATAGTCTCTTCTGCAGTATTTGTGAATGATTGAGTAGTAGTGTTACATGTCTCCTGCGTTTTTTCCTCTTCAAGGGTTGGCATTAAATAAGAAGCCACAGTGGCTACTAACCAGGAGCTCTTGCTTTTGGACAAAGAAAAACAAAGGCCACTGCTTGGTTAGAAGCTGCACTCCCTTAAAGGCCCTGGATAAAAACATCAAGGCTTCAGGCCACAACTCTGCATTTGTCCTCCCATGACCAATCTATACCATAATCTATACCATAACCCCCTTGCATAAGTTCTATGGCCAACAGCCCTGGTCTGATGCCACTGGCAACAATAACTGCTAGATGCAGCTGAAAGATCAAGCATGGCAGCAGCATGTAACAACATTAATAAACCATTAGGACCTGACAGTTGGCTATGGGCTTTGCACACCTGTATTACACAATAACACAATGTATAAGTAAAATTAAAAACACCCCTAGACTGCCTCAAATGATCTGATCTGGAGCCTTTCAATAAAAAATTGCTATTTCAGGTTTTCCTGCACAGACCAACTCCAGGCAGCTGCCAGTAGGACCCCAACCTTACTTACCCTGCACTAATGAAAATTCCACTGTTTTGATTCTTCCATTGATTACATATTGCATTGGACATGTAACCAGACAACACATATAATGTACTATTCCCAGCACATGTCACTTAGGTTTTTTGAAACCTGACACAGATCTTAAGGTTTTGCCATAAATCCTTCATTGAAATGTGTCTTTTCATCCATTCTTACATCTAGATGATTATCAGTGTATTCTAATGCCTTTTGTTTCCTGATTCTTACACCCTTTCTTAGGAGTTAAAAACACAATTTAGTGAAGTGGGAAAGCTTCATAGAAGTGATAATGAGATAATGCCAGGGATTTTAAACTTTCTGACAAGTTAATAATGCTTGGGCTTGCAATTGCATTAATACTCGTAATATGCAGTTGGCTTAAATTCTTGGTGTGTAGTATTCCTGTGGAAATACAAAAAGATTTAAAGCATTATGGGCATTCCTATGGTAATGCTTCTTAAGATGTTCAAAGAAATTTGCAAAGCCTTGCAGCTGTCTCTTCATGGTTTTGTATCCACAGTTGAAATGGCCTTAGGGTTTGCTTGGTCAGACTTATTCAGTTCAACTTCTGTTCTGTTGTGGTTCATGTTGCTTTTCTTCCTCTACAGATGTTTTCATGTTGAACTGTTTTTTCTTTACCGTCATATTGTGAAAGTATTCAGCAGGAACATTAGTCCTTATATGTATGAGCACCGAAAAACCATTCGGTGTATTCAGGTCACTGACCATAAAAGCATCAGACAATGTAACCATACAGGAGGTGAGTGGGCTGATAATGAAACTTTACCATTAAAGTCTAAATGGCAACTAAACTGCCAGCCCTGTGTGTATTAATGTATAGGATTACTATTCCCCTTCCAATAGACCAACTATCGGGGCAGATCTACAAGCATAACATAATGTACGTAAGGGTAGAGTAGCTGTGTATCAAAATAAACACTTACTGGATCTGGACTTTAGTTAACATGTAAGAAGAATAGCTTCTAAGTATTTTAAAACACGTAATTTTACTGACCAGATTCACTGAATACATCTATTTTAGCAGCTTTGGCTTTGATTGTTTTGTTTAACTTTTAAAACCACAACATTCTGTTTGATTTGTAAAGGTCACTGGAGATGATTTGTTCTTTAAAGTATGACTGTGTAACTGCTGGGTTGTCTAATAAAGAGTGGAATGTTTGGGGTTCCATCTGAAGAGTATTATACAAGGTGATGGAGATAAGAATATGACTGCAGGATCACATCAGGTTCCTCTTCAAGGGTGTACTCCACGAGTGGGTCTTACAAAGCAAACTGGAAGAGTTTTTATCAGTGTGGTGTGTTGGCAGCCTCTTAAGGCAGAAACGGTCAAAAATTTCACTTGCCTTCTTTTTATTATCTCCCCTTTAATGCATCAGTGTTATTGGTGCCACTTGTCATATCAAAATAGCCACCAGTAAAGCTTATGTCCTTGGGCCAGATGGATGACAAAAAGGAAGAGCAGATCAGCTCTCACCATGCAAACAAAACCAAGTTGGAGACAATTTCATTTATATCAGGATATTTAGCGGCAACAAAGTATTGTAGGCTTGTTTGATATCTGTTCCATGTCTCAGATACATTCTATTTTCGCACAGTCTGTTTCTTAATTAATATGTACTGTTTTTCGGCAAATCATTTACATTTTCTGTGTACGTATCAATTTGTTGTTGGACTCTTGACAGACGGAGGAATTTGGAGACTTTCTGGCTCACCTGTTTTTTCATTACGGCATCTCATTGAAACACCTGTCTGTCTGTTCTGTAATTTACATATTGTAAATAATGTTTAGCATTCCTATTGTAACAAATTAATTTTTATGCAATAAATTATATTTCCTAGTGTAATAAAAAAAAAAGCTGTGTGGTTCTTAATTTATGTAGTTCTAAACGACAACTGTCATAACGATATAATCCTGTGGAGCTGTTTTTTGTTACAGGTTACAAAGTTGGACATAGAGATATATATACACACTGTATATATATTTATATAGTGGATAATGTACCCCTACTGTAATTTATAAAGATATTATAAGTCACGAGGAGTTATGTGACCTTTTATACAGGTCACATAACTCCGAGGTGACTTCTGATATCATTATAAAACTCTTGTAGGGGGTACATTATGCATTATAATCTACATTTTGTGGGGAGGTCGGGAGAGGGGGTCGGAGTCTAAATTCTGGTCGCCAAATTTGTCTGGCCGGAGTCCGTTTCTGACGCGACGGCATCTGTTTCGGACGCGCAGCGTCAAATTCGGCGGCCTGGGGCCCCTGTTATAAATGGCGCGTTCTGACGTCACCTTAAGGAAAGGGCCCACCAGAAAATCTGATCTTTTGTGTAAAACCCTGTTACCCCCATGCCTAATGCTGGCCATACATGAATAGATCCGCTCATCTCGCGAAATGAGTGGAACTTTCCCCAATATGCCCACCAACGGCAGGGCTATATCGGGCCCTAGGGTCGAACGATCGAGTTACAACGAGAAGCAGTGGGCTCCGATGGGTCAATCAGTGGAAAAATTCAACCTTCCTGATCGATATCATGGCCAGATATCGATCAGGAAGACCCATCGGAAGCCCCATACACAGGCAGATAAATGGCCAAATTGGTCTAAATGACCGATATTGGCAGCTTTATCTGCCCGTGTATGGCGATCTTAAGAAGTTAATTGTTTAAATTATTATTGTTCAAAAATTAAAACAAAGGTAGCTCATTAATAAAGCCTAGACTGCACTGGATTTTTATCCACTAGATATCAGTTCACTTATATGGGAAACATTTGATTCATAGATACAGTATATCATAACAAGTAGTGTGGCAGCTTCCCAAAAGACACAGGACTAATTGTATGTGGGCAGCTGTGCTTTCCTGTGTATTTTGTTTATTGCATTATTGCTAGTACAATCTACTGTATGTAAGAGCACAGAGCAACAAAGTGAATATAGGCAGACTGTAGAGAATAGCAGCGACAGATAGGGTCCAGGGAGAATGTTTATATCCATGTGCTGTTTACAGCTCAGACTATATGGTTGTTTGAGGAATCCATTAGTTCTTGCACTCCCATTTAAACTGCGCAAACCATGGAAATTTCTGGTACCCTGGCAAGCCAGTCAGCTACTGGTTTTAGATTCTCTACATGTCTACAAGATGGAAACCATTCAAATGAAAAAGAGCAGTTGCTGCCAATAAAGATCTTGTTTTCAGTTACTGAAATGTAATGGCAGTGTAATCTATAAATGTGTAAGAAGAATTTACATGCAGTTGCAAATTACAAATGTCTACTACTTCAGCAGAGTAGAATTCATGAGGAAAGAAGGCAAACGGGTGAAGCTTGCCTTGTAAGTGTGACTAGTTGAGGACATCACAAACCCCAGCACCTGATGCATCAACCTCACGGAAAAAAACGTGCAAGTGTCAGGATCATTTGGAACTGGAGAAAGTGTCTGTTTTAATGTTTCTGAGTCTCTGGAATCTAAAGGAACTTAACTACGTTCTAAGGTTTAGATTGATAAACTCAACTTTTTCTGAGATTTATTATGCTCTGAAGTTGCTAAAAATTCTAATCTGAAAAAATACTCGAGCTAAAACCTGTCAAAATCATGTAGAAGACAGATGGTCCCTTTTAAAATTGGATGTTTTTTTACCTTCAGGGTTCTAAAAGTCAGTGTCAGGTTTCAAAAATACCCGCTCCTAGGCCGGCTGCCTCCAGCATCCCTTCCCCCAACACATGCACATGCAGTAGACTCCAATGCTCTTAGCTACAAGTGTCCCAGTGAGTACAATGGATGCGGCTGGACGGCATGCCGCCCCTAAAAATTTGCTGCCCTAGGCCCGGGCCTTTGTGGCCTTGCTACAAATCTGGGCCTGTCAATAGTTTTGTGGTGTTTGCACTGATTTTGATTAGATAATCTGATAAATTTAAGTTTTTGGGGCAATAATTCGATAAAAGTTGTCTTCAAAGCAACAATTTGAAAAATTCACACAATTCAAATTGTAGTAAATTAAGGGGATTCGGGTTTGGGAGTTTGGTCCAATTTTTTATTTCAATAAAGTGAGAAAAAGTTGAGTCGATAAATGCTGTCCATTATTTTATTAAAATGTTCCAACCCTTTAGCATAGTGTAAGTTAAACCTGACATGTTTCATGCCTACATGGGGTATGTACTCAAAGGCCTCTGACTAAGTTCTCTATGTAGACATGAAACGTGTCAGGCTTAACCTACATTATGTAAAAGGGTTGGGAACTTTTAATAAAATAATGGACAGCATTTATTGACTGAAGTCCTGTTTGAGCCACCTAATTTACAGGAGAACTGTTTGGTGTTATTTACCCTATGCTCTGAAACCCTGGTGAGCCCAGCATGGAATAGTTTAAGTTCCAACTAAATAATTAAGATATACAGTACCTGTGTCTCAATCCATTAATGAAGTGCTGTAAGGCTGTAAGGGGTAACTGACATTAAAGGAGAAGGAAACCCCCTCGGCGCAAAACCCCTCCCCCCTCCCCTGTGTTGCCCTCCCCTCCCTCCTCCCCCCTGGCCTACCTGTCCCCCTGGGCAAATGCCTCACCCCTCTGCGCAGGTCCTGTCCATGGAGTTCAGTCACCATCTTCTCCCACGCGCGTCTTCTTCCTGCTTTGACTGGTGTCTTCTGGCGCATGCGCAGTAGGAACAGTTACTGGTACGGATCTACTGCGCATGCGCCGAATGTCGGAAAACTTTGTGACATTCGGCAGGAAGAAGACGCGCGAGGGAGAAGATGGTGACTGAACTCCATGGACAGGACCTGTGCAGAGGGGTGAGTAACAAGTTAGGGGCATTTGCCCAGGGGGACAGGTAGGCCAGGGGGGAGGAGGGAGGGGTTTTGCGCCCAGGGGGGTTTCCTTCTCCTTTAAGGGTAAGGGCACACCTGGAGATTTGGGGAGATTTAGTCGCCCGGCGACTAATCGCCTCTTCTTTGGGGCGACCTATCTACTAATCCAACACACCCCTAACACTCACTGTTCACACTCCTGCCATCTGGAAAAAGGTACCGAAGCATTAGGGCCCTCACTACCAGACTGTGTAACAGTTTCTTCCCCCAAGCCATAAAGGCTCCTGAATACTCGGGGACAGATCTCTCTCACACACACACACACTCCACCTGAACTTACTATATACCACAACATTAAACAGCCACTGTACGCCATTGTATGAATGAATAGCCATTGGATACAGTTGTTCCCTATGAGGACATCTGCACTTTGTCATGTTCTTTATCATGTTCTTGCTACTGTCATGTCACAATGATACACCCATCATGTCTGACGTTTAGCATTATTTACTTAACATATTACATCTGCTGAGTGTGCACTGTATTGTCCTGTCCCTGCACTGTGCTGACCTGTCTTTAGGGAATTGCATATTTTTGCACTTGCACTTTTTGTCTGTTGTCCGGTACATCTATGTTGTGTTGTGTAGCACCATGGTCCTAGAGGAACGGAAGAAATGACAATAAACTGACTCTTGACTAATCTCCCAGAACTGCTTCCCTGTGTTGAAGGGCTGAGATTTCTGTGTATAAAAGTAGTCATACCAGTAAACTTCCACTTTGTGGCAGTACTACTCTATCACTGTAGATTATTTCACAATTCAAACAAAAGAATTTTACAACAGGGCACTAAAATCTTTGTAAACGTTATACTATTTATTCCTCTGAAATTGTCTTTGCTTTAACAATCCGTGTCATTAGGTTATAAAATCATGAAGAGCAGATTAGAAATGCTAATTGTGATTGCGATCCTTTTGCCTAATAGAGTGTAACAATACTCCCCTTGTAAATATACATTCCACAGTGGGTTGTGTTAATTAAAGGAGAACCACACCCTAAAACTGAATATGGCAAAAAAATGCCATATTTTATTTACTGAATTGTTGCACAAGCCAAAAGTTTCAGCTTCTCAATAGCAGCAGTGATCCAGGAATTCAAACTTGTCATGGGGTCACCATCTTGGAAACTGTCTGTGACACTCACATGCTCAGTGGGCTCAAGCAGGTGTTGAGAAGCTAAGCTTGGGGGTCATCGCAAATTATCAAGCAGAAAATGAGGTTGGCTGATGCTTCAGGTCTGATTATTAAATGCTGATGCTAGTTGTGTTGGTTTTTGAGCTGACATATCAATAATTTCAATTATTCACTAAACAGCCTTATATTGTGACTTTTATATAACATTTATTTAGTATATTATGGGCTGGTCCCTAAGCTAATTAAGTTACAGCAGCAAAGAGCATGTGCAGTGAATCAGCAGAAAAGAAGATGGGGAGCTACTGGGACATCTTAAGCTGGCCATAGACTCAAAGATCTGATCCTCGATTCGAACGATTTTCGGACCGTGTGTGGAGAGTCCCGTAATTTTTCGTCTGGAGGTGAACGGACATTTGGTCGATCGGACAGGTTAAAAGATTTCTGTCAGCTGCCGATAATATCTCTGCATGTATTGCCGATCGTACGATTTTCAGAAGGAGACTGTCACTAGCTTTGGTCGGACATAACTTTAGTACGATTGCTGTCAGGGGCAGAACATCGGCTGATCTGTTCTTTTGTACTTTATTTGATCGGAATGGTTAGCGGCAGGTCGGGAGATGGGAAAGTCTGACCGTACGATGATTTGTACAATCGGATCTTTGCGTTTATGGCCAGCTTTATAGTTCTCCTTTAAGTACTGCAGACTTGTGCCAAAACAATCACATGCCAATACCATTTTAAAGGCCCTTACACATGAGGCCCTGGGCTCCCCTGCGTTCAGTTTTAAAGTATCCAGCCACAGAGAAGCTCTGGATGCCATGCAGCTCTTCCTTATGGGGATGTACTGACACAGGCACATAAATCCCTCAATACATAACTCCATAGTGATGGCAAAACAATCATATTGGATTTATTTAATGTTGAAATCTTCTTAGTAGCCTTAACTATCATGATCTGGCTGATGGGAGGGGTCCTTATCAGGAAAACCCTAGGTCCCAAACATTCCAGATAATAGATCCCATACCTATATGCATGAAATACACATCTAATCACTTTTGCAATCAACAAATTGTAAAAAACAAAAACAAAGGAAATTTAAAAGTCATTTTTTTATTCTGACATCTCTCATTAGATCATATAGGAGCAGAATTTTTTATACGGATGGGTATCTTAAAGCCATCGCAGCACTGTGCATTAACAACTAGACTACCGAATCCAAAATTGGCTGCACGTATATTATAAATAGGAGGCCAGCTCTAGGCCAGAGCTAAAATTCCATGCTCTAACATTGCACTGTGCCTTACTTGCGCAGTGATCCAAATCTATTTTGCTCAGTGAAGTCAGGACTGTAGTTGCTTGATCCAGAACATAAATGTTCTTTTCAGCAAGTGGAACTGAGCAACTGTGACCTGCCAGAATTAACCTTAAACTGGAAAATATCCCCATGCTGCTCTGGCTCACAAATGACAAAATTGAAATGCCAGGCAGTTTATGAAACTTCACCAGAACTATAAGGCATGACATGCAAGGATTCATAAAAGAAATTATATTTAATTTGTGGCTGCTAATTAAGTTCCTCGCTAATGGCAAATGGATTTCAAAAGATTTTTTTTTTTGTTTTATCATTTTCCAGCTAACACCTCTTTTTACACTGCTATTTTACACTCATTTATACACTTGCCTATATTCATGACACAGCTTTAGAAGTACATAGAATTTTTAGTTTAGTGTATTTTGACCGTTATAAATATTCAACTTAGACTCAATCCACTTGACTTAAAGGAGAAGGAAAAATGAAATGAGCATAACTAATTGTCATCCGCCAGAGATATATTTGCTCACCTTTTACTCTGGCTGACTTGTCTTTAAAAAACAAGCTGGTCTGAGATACTTCCCTACAGTATTGTGGTCTCATGCTTTTCCCCAAATTATATCCTTTATCCCCAACAAGTACGTATATTAAAATGGCTTATTCAAATTTCGTAACACTGCAGCACTGATTCTGTGCATGACTTAATATAAAAAAGTTGTATCATTAATGGCAGATAATCCAAAAGTACCCATTCTGTACCACTTGTCACAGATAACAAATATCTACATCATATTCCTGGCCCAACCATAGTAGCAACTACAGGATCATTTTGGTGTAGTTTTTAATACAGTATTTACACTGGGCATCATTTAATATTCTTTTTTCAAAATAATTATAATTATTATTTTTTGTTAATATTGATATGCGTAGGGCCATCTCGCTCCATTACTTATGATTGTGTACTTGCAGAAACAGCCAGCACAGAACAACTAAAGTCCTTTCAGGCAGCTATTGTCTTCGTTTTTCAATTCATAGTGTGATATGGATCTCGCACAGAACCACTTCTGTCCCCTAAAGCTTATTTTGTGATAACAACTCTACTCATAGGGTTACTGAAATTATAAATGAAGTGGGACCCATTTGTTCCCATGACATGAAAACATGTCACTGTAGTTTCAGAGCAGATCACTCTTTTAACACCAAACATGAATGTTATATATTATTGGCCCTGTACAAGATAACTAGGATAACATATGGATGAACGTTGTTGCCTTGGCATACCTTAGACAAATATAAGCCCAGAGGGAGAATAATTGTGACTGAATGCCCCACAAACCCCTTACCTCTTGGATAGATTTTCTGACTCATGAATAATGACCTCTGATCCAGACATAGGTGACTGAATCTGCAAATAATCAAAGGCGAAATGTATAGTGAGTAAGCTTTGCATTACAAGGAGGTGATATGGGAACCAGTAATTAATGAAGGCAGAACGAAGTGAATGGCAACCAAAAATTGTTTTTGCATAATAAAAGAATACATCATTCTAAGAAACTTTGGATGGTATTTTGATTAGAAATGTTTTGTAGTTTGTTGGTATCATTCACTTACATCTATACAGCTGAAAAATGTCTTCTTCTTTGTATGCAGTGCCCTTCTGTAAAGTAGAATACCTGGCACTGGCAGGAACTTCAGGGCCACAACACAGAATATATATGTAGATATGATCACAAAACATAGTGTAAAGTGCAAAATGTCACATGATCTGGGTCATATATTACTACAGTATATAACATGGCTGATGCTCTGGCTCATGTACTACCACAACTGTGACTGGCTCATTCATAAGCTTTACTAAACAAATAACACTTCCCCCCATCCTCAAAAACATGAGGAATGGTTGTGTTAAATGAAAACACTCTTTCACCTCACTTCTCCAGTATTGTTTGTTCTAGCAATATTATATGTGTTACATTATATGTGTTACATTATTATGTATAACTGTGACTCAGCTGGTGTCTAGAGAAATTGCTTCAGCTAAGATAAGCTATATGGATTCTTACAAGCTTATTGATGAAAAGCAGTTGTTCATCTCTGATATAACTTTAAATATGATGTAGACTAGAGAGTGATATTCTGAGACAATTTGCAATTTGTTTTCATTTTTTATTATTCTTATTTTTATTATTTTGAGTTATTTAGCATTTTATTCAGCAGTTCTTCAATTTGCATCTTGAGCAATCTGGTAACTAGGGTGAAAATTACCCTAGCAACCATGCATTGATTTGAATAAGAGACTGGAATATGAACAGGAGAGGCCTGAATAGAAGGATCAGTAATAAAAAGTAACAATAACAATACATTTGTAGCCTTACAGAGCATTTGTTTTTAGAGCTGAGTCAGCGACTCCCATTTGAAAACTGAGTCAGAAGAAAAAGGCAAATAACTATAAAACAATAAAAAATAAATAATGAAAACCAATTGAAATGTTTCTTAGAATTGGCCGTTCTATAACAAAATAAAAGTTACCTTAAAGGTGAACCACCACTTTAATGTTATGGATAAAACAGGACAGGCATTTTTGAAATAACTATACTATATAGAATCAATTACTATAAATGGGTTGAACTTGACATTTATAGCTTAATATGAGTTAGATAAAGTCAACTCTTTAGATGTCACCCTTTTTTCTATGGAGAATAGGATTGAAAGTAAGTAAGTAAAGTCAGAAAACTGATCGAAACAGCCTTTTGCATACAAAAAGGGGACATCATGTTAGTTGCACCTGCAATCCTGAAGGGGCAGTTCCTTAGAGCAAAATAAATTGCTGTAGAGATGATGACTTTGAGAATGAATGTCAAGTTTTGAGAGCAAGGTTTAAAGAAAAGGGATATTTGGATAACTGGGTTCAAGAAGCCTATGATACTAAAAGAACTGAATTACTTATGACGAAAGATTCTAGGAATAGGGATCCGGAAAAGGCTACATTCTGCTCAAGATATAATGAGTTAGGCCAAAGTGATATATAAACATTAGAAAATCATTACAGCAGGTCCCATATTTGGAAAGGTAAGCAACACCAAACCCAGGGTTTATTGAAGAATTTGCCTGTGTGCAGAAATTACGTCACTTTCACCTAGGGACGCCACCTTTTCTGGAAAAAAATACCGGCCTTCCTATACATTTATCTTTTTTCCCTATTAATAACATTGGGATCAACCATCATTTTTACTGGCCAGGCTGGTAAAATACCAGCCAGGTTGCAAACCTACTTTCAGGCCTGGACTGAGATTCAGAATAGGCCCTGGCATTCCAAGTACACAGAGGCCCAAACACCCCTCACAACCACCAGCCCACTAAATGGTGACTGTCTATGGCATATTACATGCCTACTTTCACCCAGTGCCTAGGGTGCCATAAGATCTAAATACAGTGCTGCTTGTAAATAACCAGTTGTATGTACTCATGTGTCCACCTTTTTTGGAAAAAAATACCAGCCTATATATTTATCTTTTTTCCCTATTAATAACATTGGGCTCAACCATGATTTTTACCGGCCAGGCCGGTAAAATACCAGCCAGGTGGCAACCCTATCGTGAGGTAGAGTCCTGCGCGGGTCCATTTTTTGGGACCCGTACCCGACCCGTACCCGCAACCCGCACCCGCAACCCGGACCCGCAACCCGCATTCTTACCCGCTTGGACCCGCTACCCGACCCGACCCGCAAGTACCTTATCCGCAACCCGGACCCGCGACCCGCTGACCATCAAGAATCAGGAAGTGCTGTCATTAGAAACCGGAAGTGACATCATCAGAAGTCGATATGATAAGGAAAAAAGAAGTAAAACAGGAAGTACATTCATTGTAAACCGGAAGTGACGTCATCGGGACACGGCGTGACCAGAAAAAGGTGCAAATATCGTTAATGAGAAGATCCGCGGCCCGACCCAGGACCTGCACACCCTCAGAATCACCGCCCCGCGGGTATACCCGCACCTGGAACTTCTCAGCACAACCCGCCAGGTACCGCAGGTTTTTGCGGGTAACCCGCGGGTACCCGCGGGTACCCGACCCGCTGCAGGACTCTATCGTGAGGTATTCCTTTAGTTTCCTTCCACACTCTGAAAACTCCACTGGGACAGGGACTGATTTGAATGATGTATAATCTATAATAATTTAAAATGGAGGGGCATACATAAACTCTGTGTAAATATGTCTCTGGGTATAAATGAAATTATAATTGTGCAAGGACCCATAGGGTTAAATTCCCAGCTGGCGAGATGCAAGAGAGGCGCTGCCCATTAACACTGCTCCCTTCCCTTTACACACAAATGTGAGGGCGCAGCTGAAAGATGTAAGTGTTAGCATGTTCTGCTTACTGTTTTGGGCCAAAAAGGGTAACAAAGTCGCACTAAATATCACAACACAAAAACATATACATCTGGTTTACTTATTTCACACATCTCGAATTATTTAATTGTCTAAAATATCAGCATTTCCCAACAAGCTGCACGTGATCTTACCCACTGTGCTGACGCTAGTGTTTTTGTTGTAATAGTGCGTGTGCGGGCAGTCTCGCCTCCTGGGAGTGGTTACGCTTAGCAACGCCCTCTGCTCTGAGTATGAGAGCTGGGCCGGAGCCCTGTGTGCAGCATTCTTAACAAAACCAGTCTTTGGGTGTATACGACGTGTTCAAAAGTGAGTAGGGACCTGGTTACTGCGGATTGGAGGTGGGAGTCTGGGGTTTTGTATTCGTTGTGTATCTATTTAAGCATAGGGCAGGCACACGGTAGAGGAAGGGGTCGCTCTTGAAAAGGGGCAGAGTCTTAGTTTTTTAACTCTTTTCCGTCCAGAGAGCTTGTCAAATGCCTCCCACCAAAGCAGCTTTGAGGAAGTAAACTCGTAGCCTGGTGACTGGGCAGTGGGACATCATATCAGTGTATCTGGGGGGTGAGAAGAGAAACAACTGTTCTATGCACTTATTCACTGGGGGATGGAGATCTTACCTTTGTTTTGCTGATACAGTGGCTGAGTCTGTGGGGAGGGGACAGAGCTTCTGGTATTTTGGGATGTGAGCATTCAGTGGGTCGTTACACCAGAGCCAATGTATATAGCAGTAGTTTATAACAAAAGCACAATGCAACTGGAATAATTACAAAATGGGATAATGCTTACTTTTTATGGCACTACATTGGTGTTTATTATATCAGTAAATTTGCCAAATATCAATATCTAGCCAACCACAATATAAATAATTGAGTATTTTTTCCCAAGTTTTGCAACAAGGGGAATTCCCTTGACACAGGCCGCTAGGCCGCTGTGCCGCTCCTTGTTGCTTTCCTTTGGCCTTGTATACACCATTGGTTGGTATGTATATCATTGTTATATATAGGCTGATATTCTTGTTGGAAACATTGTTGTAACTGACAAATTGATTCTTTTAAACAGTAAAAAGATTTTCTTTGAGTCTAATACAAAAGTTTTTTCTCTGAGCGTGCAAACCTGACATATGTTATTTTCAAGTATACCCATTGTAAAGTGCACATAGATACATTGCTGTTTTGTAATATGGGGGCTCACAAACCGCTGTGGAGCACTGATCAAGAACAAGTCAGGAGTCTGACACCGTTAACATCAATCTTTGGTTTTATTCAGACGCATGTGAGGATGACAGTGGATGGTGTACAAATCTAACGCGTTTCGTGCCCCATAGCTGGGCACTTCCCCAGAATATGGTTTGGTTTCAGCCAGGGAAATATCAGCAAGGGAGTTGAATGTTCTTTCCATGTTTGTATGAATTTGCTTTGAATTTTTCTCACTTCATATAACAAATAAGAAGGTTAATTGTATGCTTATATAATACACAAAAGCCATGAATATCTTGTAAATTATATCCTTATAAACGGTGAGTTCTTATGTCATCAGTTATAAACGGTGAGTTCTGATGTCATTTCTGTCACATGACTCACTGAAACTTGTGTATTATAATAAACCAGTAAACCCCCGATTCTCTAAAGAATCGTTAATGAAAGAATGGTAACAACAGTGAGGCAGCAAAATGCGATGGGTGCTGATTCACTCGGCATCCCCAGGCAGCAACTGGCGACGCTAATTTGTGGGGATGTAGAGTGAATCTGTGCCTATTGCTTGTTATTACCTATCTGCTATTAGAATTCTTAAATTTTGAGTTTATTGGTAGTAAAGTGTTACTGAAAAATTTCTTTATAAACAACATTTTTTGTGAAAATGTTCTCCTGTCCTTGAATGAGTTCTCCCTGGTGAGCTGTACTTAAAATCTTGACTTTAACATCAGATGAACGCTGCACTCTTGAAAATGCAACATAAAGTTGACCATGACCAAACACAGGCTCAGATAGGTAAATGCCGACTTTATCCAATGTTTGTCCTTGTGATTTGTTGATTGTCATGGCAAATGCAGCCTTAATGGGGAATTGTCGTCGTTTAAGTTTAAAAGGTAATTCCTGGTCAGAACTGGTAAGGTCAATTCTGGGAATCAAAACAGTATCACCGCTATGGGATCCTGTAAGCACTTCTGCCTTGATAACATTTTGTCTCATGCTCTTCACAACCAACCGTGTACCGTTACATAAACCTTGCTTAGTGTTAGGGTAGGGGCACACGGCGCGATTTCGCCGCGATTCTGCGCTGGGCGAGTTGTCGCTGCGTTTTTTAAGCCGAAATAGCTTTGCTAACTTTGGCGCTGGCGTCAATGCAAATCGCGGCGAAATCGCTGCGCTAATTCACACGCGGCGATTCTTTTTCTACTGTCGCCCGGAAACGCTCAGCGAGGCAACTTCGGACGACAATAGAAAACGAATCGCCGCGTGTGAATTAGCGCAGCGATTTCGCCGCGATTTGCATTGACGCCAGCGCCAAAGTTAGCAAAGCTATTTCGGCTTAAAAAACGCAGCGACAACTCGCTTAGCGCAGAATCGCGGCGAAATCGCGCCGTGTGCCCCTACCCTTAAGGTTTCTTAACAGCATGACTATTGTTCCTACTTTGAGTATAAGATTGTGTTGTGGTAATCCAGCATTGTTGATAGTGTTTAAATATTCTAATGGGAAGTTAAGTTTCTCACTTTCGTCTTCAGAATCAATACAGTCAGTACTCAGAAAGACACAGCTTTGTCCAGGAAGTAATGCAATCACTTGGTTGTTTATCATGTCAACATCAATATTTTTTGGAGATAATATAGCCCGTTTTGCTAAAAATGGCCACCCACGCAGGTACGCAACCGGTTCCCCTCCTAGAGTGACGCTAGCGCCGCCATTAGACAAACTTGCAAAGGAGTAGCAAGATGGCCGACGCTTATACAGACTTTAGTGGGCGGATGACAAACTCGCAGAGGAGTAGCAAGATGGCCGATGCTTATACAGACTTTAGTGGGCGGATTTGGCAGTGGGCGGATGACAAAGTCGCAGAGGAGTAGCAAGATGGCCGACGCTTATACAGACTTTCGTGCAGGTACGCAACCGGTTCCCCTCCTAGAGTGACGCTAGCGCCGCCATTAGACAAACTTGCAAAGGAGTAGCAAGATGGCCGATGCTTATACAGACTTTAGTGGGCGGATGACAAACTCGCAGAGGAGTAGCAAGATGGCCGACGCTTATACAGACTTTAGTGGGCGGATTTGGCAGTGGGCGGATGACAAAGTCGCAGAGGAGTAGCAAGATGGCCGACGCTTATACAGACTTTCGTGCAGGTACGCAACCGGTTCCCCTAGTGTGACGGTGAGCGCATCTGCCTCCCTAGATCCTAACCTTCCAGCGGTCGCCGCCTGAGTGAGCAGGAAAGAAGAGGCGGCGGGAGGCAGAAGGAGACGGTGAGCGCATCTGCCTCCCTAGATCCTAACCTTCCAGCGCATCTGCCTCCCCGATCCTAACCTGTTCTGATCCTAACCTTCCAGCACATCTGCTAATCGAAGGCCGCATCTATGTCTTTCGGCTGAAGTTGCGCGCGCATCTCATAGATCCTAACCGAAGTTGCGTGCGCATCTGCCTCCCCTCCACTCGGGACATAGATAGGCCTTCGGTTAGTATATAGGATAAAGTACCCCCTCTTGTAAAATATAAGGATATTATAAGTGACTGAGGAGTTTCATGACCATATAAAAACACGAGGCCAAAGCATACAGCACTGGGCCAAGCCAGCTGGGTTGCTGAGGGTACCACCTTGCTCATATTCACATGCGCAAATAAGAAAAAAATCGAGTGTGCACACTGACAGGGGGAAGCGTTCAATGATTTGCAGGCAGTGAGGGGGACAAGGGCTGAGCTACATATGAGCTATGTGCCTAGCGCCACCCAACATTGTGTCCTAGACACATGAATTTTCTGCCTACCTCTTGTTCGGCCTTGGAAATATATTTACGACCTTAGACCTTAAGCTGAGCTGGTACAGCAGCTGATGTGAATGATATGTAAAGTCTCTAAGGGTAGGACTACACGTCAGACTTTTCGTCGGATCCGACGCTGGGCTACAAAATGCACATGTCAAGTTGGATGCGACAGGAACAAGGTAAGTAATCTAAAGTCGTATGGTATCGCAAAGGTGATCCGCTGGGCACGATTGTCGGATGCAAATGCTGCAAGCTGCGTCTGCATCTGACAGTTGTGTTGCGTCGGATCACCGTTGCGACACCATCCAACTTTATATTACTTACCTTGTTCCTGTGCATCTGACTTGACGAGTGCGTTTTTGGATTCAATGGAAACGCATCTAAGTCGGACATGTAGTCCTACCCTAAAGCACCATGAAACATGTCAACCCTTAATAAATAAATGATTTTAAAAAAATATTACAGAGGCCATTATGCAACATCTATCATCTACAGACTGCCCATTCAACAGCAATGGCATTTGTATGCTAAAGTAAAGTGAATAAATACATTTCATGAATGGTTGTTACCTGTTTAAAACTGCCCAGGGCAGAGACATCATCAATTAAGCCTAAGTTATTGGAGTGATAATGATCCTTTTCTATATTTTTAAAAAAAACAAACAAATTCTTACCAGTAATTGATAACATGAACTCAGAGTGGATTATTACCACCTTAATGACATGGGCATAGCTGATAACCAGGAGCACTGGGTCTGCTGTCAGTCATGTTGGCTGGGCACATGGTTGGAAAATTGTGTTATTGTTTACATTTGAGGATAACAGGTAGGTTAAAGCTTCTTTATACAATATTGGGAATCATTATTGGGAACTTGTCATATTCATAAACATGTATTATACAGTTATATATTAAAAAAAGTTTAGTTAACCAGGGACTGCATTAGTCCATGGCTAACTGGACCTCTTGCCTCAGCAGACAAAATTCAAATTCAAAGGACCAAACATTTAAAGGAGAACTAACCCCTAAAAATGAATGTTGGTAAAAATGCCTTATTCTATATATTAAAATTATTGCACCATCTTAAAGTTTCAGCTTTTCAATAGCAGCAATGATCCAGGACTTCAAACTTGTCTCAGGGGGTCACTAACTTTGAAAGTGTCTGACACTCACATGGTCAGTGGGCTCTGAGCAGCTGTTGAGAAGCTAAACTTAGGGGTTGTTGCAAATTATCAAGCAGAAAATAAGGTTTGTTTATAATATCAGCTGATGCTACAAGGCTTATTAAATTCTGATTCTAGTTGCACTGGTTTCTGTGCTGACGTAGTAATTATATTAATTACTAATCAGCCTTATATTGTGACAGTTATATTCTATGTGTGCTGTATATTGTGAGTGTGTCCCTAAGCTCAGTAAGTGACAGCAGCACAGAGCATGTGCAGTGAATCAGCAGAAAAGAAGATGGGGGGCTACTGGGGGCATCTTTGGAGATACAGATCTTTACTGCTAAAGTACTGTAGTTGCCTTGGGCTGGTACAGAAACCCAAAACATAATGTACACAATTTCTAGCTACTTCTTTAGTTACGCTTTAGTTCTCCTTTAAAGCCTGAATTGGGCAATAGCCAAGGTGGCTCAGCCAGGTTCAGATGCACTTGTTACAAAGTAATGCTTTTAGCACTTTTGGTCTTAGTAAGCATAATATTAAGTGCTGGTAAATAGGGCACAAATGTTATATTGGCACTCTAATGTGGAGTGACTCTGGGTGCTTTAGCACCTATTATTTTTAGGCACCCAGGAAGCAGTACCTCAGGATGCTGACTCTGCTTATCAGCACTCGGGCCCAGATTTGTGGCGAGGCCACATAGGCGGCACATTTTTGGGGGCGGCATGCCGCCCAGCCACTCTGTGGGGAGCCTGTGCTCCGGCGCCAGCGTGTGGTGGTGCGGGCGGGCGCTAGGACCGCGCGGAGAGCACGGCCTAGGGGCGCCGCCCAGCGAATCCGGCGCTGTCAGCACTAGCACAACCTCATGAAAGAAATAGTGCAGGTTCTTATCAAGCAGTTATCACTTGGAAAATGGGACAGTCCTTAGTTCCAATCATCATTCATTCATCAAATGATGCACATTTGGGCGCTTGCCGAAACAGACAAGATCAGTTTCCTACTGCCTCCTAAACGAATAGTTTACAGGACATGTCAAATGACCGGTAACACCAAAACATGAACAAACTTTTAGACTTCAAATTGGAGTTGAAAAAAGGCTTTATGCCTGGTGAGCAATCTGACAACTACACTGAAAAAAGTGTTTGGAAGGCAAACAACCCCATTTATTTGTAAATGTAATTCCAAGAACTATCTGCATGTTTACATTCTCTGACTCCTGAAACAGTGTTGCAGGTTGAGGAAAACTGACTACATTTTTACATTGTTTACATGATTACATTGTTTTAAGAGTCAGAACCTTAGAACGGAAAGACATAAACAAACACTGATTTTAGTAGGAATTAAGTTACAAATAACTTTAAATGGGTGTACGACCATTAAGAGGTGCCAAAATATTAGTCACCCTCAGTGATTTAAATCAATTACCTGACCTCTTACATTTGGTTCTCCTTTTATTTGTTTATCCCCTTTTCTGTTTCTGGACTTTTGTTACAGTTTCATAGAAATCAGTTTTCATTTAGGTCTTTTAATCACTAACTTCTGCTACGTTTTCAGGTGTCAAAGCTAGGAGTGCAGCGAACTGAAAAAATGTAATTCATCTATATTGGAAATTTGCTTAGCATTTTCTAGTTCCTTTGCAGAAACTCTGTACAACACCCACTACATTTTCCCTCAGTTTATAGCAAGCAGAAGGATCCTCAGTTAGTTGGGCAAATGGGGTGTGAAAAAGTGAGGAGTGGATGGGGAAATAATTTCCTACATTACATTCTGTAAGTAAAGGGGCAAGTGGAGGCAGGATCAGGGTGGGCAGGAGATGTGGTCTCAAACTGCACAAAGGAATATAAACTGGAGATGTTGTTCAGAGTGCACAGTTTCTCTGCGCAGCTTGTCTTTAAGTCCTAGGATTCATTATTGGGAACAAGGTGTGGACAGGGTTTAATGGTTCTGCCAGAATAAGGGGGAGGTGGTGGAGTCAGAGGCAGACCATCATGGTTTCCTCTCAATCTAACTAATAAAGTATGTCTGTGTAAAAAACAACAAATATATATTTATTTTTGCTGTTCAGATAGAGTATTTGCATCTTTTACATAAGCCCAATAGAATAAGCTTGTGTTAAAAAGGAGTGCTTGTTTCCCTTTAAACCCCCTAATGCCAGAATAACCTATTCTTCTGTATTTCACTATTGCTCTTTAGGTTTTTTGGTGTCCCAAAATCATTATTACATAGTAATTTGTTTTCCAGGGAGACACTAAGGGGCAGATTTATTAAAATATGAGATTAGAAATTATCACAGAAAAAGTCACTCATTTTCTATTAGTTACTATGCGATTTTTTTGAATCAAATCTATCAATGGAGTTCACTATTTTATAAATATACTTTTAAAAATGGGGGTTACTGACCCCTTCTAAAAACAGATATTCTGTAAGGCTACAAATGTATTGTTATTGTTACTTTTTATTACTCACCTTTCTATTCAGGCCTCTCCTATTCATATCCCAGTCTCTTATTCAAATCAATGCATGGTTGTTAGGATAATTTGGGCCAAGTCTGAAATTGGAGATTTCAAATAACAAAAGAAAACCAACTGAAAATTCAAATAACAAAAGAAAACCAACTGAAAATTGTCTCAGAATATCACTCTGCATCATACTAAAAGTTAATTTAAAGGTGAACAACCCCTTTAAAGCTATACTAAAGGTTGTGATGGTATTGTAAGCTGGTCATGTACCAGGTCTACCAGTTGTTCAAAAGTTGGGACAGACATGCTTGTGTATCTGAAGAGCTTGTCTGGATAATTCTTAATTAGGAAATAGAAATGACTATTAGTAAATAAATCTATTTACACAAACTGCAGAAGGCCAGCATCAGCACCTTTAGAGCTAAACTATGTATTATGTTGGAGGCAGTGCAATAAGGTTTTATAATGGTTATGCTCTGATTAGTATAAATGGCAACAAAATCACTAGTTTGGGCACAAAATCTTCAAATGTGTGTTGCTAGGATTTTCTTAGCATGTACTTTTGTTTTTCCTTGAACTTCTGTTTTTTCTGTTGCAGTGTCTGAGGACTCTTTGCAAAGTGCAAATTCTGTTTACAAGTCCTCAAACCATATTCAATCAGATTTTGAACAGGAATCCTTACTGGGAGAACATCGAGTAAAACCATATTACACCCATAAGCCAGTGGACCATTACAACTGCACATACATTATATTTTTCATTCTTGGGGTTGGGGCTTCATTGCCCTGGAACTTTTTTTGCACTGCAAAACACTACTGGATATTTAAGTTCAGAAACTGCACAGACGCACCACTGATAGAGCGGCACGATGTCTCCGACATAAGTGTAAGTAATACTGTTTTGAAACATTTGAAAGGAAACTGCAATATTAAAAAAAATGGGTATGAAAAATTTCATGCTAAACATTTGACTGATGTTAATGCTTATTTTATCACTTTTACACATACAAAAAAATTTCTAACATGAATTGTTTGTTATGACTGCATTCTGTTATGCAAATAAGGTACAAAAACACTGAACTCCAGAAATAGATATTCTTAATGCATTTTTTTCTACCACATTTAAAGGAAACCATGATAGTCTTTCTCTTTGCTGCCTGGGGCCACTTCCTCACAGTGTAATGCAACCGTTCTCTTTCCTTGTTTTATTGTGAAATGATTGATTCTGGGACTGGGGACTCTGCTTTATGTAGTGGGGGTACATATTTTCTGAAAAGCAGAGAGACTAGAGAGTTTAAGAATACATCACATCACAATGGAACAAGGTGATGGAGGAGTTGATTGATACTATGATACTAAGGGGATTGGATGGGAAAAAGTTTATGGAAATATCATGGTTTGCTTTCTGTCTGTGGAATTAGGTATGTCTGTGTAAACAAATTTACTGTAATATTTATTTCTGTAAGTTCAGGTTGTGTTTATGCACCTTTTCTACATAACCCAAGTAAACGAGTAAAAGAGTGCTGTTGGAACATGGAACATATTCTAGACCAGATTGGAAAACTGGGCTGCAAACTGGAAAATGAGGTTCAGTGTTGATAAATGCAAGGTTATGCACTTAATATAAATGCAAATTATACACTAAGGGGCCTATTTACTTAGTTCGAGTGAAGGAATAGAATAAAAAAAACTTTTTTTTGGCTACTTCGACCTTCGACTACGACTTCAAATCGAATGATTGGAACTAAAAATCGTTTGACTAATCGACCATTCGATAGTCTAAATAATGTCTCTTTAAAAAAAACTTTGACCCCCTAGTTCGCTACCTAAAACCTACCGAAGTCAATGTTAGCCTATGGGGAAGGTTCCCATAGGCTTTGGAACAATTTTTAGGTCGAAGAAAAATTGTTCGATCGATGGATTAAAATCCTTCAAATGGAACGATTCGAAGGATTTAATTGTTCGGTCAAACTATTTGCGGTAAATCCTTCGACTTCGATATTTGAAGTCAAAGGATTTCAATTCGGCAGTCGAATATCGAGGGTTAATTAACCCTCGATATTCGACCATAAGTAAATTTGCCCCTAAATGGCATTCTGTTGGAAGTTTCCTTCATTGAGAAAGATCTAGGGGTTTTTGTAAATAACCAGTTCCAAGAAGTGTCATGCTACTAAAGCAAATAAAGCACTGTCTTACATAAAAAAGGGAATTGACTAAAGGGATAAAACATAATTTACTTCTTTAATGGCCCTAGTAAGGTCTCACCTTGAGTATGCAGTGCAGTTTTCGGATCCAGTCCTTAAGTAACAGTAACACCAAAAAAACAAAAGTATTTAAAAAAATATTTAAAATGTTATGTACTAAAACCCAACAGGGTGTGTTACAAACATATGCCATTGCATACACTTTCAGCCTTGCCCATTTCCCCACAAGGGCAATGGCGTGGCAAATCTTTTTGTCCCTCTTTCTATTTCCAAAATGTTGGGAGGTATACCTCAATCCTGAAGCAAAACCTGGAATACTGAGTTGAAAACAGATTCACATTATGTTTTAGAAGAGAATATTGCTTCTTTTCACACAGTCTTCTGTGAGTGAGCAGTGTTCTTCTGAAACAAGTATTTTGTGTGCCAGTTGCACATTCATGTAGTATATTTTGTTATAATATTTTGTATTTCTTTGCAAATTATCGACAGGACTACTTTGAAAGCTATTTCTCCATTGCCTCTGCTGTTCCATCAGTGCCATGCCTCATATTGAATTTCTTTCTTGTCAACAGGTAAGGTTTGTCATTGCTGAAACCAATTTTTTTTCACTTATTATCAGACCTTTTCCCCATGCTATATTTTTAGCATTTACAGCAAATGATAATAAAACAGGAAGATATTGAATGTAATAACATATGTACATGTAAGACAGTAGCTTTCTACCAGGAGAATAATTTTATTAAGGTTTGGTTATAATTATATAACAGATTAGGGTATTATGTCCTTTCTTTCTTTTTTATACATATATGAGAAGGCTAGTATCACATAAGGGCCTTTGGACCGTGGCTTCCATCAGGGGGAAAACAGCAGCAGTCAAAACTCCACTCTCCCTCTGTTTAGATGGCTGCAGTGATTTGAGGCAGAACTGCACCAATTAAACAACACATTTCTCATTACAGTGGAACATGCATTGTCTTTTGCTGACACTTCTGCTGATAGGTGGGAATTGGACACTGTTATACCAGCTCTGTCTACTAATAGAAATGTCTTCACAAAACAACCTATTTTCCATTGAGATGAATTAGAGGGGACTGTAGAGTGACGGTCATTGGCCCTTAGCCTTAGGCTAGGGCCACACGGGGGCTAGCTGAAATACACTGGCGGATTTCAGCCCTAACGCAGGCAGTAGCCGTAACTCTTTTCCGCATTGAATCGGCTCAGAGTGAACAGACCAGCAGATTTCAGCTCAAAATGCAGAGACTTGCAGTTCTTTGCTTAAACCTGCCTAGACTGGTCACACTGAGCTGATTCAATGTGAAAAAGAGAGGAGGCTGCTGCCCGTGGTAGGGCTGAAATCAGCCAGCAGATTTCAGCTAACTGATTTAAGCTCCCATGTGGCACTAGCCTTAGGGCACATTTTGGCAAAGAAACATAAGTCTCTGCATTTTGAGCTAAAATTCGCAAATTCTGTTCTTGCTGCTTCTGATTTAACACTTCTGAATGCGGAAGAGAGAGGAGGCTACTAGTTTTAAGCAAGTGGGCAGTGGCCCTAGCCTTAAGCAGGGTGCAAGTGGGCAGTTAAAATTGGCTTCACATGAAAAATGAACATACCAAAGCAGAGATAGCTACTACAAGAATTTTTCACCCTAAGGGTGGTGGCACACGGGGAGATTAGTCGCCCAACGACAAATCTACTGTGGGTGACTAATCTCCCCGAAAGGTCTTCCTGCCGGCAAGAAAACGAATTGCCGGCGTAATGGCATAGGTATCGCTTCGGTTTTCCGAAGTTGCCTTACAAGGAAACTTCAGACGACTTTGCAAAACCGAAGTGATATGCATGGCATCCCTAGGGCCCAGCGATTGGATCATAATGAATTCGATACGGGCAGTCGGATCACAGGACCGCATGCCCACATAGATCCAACGGGATTTTTTAACCTGCCCGATCGAGATCTGGTCGACTTTCGGCCCGTCGGATGGCCCCACACATGGGCCAATAAGCTCCAGATTTATGTGTCTGTTGGCTCATTTTATCGGCCTGTGTATGGGGCCTTAAATTATTTTAAAAGTGCTTTTTACAGTGTTTTTAGCTATCTCTACTCATCTACCAAGGCAGTATCTAGTGTGTATCCTGGAACTGTAAAGCTGGCCATAGACACGAAGATCCGATCGTACGAATCAACGTACTATCGGACTTTCCCATCTCCCGACCCTCCATTAACCATAAAGATCAAAGTCTTACCATACCATAAAGTAGTAAAAGAACAGATCAGCCAATGTACTACCTCTGACAGCAATCGTACGATAGTTATGTCTGACAAAGCTAGTGACAGTCTCCCGCTGAAAATCGTACGATCGGCAATACATGCAGAAATATTATCGACAGGCAACAGAAATTTTCTAACCTGTCCGATCGACCAAATGACCGATCTCCGACGAAAAACATCGGGACTCTCCACACATGGTCCGAAAATCGAACGAATCCATGATTCGTACGATCGGATCGTTGCGTCTATGGCCAGCTTAAGTTTGCTCCCCCCACAGACAGCTAATTATCTCCCACTGATGTCAGAAATAGGACTGCTCCCAGCCGATATACAGTATGTGTGTTCCGCCTGTACTGGTTATTAGCATCGTGCTCCTGTGCATAACCTGTTTAGATATTTGCCCCATAGGTGAGGAGGGGAAAAAGAACAAATGGTAATGTAATCATGGTAAAGCAGCATTTCATGCTACAGGCTAAATTTATTCTGAACCCTCACAATATCACACAAAATGTTTATTTATTTCTCATATAATTACCTGTCTTTTGACTCATCTACACACATGCCCTTAATACAAACAAAAGCTTAACCTCTTCACTGCCACCTTCACTAGTGTGTTGAAAAGGATACTACAACTGTTTTCATATGTAGGTATATTTTATATACCTACAACTAAAGTAAAACACTCTTTTTTTATTTTATTTGTTGTATATATTTGTTGTATATATTGTGTAATTGGGAACATTGGTTGCTGTCCACAGAACCTTAAATGGATACTGTCATGGGAGAACATGCTTTTTTTTTTTCAAAATGCATGTTAATAGTGTTGCTCCAGCAGACTTCTGCACTGAAATCCATTTTTCAAAAGAGCAAACAGATTTTTTTTTATATATATGTTGAAATCTGACATGGTGTAGACATATTGTCAGTTTCCCAGGTGCCCTCGGTCATGTGCTCTGATAAACTTCAATCACTCTTTACTGCTGCACTACAAGTTGGACTTATATCATCCCCCCTTCCCCCAGCAGCCCATCAGCAAAACATTGAGAAGGTAACAAGATAACAGCAACCTGGTAGATATAAGTACAGCACTCAGTAATAAAAATTCATGTCCCTTTGCTACAACTTCAGTTACATTGAATGGGAGAAACAATACCCTGCCTGAAAGCAGTTAAATCCTGAAGCGCTGGCTCTTTCTGAAAGCACATGCCCAGGCAAAATGACCAGAGATGATTGCCCACACACCAATATAACAACTAAAAATACACTTGCTGGGTTAGGAATGAAATTTTACATGGTAGAGTGAATTATTTGCAGAGTAATAAAAATTACACCATGACAGAATCCCTTTAAACTAGCCATACATGGGTCAATATACACTACTAGCTTGGCCCCTTCAATCTGAGTTGCTAATGGGGGCTTTCCAACAGCCGGTATAATCATTATCTGTCTGAAAACTGTCTAGATAAGTATTGTGCAGGTAAAATCCCATTGGATGAGGACCGGAGTAGCAGACTGATATATTCCCAGTCTTTTGCCCTATGGGTCTATTTAAGTTGGCAGTATCGAGCCAATAGCTCATGCATGGCTGGTCAAATCAGACTCATTTGGCAATGTCTCAATGAACAGATGTGTATGGCCAGTTTTATTTGTCCTTATTTATTGGTCTTAGTGGGACACTGCTTCCTCTAATCATAGACTTCATTATAACAGTGTTTAATAACCAAAGTTCGAATGTGTTGTTAACTTTCAGACTGAACCAAACATCTCTCTATTATGGGGGTGGGGATGCACACGTACACAAGTAATAAGACCCAATTACAGATTTGTTTAAAAAAAAAAACACAGGTATACTGCATGATATGAATTTAATTTTGGAAAGAAGCTGACTGTACTGTATTAATGTTTAATGATCAAGTGACAAGTGGTTTTCTGTAAGCTTTTGATTTCTCCCATCTATTTCAGAGTTTCTTCCAAAGTGCGAATCCTTTCTTCTTTAGTGGTCATGCTGCTAATTTTTATACTGACCGCAGTGCTGGCAAAAATTGATACATCTGCTTGGACTAAGGAATTCTTTGTATTGACTCTATCATGTGTGGTCATTCTCAGTGGTGCATCGAACATTCTCGCTGCCAGCATCTTTGGTGTGACTGGACAGTTCCCAATGAAAAATTCCCAGGCTTTAATATCTGGTAAGAAGGAATTAGTAAACTGTGTCAAAGTACAGTATATAAAAAAAAATAAACATGCTAAATTAAATGATAAACTATTTCTTACAGATTTTGGCAATTCATTTTTCGGTAGCAAAAAAATTGTTCAAAAGACGCAAGGAATCTAAATTAGGTCAATTAATCCAAATCATGAATTTGAACCAGCTGCACACCTTATTATGCTTGCTATTTTTAATGTGAAGAAACTTCACATTATTAAAGGGGACTGTGAAAACCTGCTCTAATTTTTTGGTCCTAATCCATATGTTAACAATCCCTGCCATATTCACTAGCAGTTTTTCCTGTTTTTAATCTTTTTCCAAAGAAGTTTCTTTAATACACATCTGTCTTTTCTGAACATTAAAGTTTTCTTGCATTTTTTCCCAATTTCCTCAAGATGAACCTCTTCACAAATGTTATTCCCAAACCCACATACAGTGGTGTGAAAAACTATTTGCCCCCTTCCTGATTTCTTATTCTTTTGCATGTTTGTCACACAAAATGTTTCTGATCATCAAACACATTTAACTATTAGTCAAAGATAACACAAGTAAACACAAAATGCAGTTTTTAAATGAGGGTTTTCATTATTTAGGGAGAAAAGAAATCCAAACCTGTGTGAAAAAGTAATTGCCCCCTGAACCTAATAACTGGTTGGGCCACCCTTAGCAGCAATAACTGCAATCAAGCGTTTGCGATAACTTGCAACGAGTCTTTTACAGCGCTCTGGAGGAATTTTGGCCCACTCATCTTTGCAGAATTGTTGTAATTCAGCTTTATTTGAGGGTTTTCTAGCATGAACCGCCTTTTTAAGGTCATGCCACAACATCTCAATAGGATTCAGGTCAGGACTTTGACTAGGCCACTCCAAAGTCTTCATTTTGTTTTTCTTCAGCCATTCAGAGGTGGATTTGCTGGTGTGTTTTGGGTCATTGTCCTGCTGCAGCACCCAAGATCGCTTCAGCTTGAGTTGACGAACAGATGGCCGGACATTCTCCTTCAGGATTTTTTGGTAGACAGTAGAATTCATGGTTCCATCTATCACAGCAAGTCTTCCAGGTCCTGAAGCAGCAAAACAACCCCAGACCATCACACTACCACCACCATATTTTACTGTTGGTATGATGTTCTTTTTCTGAAATGCTGTGTTACTTTTACGCCAGATGTAACGGGACGTGCACCTTCCAAAAAGTTCAACTTTTGTCTCGTCGGTCCACAAGGTATTTTCCCAAAAGTCTTGGCAATCATTGAGATGTTTTTTAGCAAAATTGAGACGAGCCTTAATGTTCTTTTTGCTTAAAAGTGGTTTGCGCCTAGGAAATCTGCCATGCAGGCCGTTTTTGCCCAGTCTCTTTCTTATGGTGGAGTCGTGAACACTGACCTTAATTGAGGCAAGTGAGACCTGCAGTTCTTTAGATGTTGTCCTGGGGTCTTTTGTGGCCTCTCGGATGAGTTGTCTCTGCGCTCTTGGGGTAATTTTGGTCGGCCGGCCACTCCTGGGAAGGTTCACCACTGTTCCATGTTTTTGCCATTTGTAGATAATGGCTCTCACTGTGGTTCGCTGGAGTCCCAAAGCTTTAGAAATGGCTTTATAACCTTTGAAATTGAACTCAGGTGTGATAAACCACAGTTAAGTTATTTTTTAACAAGGGGGGCAATCACTTTTTCACACAGGCCCATGTAGATTTGTAGTTTTTTTTCTCCCTTAATAACGTAAACCTTCATTTAAAAACTGCATTTTGTGTTCAATTATGTTATCTTTGACTAATAGTTAACGGTTTTTGATGAGCAGAAACATTTAAGTGTGACAAACATGCAAAAGAATAAGAAATCAGGAAGGGGGCAAATAGTTTTTCACACCACTGTACTCCTACTTATGGACAACTTCAGGAAGTGTGTGGTTCATGTACCTGTAAGGCTGATATCCGAAGTCAGTCTCAAATTTACAGCTGCCAAACAATCTGCTTAATGGAAGTCACTGTGTATACTGGGTACTGTCAGTTTGTATTTGCCCTCAACTGTAGGTATTTAGGTGTTTAAATAATGTTACAAATTTTCACATTTAAAGGAGGAAGAAAATAATAATCACTGGCACTGCCCAGTGATGATAAATGCATATCTAGTGCCCTTGACTGGTGCTCTTGTTTTTTTTAAAGTGCACCAGTTTAGGGTACTACTATGGGGGGAAACAAACCTCTAAAATCCTCTTCTTCTGGATCTTCTCCAAATAAGTTTGCAGTGTGGTTCTCCTAAAAACTACCCCAGACCAGTACAGCAGAGTATTTGGTAAGCAATTATGACCACCTAACATTTGGCTTTCCTTCTCATTTAAACAAATCTTTCCAGTTCCCCTGTAAGCTCTTCTGTAAGAGCAAAGTGACAACCTTTCCCAATGTCAGTTTAGGAAGTGACAGAAATAGATCTTCCAGTTATTGTTCTGGCATAATCTGAGCCTCCATGTTTTATAAACAATCACAAATGAAATATAAAAATGAGTGGCCAGACTAGTGCAGAATTTAATGATCATACTTTGGCTACACCAACCATGTAGCATAGTACCGGCACAGGCATGGCATTAAGCAGGATGGTAGGTGTACCTGAATTTAAGTTTACTTTTAATGACTAACAGCTTCGTTTGCTTTTTGCCACACACAGTGTCTGGGGAAACTCATATAAAAATGTATTTTTGAGCAATGCCTTCTAGCCCAGAATTCAAAAGGACATATATATATTCAAGCCTATTGTAATTACTACAAATACCTTTTATGCCATACTAATTTATTTTCATGGAAATTGTTTTGAGTTTTAATGGCAATGCAGATAAATATTTAGGTATCTAAAAAATAAAGAGACTGACAGAAAAGGTATAGGGCTGGTAGGGGGCCTGTCAGAAGTTATAGAGTGACTGGTGGTGCAGTCTGCATAAGACCATGTCCATAACATGTGTCCTAAGGCAGGAGGTAAGGACAGGATTGAGCTGCGTCTCCTGACACAGCTCTTTGCATGGAGCAGCAGCATGGAGATTTTTTTATCCAATGCATAAGCTGGCCATAGATGTTGAGATTTTTAAAAGATCAGATCCTCATCGTGAGACCACGATTTTCTCAGAACGATCGTACGATCGTACGAATTGACCATGAACTAAAAAGACCAATTTGCCAGGAAAACAAAGGGGAGCTGTCTGCTTGGCCCTGCAAACATAAGGGAAAATTGTATCATACTTACCGTAATTTTCCTTTCCTGGACATACTCCATATCAGAACTCACCGGGATATCCCCGCCCCCATGCCCCATCAGAAGGACCCTCCCCAAAGCTTTAAAAGCCAGCCCCACCCCCTCTATGTCGTCTTTGTTACTAGCTTTAAGACAATCATTGTAGAAGGGTTGGGAACTAGCTGATATGGAGTATGTCCAGGAAAGGAAAATTACGTAAGTATGATACAATTTTCCCTTTTCCCTGGACATACTCCATATCAGAACTCACCGGGACATAGCAAGCTTAATGCCCAGTTGGGAGGGAACTAGGCTCTAATAGACTCCTGGATAATATTGCAATACTTACTGTTGTGAAGTACAGCACTCGACATACTATCAGCTCCAGGTGCAGAACCTAGTAATGTACAGGAGACATCTTATAGGATTAGCTGATCTCAACTCCAATCCTAGAGGAAGAGAGCAATGAACAATTATACTTAGTTGTAGTTGAAGAAAATCCTGTTAGGACCCAGTCCTAAAGGGAAACTCACATTGAGACTGACCATCTCATATCCCTATAGCGAACTATACTAAGAGGAAGAAAATCCTGCTAGGACCCAGTCCAAAAAGGGAACTCACACTGAGACTGACCATCTCATATCCCTGTGGCGAATTACACGAAGAGGGAAAAAATCCTGCTAGAACCCAGTCTTAAAAGGGAACTCACCCTGAGACAGACCATCTTATGTCACTAGCCAGAGGTGGATAGTGTCAACCAATTATAGGACCAAATACAGAACCTGTCTATGAAGAGGCATACAAAAAACAGATTGAAATGCATCACAATTTGGAATTTACGGTTTATCCTAAGCAGGTTTCCACGTCTCTAATCATATAACCGAGAACTAGCAGTTCTGTGCAAGAATACCATATAAACCAACTGTTAATTGTGAACAGAACCATATCTGATAAAGCTATCAGATGGGTAACAATATGATAGAAGACCCGAAAGGCTACATTATATTACCTCATAGGAGAATACTGTAGGCAGAGAACCTGATCATCCCTGTCAAGAGGCCTATACGTGGTTATGCTAGCCTCTAGACCAGTACACTGTACATCCACACAGTTTGCCAAGGCCCCCCTAAAAGGTTATCATCATGCCGAAAGGTAACCTTACTCTAATACAAAACTCCTGTGGGCACCTTTTTCCAGGAAGCTCCCTCATACAGGCATCACAATATCTAGAAAAACAGTCCCTAATTTGGGCTGTATGATACATTAAGGCCAACCATGTTTGAATGATAACTGCCATAATATGAGACAAGCAGGACAACCAATGCCTCATTACCACCTGTTCTTTAGGTAAGCACTAAGAACAGTCTAAGTGCCCCTGCACCTACATGGATGGCTTAAGAACAGGAAGGCACATTCCCAGCCAACACAGGCGCTTCGCAGGAACAAAGAATCCGTCCCCAACTAGGACACATGCTCTACCCAAGCAATGTATTAGTCCCTTATCCTGATGGAAGCCACAAAAAAACAAAATGTTCCAAGCTTCCCAGCTAGAGACACCCTGAATATACTGTACTTCAGGGCAAGCGGTAGACTGTTACTCAAGCAATAGCCTGGACTAATCAATTAGGCAGGAGATAACCCCCTAAAAACAACTTCATGTCCGCCACTGTGGATGTGACTCTTGTCAGGGACACCTCCTCTCCCGAGGGGAAAAATGCATCGTATATTGGAGAAAAGACCCTCAGAGGAGGAGTACTTAGAATAAAACAACAGAGCACACTACCTAGCCTCTAAAGCTATGTGCCAGAAGCTAAGGTTTCACCACACCTCTAGCTGGTCACATGATTACATTCAGCAGAGGTTGCTCAGGTATGCCCCAATTAGCCAGAGTGTTAACTACTACAATCTAAATTGCATAATGACATATACAGTCAATTTGCCACCAACTAGGCCTATGACCCATTTTAAGCATGAAGCACATCTGATAGCAAGAAGAAAGGATTCAGGTCATACCCAGTGTAGCAGCAGCAGCAGCTATAACACGACTGGAGCAATTCTTTGGAAGCTCAGGTACTGAGTAGTTAATCATATATCTACATTCAGGTGAGACTACTCAGGTATGCATCCAATTAACCAGTTCCCAGATTACCTGACTCTGCACTACTATAACATAATGCAGAGTCAGCACTACCCAGAACAGGAGGAATATTCTGGAAGATCAGGTAGTGTAGCTGATCACATGATTCCATTCAGCTGATGCCAATCTGGTATGCATCTCATTAGCCAGATCTGAGAGGTTGCCATTTAACGCTGCACTAGTTGCCATAACCTTTTCCATAGCAACAATAGGATTCAGTGCTATCAAGTACACACTTGTTAAAGGGTTTTTATAACCCCAACCTGTTGTGTATAATGCAGTTATTCCGCCTTTGGCCGTATCCTTTCCGATTATACAATACCGAAATAGGATTCAGTGCATTACCCAGTTAGCACTACCCAGAACAGGAGGAATATTCTGGAAGGTCAGGTAGTGTAGCTGATCACATGATTCCATTCATCTAATGCCAATCTGGTATGCATCTCCTTAGCCAGTTCTGAGAGGTTGCCATTTCACTCTGCACTAGTTGCTATAACCTTTTCCATAGCAACCACAGGATTCAGTGCTATCAAGTACACACTTGTTAAAAGGTTCTTATAACCCAAACCTGTTGTATCAATAATGCACATTGCAGTTATTCTGCCATTGGCCGTATCCTTTCCGATTATACAATACAGAAATAGGATTCAGTGCATTACCCAGTGTAGAGGTAGGAGCCATAACCCAGGACTGGAGATATTCTCTGGAAAACCCTGAGTTTGGCTGACCACATAACATTCAGGTATATTCAGGTATGCATGACAACAGCCAATTGTAATAGGATTGAGCAACTTACCTCTCAGTAATACACCATACCAGCCCAAAGTTTTGATACAGTGGAGTGGGGAGTGTTATTTTATTTTATTTTTTTTTTTTTTTTTTACCTCAAGGGCCCCCACACACGTGCGCCTCCATGAGTGGAAGAAAGCAGAATGCAGCGGGGTGCAGACAAAAAAAAAAAAAAAAAAAAAAAAAATACCCGCGTGCAAGGGCCCTAATACACAACCTTAGGAAAGACTTTGTGAGGGAGGCAGTTGGCTCAGAATTCTGACTCCATTTAAGGGAACCAAACAAAAACAAAATGGAGACTGTCAGACTCAGGCCACTAATTAAATACTGAGTACTACTAACCTTCCACCTCCCTCGCCCATCCGCAAAAATACAGGGGTGCAGGGTCACACACCATTGCCACTGGATGCTTTTAGGCAGGCCAGGAGGGCACACGGATGGGGGGACAGGCACTTGCCGCTGGATGCCATACAGACAGCCAGGAAGGCACATGGGATCAAACATACTGTAACAGCTTTGTCCTACCTTTTCCAGCTGAACAGCGCTGAAGGTCCCAAATATGAGGTAATGTGCAGGGGAAAAGATCTCATGGATCAAAAAACCCCAGTCCCTAGGTGCCATTTCCGGTCACCTAATGCTTTCCCAAGGTTAAAAAGCAAAAATATTGCTTTCAATGGAGCAAGGAAAGCAGAAGGAAAAAAAGACGACATAGAGGGGGTGGGGCTGGCTTTTAAAGCTTTGGGGAGGGTCCTTCTGATGGGGCATGGGGGCGGGGATATCCCGGTGAGTTCTGATATGGAGTATGTCCAGGGAAAGATAGATTGCACTAGGACCAACAAAGATTTTTTTGACCTGGCCGATCAATTTCCTGACAGCTGTTAAGTTTCTTTGGAGGACAATGAGAAGTATATATGAAGATTTTATTTTTTTTACTTTATTTAAACATTCAAGATTTTACAGCCCCTTTAAAAATGTTGGGGGTTTGTTCATAATGATTCAATTTTTTTTGTAAACATGTTAGTGATTTTGTTGCTGCATTTTTTTCCACAATCAAATTTTTTTTGAAAACTGATAAAATGGCTTTCCCTTATTGCCTTTTTTATGAAAGCATTTTGGCCCAGATGGCACACTAAAATATATTAATAGTCGTATTGAAATAACTACAAAAAAGGACGTTTTCATATTCCTTTTCTTTTCAAATCGAATAAATAAATGCAATATTTAAAGAATTTCTTAGCAAATTCATTTCAGGATCTGCTCTTCTATTAAAAAAAAATGGGGCAGGATTGCTGTTTTCAGCCTTTGAATGTTACAGCCATAATGAGCAGTAAAAATGGCCAAGCTGCAGGCGCTCATCTCTTCCAGTCATTTCTGTGCCATCCTTTAATAAGATCAACTTCATTTGCATATTTGATAAGAGAATGAGCATGGTTTTGAGTGATGTGTCCCCTGCAGGTTTTTATATGATGCATTTTTTTTTTGCTTTTCCCAGAACCATTTTTTAACATTACAGAACACTTCTGTCTCCCCCTTAGGACATTTTTATGCAGTTGCTTAAGATTATGATAGACTTCAGTGTCAACATTTTAGCTTCTCTCTCACAATTGATAAAGGGCTTGTGGCCCAAAACATGTAGTGGCACAAAAACCAATAAATTTAATTGCAGCAAAGCTCTGTTTTTGAGGCTTCCTTCACCTTTTTTAGTTATTCACTACAAGATTTGTGTGGGACGACAGGAACACGTGGTGGAGCCAGCCTAAGCCATTTTTTCAGCCAAAACTGGAATACTGGATATCTTCATTTAGAACATTTTAGCTTCTCTATTGATGCAGATGTGGAAAATATAGAATCACTTCCCTATTAATGAAGTGAATGAGAGCTTTAATATCAGTACATTTTGCTTGCCAGATGCCATTTACGGGCCTTGGACATTAGTTTCATGCAGTGAGCCCAGCAGTACTTTTAGGGTTAGTTTACACAAGGAGATTCGGGGAGATTGTCGCCTGGCGATTAATCGCCTCTTCTTCTGGGCAACAATCTCCCCAAACTGCCTTCGCGTGTCTTCCCATCCGCTATAATGAAAAGTCGCCTGCGCTAAAACACAAGCCGCGCTTCGTTTTCCCGAAGTCGTCCGAAGTTTCCTCATGAGGCACCTTCGGGCGAGTTTGGGAAAAAGCAGCGCATAGCGGATGGGAAGACATGTGAAGACAGTTCGGGGAGATTGTCGCCCAGAAGAAGAGGCGATTAGTCGCCAGGCAACAAAATCTCCCCGAATCTCCTCGTGTGAACTAACCCTTAGGGAGCAAACCTTGATGTAGAAAAGATCCCTGTGCACAGTGTAATTGGGAGTATAGAAAAATGTTTCTAAGAACACTGAAAAGCCTCTAGTAAACCCTAGGGCATTTGAGGACATTGCATTTACCTCTCTGTTAAGGAAAGTCACGAAGCACTGAACTGTTAAGTACAATAATTTTACATGAGCTGGCACCAGAACCTAAATAGAGTGGTGCCCACATTTAAAAAACAAAAGACTTGTTAATAGAGCATGTCGCCACCACACCTTCCCTCTTCCACAAAGCCCTTCTGGGATCCTTGAATCAAGACTGGTCTCCCTTTACTGGGACTTGGCCCCTGAAAGTCCTTCTGCAGGTCCCCTTTGATACCATCCCTGGTTAAATATATGGAATTTGTTCAGTATACTGACATGTATTTGATTCTCTTTTTGGTTTTTGCAGTGGTTTTGTTTTGAATATGTTCTCGTGCTCTGATTGACTTGAAGTTGGTTCCACCTTTGCTCTGTTGTTTATGCACAAAGCTGAAATATTTTAAAATCACAAACACATTAATTACATTTATTATGTCATATCTTCTCCTTACTCATACTGTATAATTTGCCACCTACTCCATATAATGTTATTTGAGCTCTGTGTACTGTGCGTATTTATTGTGGCTTGCCCTCCGTGTGTACTTTTACATTGTCCAGCACTGAGACTCCTTAACAGTGCTTTACAAATAAAGTTATATATACATACATAGATACAAATGACTATGCGCTCCACCTTTTTTAGGGTCTGGGACATGGACGCTAACACACAAGTGTGCTGATGGAGCCCTGTTAGCTTGCTTTGGTGAGGGCTCAGCAACACTATTCTGTATTTTGGGTCACATTTACAAAATCAGAAGGCATCATAGAAGCTATTGTTAACCCTCTAGTAAACACTGTATATGGTACTATACGTTGCACCATAAGCTATAGCAGAGAGACCTGACACGTGGGTATATTTATCAAAGAGTGAAGTAAGAGATCTCCACAGTCCTCTAGAGTGAAATTCCACCACTCTCCATTCATTTCTATGAGATTTTTAAAGGCGTATTTATCAAAAGGATGAACTTTCACCGATTGATAAATACTCTTTTAAAAACCCCATAGAAATGAATCGAGAGTTGCTGAATTTCAATCTAGAGGACTGTGGTGATCTCTAACTTCACTCTTTGATAAATATACCACATGATGTTACACCTGTATCTCTGGCCTGTGGTTGCCAGTGCAAAAAGCATGACGGTAGTACTCATGAGTATGGGTATCTCAATTCTATAAACTCATAAAGGCAGTAGCTTGCTATAACTGTTGGGTGCTCTGCATTTCCATCTGTCCTGGACTGTGTCATTGTTAATAGCCTACATTAGACCAGAAGTTACCCAGACTCTTTGGCTATAAATTAAAATTATTCAAGGGGATATATGACTGTATCCACCACACAAATAGAAGTGTACTACTTACACTTCTTCTAGGCAAGGTCATTTGATTTTCTAGACAATGTCATTAGAGTGTCGCTATAAACTGTAAATGTATTGTTGCCTTCTATAAAGCAAACATTTCTTTTTCTATCTCTGCAGGTCAGGCAATGGGCGGCACTATAAGTGCACTGGCAGCCATATTAGACCTGACAGTAGCATCCAATGTCACTGACAGCGCTCTGGCTTATTTCCTTACTGCAGTCATTTTCACACTAATATGCATCATTATGTATCTGATTCTTCCCAGAATGGAATATTCCAGGTAAAAGCTCTAAATCTGTAATCATCTCCTCTCTATGAGGCATATTTATCCAAAAGTGAAGTTAGAGATCGCCACAGTCCTCTAGAGTGAAATTCCACCACTTTCCATTCATTTCTGAGTATTTATCAATGGGTGAAAGCGAAAGTTCATCCTTTCAAAATCCCATAGAAATTAATGGAGAGTGGCAGAGAGTGGTGATCTCTAACCTCACTTTTTGATAAATATACCGCTATGGGTTTATGTATAATTACATCCCTGCCCATTTTCTGCAAAAATGTTTTAAATTCTGCTATGCCAAGACAGTCATTGTTCATTATTGCCTTATTGCTCTCAAAACTACAGCAGGAACACCCATCTTAAATTTTCATAGCATTTGTAGGGAGACATACCGCAGTATAAAGCTATTTTTGGTAGATGCTGGTAGATAAGAGATCAGTTGCACAAGATCAGATTGCAGAGACTTGTATTACCCTGCTTAATGCTATGCTGCCTGTGTTCTGTGGCATGACACTGAGATCCTCCCTCCTGTCCCCTCTTTACATTCAGACGTGCAAGTTAGGGTGTGCTGGGCATAGCCCACAACAGGGACATAGCTGCCTTTTGTCTGCTGACGCTGTGTTCTGCATCAGGTGCCATATTTTTCTATTCAGCACAAGGGGAAGAGCATAGCCAGACCCTGGACAGAAGTGCTCCAAGCACTAAGGTGTGTGCTTTTGCTTTTGCACCTTTTAGTGCTCTTGCACTTCTGAATGGAAGTAAATTACCCCTATAGTGTCCTGTTTTAAATGTAAGAGTGGGATTGTGAAGCCCATACTAGGCACAGCAAACAAAACCACAGTGTTGTTAAGAAGTAATTGGATTGTTAACATTACAGAAACCTGGACATCATTTTTAAAGCCAATGCACATTGATATTAATAGCCATGCTGACATATCATAGTCTCCCATTTATGCAAATGTAGTTAATGTGTCACAATAGGACTGTGCTATGTTGGAGCTAATATGAGGATTTTGCTTATGGATGCATTTTTTACTTCTGGTAGCAGATTTTAAGCTTTAGCTGCAGAAATCAACAACTCGATCTCGGGGAAAACAAAACAACAGAATAAAACATGAGTTTCAGGAACAATTTCCAGTTCCTTCAGATAATGTGCCTGTGCTGCTGTACTGCAGAAAAGGAGAACTGATACTGGCAACATTAATGCTGGGTTTTACTCTCCTCACTCTCTAAATGCTCTACACTTACTCCTTCTGCCAAACTGTGAGTGGCTTGACTAGGTTGAAAACACAGCTGCGCTGTCAAGTGTACTATTTTGCTTAAAACAAACCCAATTAACAAACTCAATTTATCCACATCTCTTTTTTTAATGTGATTTGTTTCTTATGAATAGTGTGGTTTGTGGTGCAACACGTCTGTGCTTTGACCAATTTAGAGCAGAATGGTTTGCTTACTAGTTTCAGTGATATTGCAAATAGACCACTTTGTTTGACCAAACGTTCCCATTATTTGTCTTGAGATAAAAAGATGAAGGCTGTACATGTTTGTAAATCTATGTAGTTGCCATAATTCCAGTGCATATATGTAGCCATTGGCTGAGCAGGCAGTATGACTTTATTGAGTGATCTGGTTGTGTGTTGCCCATGTGTGACCAGTATGCAGGTTTAATTGACCTATGTGCAATTGTTATGTTAGGACTTTAAATTGTAAACTCCACTAGTACTGGCAGGACTGATACAAATGATGAATACATTATTCACAATGCTTGAAACATAGTGTTGTCTGGATAATGTATCTAGTACTAATATAGAGTACCAACTTTTTTCCATCATCATGGATTAATGCTAACATAATTTATTCTTAAGGTGGCCATAGACTCAAAGATCCGCTCGTTTGGCGACATCGCCAAACGAGCGGATATTTGCCCGATATGCCACTAACGGCATGGCTATATCGGGGTTAATTCGAACGTATGGCCGAACGATCGAATTACAATGCGCCAAGGGGCTCCGACGGGTCGGTCGGTTAAAAATCAAACCTTCCCGATCGATATCATGGCCAGATATCGATCGAGAAGACCCGTCGGAAGCCCCCATACACGGGCAGATAAGCTGTCAAATCAGTCCAAACGACCGATATTGTCAGCTTTATCTGCCCGTGTATGGCCACCTTTAGCCTTAGTTATTTAGTGCCATCATAGTTATGCAGCATTTTATGATCATAATTCACGTAAGTACAGATTACAGTGGAGCTTACAGTTTGCGATCACATTTACGCAGCACACAGGGTAGTCAATTGTGTCTAGAGTTGCCATCTGGTCAGTATTTTACAGGCCTGGCCGGTAAAAATGATGGCTGATCCCAATGTTATTAATAGGGAAAAAAGATAAATATACTGTATAGAAATGCCATTATATTTTTCCAGAAAAAGTGGCAACCCTAGTTGTAGCTAAAGCCATCTATCCATTTACAAGAGCACTAAGGACCACAAGAGCACATCCCTCAGTGCTCAATCAGGCAGTTTATCATCATGGGGTGCAGGTCAGCCCTGTCCTTATGGCTTGCCATGCACCCCCCCGCCTGACAAATCATAACATACATTCTGTTTGCATTTATAAATGGGCGGGTGCTGCATAGACATCTGTGCATGGTATGGTATGGTAATTATTCTGTAACCTGCTTTTATGCCTAAAACTTTATCCTTCCTTCTGTACTTTGTTGTAAACCCCAAAATCAGAGACAATCTGGCAATTGGTCTTCCATTGTTTTTACGCTAGTTAGCATTTTATTCAGCAGCTGTCCCACTTGCAATGTCAGCAGCAATTTATCACATTCACACACAGTAGAGTCAGTATTGTAGGGAGACAATGAACTTGCCTGTATGTTTTTGGAGTGTGGAAGGAATCCAGACCACCTGGAGAAAATCCATGCCGATAAAGGGAGAACGTAGAAACACTTTACAGATGGTGCCGAAGCTGTAATCAAACTCAGGACCCTAGTGCTGCAGCCAGAACGCTTCCCACTGAATCTGGTTGTTAGGGTTCAATTTACCCTAGCAAACAGGCAGAGAGACTAGAAAATGAATAAGAGAGGGTCTGACTAAAGATAAATAATTAAATGTAACAATAAAATTGTAGCCTCACAGAACAATAGTTTTTGTCTGCCAGGGTCAATGACCTCCATTTAAAATCAAGATAGAATCAGACGTACAATAATGACCATTTGAAAACAAACTACAGGTATGGGACCTGTTATCCAGAATGGACCTGGGGGTTTTCGGGGAATCGATCTTTCTTTAATTGGATCTTCATACCTTAAGTTTACTAGAAAATCATTAGAAGAGAATTAAACATTAAATTAACCCAATAAGCTGGTTTTGCTTCCATTAAAGATTAATTATATCTTAGTTTGGATCAAGTTCAGGGAACTATTATATTTATACTATTATATTTGGATAAAATGAAGTCTATGGGAGATATCCTTTCCATAATACGGAGCTTTCCGCATAACGGATTATATACTTTGGGGGCTATTTATTATAACTAATTTTTTCCCATTATTTCAATGATAAAAATTAATAAAAATTCAACCAAAATGTATTTACAATTCAGAATGAAAATTATCCATGCGGGAAAAGTCCTGACAATATCATGCAACAATTCGATTCATGCTAATTTTTTGAATTATCACCTGAAATATTTGAATTATTCAGATTATCAAATGATAAACTCAAATTTATTAAAAGCTAACAGCGAACAGCCCTTTAAAATTATCTTAAGCACACCCCTTAAGCACATACAGTATCATTAAATGAAATATAGATATGGAATCTGTTCTCTGGAGACCTGTTATCCAGAAAATAATTACAGAAGGGATATATCCCATAGACTCCATTTTAATGAAATCATTAAAAAAAAATTTAAATAGATTTTTTTCTGTAATAATAAAAGAATACCTTTTACTGGATCCCTACTAAGATATAATCAATCATTATCGGAGGCAAAACGATAATTTGGGGTTTTTATTTAATATTTAACGCTGTCTGCCAAGTACGTACTGTATGTCATACAAATCGTCAAATTTAGGAAACCTTTGCAGTTTTGGTAGAAAGGCAGTTTGGAGTAGAAAGGCATTGTTACCCATTTTGGATTTTATGTACTTTACAGAAATATATGGCTTTTTTGGGTTAGAGTACTGTATCCCACATAAAATGCTGGACATTTGCTGATTTTGCAGTAGCTGGAACGACAGAAATGATAGCTCCTTTTAGAGGTCACATATTTAGGTAAACCTATGCATATTGGGCAGCAAACTGTTTAGTGGACCCCTGGCCTTCATTTTTAGGTGTAATTTATCTTGGTTCCTAGTGATATGTGAGAGATTAGATGCTTCAAAGTGGAAACTTTGATGTGATTATCAGAAACCCGACACCGACAAATTTAGGAAAGGTTTGCGACTTGGTATTTTGGAGTAGGAATACATATTTACCCATTATGGATTCGGGGGAATGTGTACTTTCCAAACATAATATGACTTTCTGAGGTCAGCATACTTTTTTTTTATAGCTTTAACCCACATAAAATGCAGTAAATGTTTTGATTTTGCAGTAGCTGGAACGACAGAAATGATAGCTCATAAGGGGTGTCTTCATTTTGGGGGCCCTAGAGGCCATGTACTTAGGTAAACCTATATTGCGCATCAAACTGTCCAGTGAACCCTTGGCCCTCATATTTATGGTGATCTATCTTGATACCTAATGATATGTGTTTGATAAAATTCTGCAAATTGGAAGCTTTATGGTTATTTTTCATAAATGTCAGAAAATGTTATAAGAAACGTGAAGAAAGCATTTTAAATGAGTAGTTTGGAGTAGAAAGACAAATTTGCTTATTTTGTGTCAGAATCTGTTATTTGCAGAAATTTATGGTTTGTTAGGGTAAACCTACTTAAGTGGAAATGTTGCCCTTGAAATCTGAAGTATGCAGGCTTTCTGGAGCAGCTCTTTGGAATTTTGGTAGTGTACTGCTGGGAGTTTTTGACCTATACAAGACAGAATTCTCCATAAAACTAAATTAAATCACTTCACATCAGAGATCTAAAATGAATATCATTTTTTTACATCTTAGTTACAGTAAATTTCTCAAGGCAGTTAGACAGTACAGTCAACACAAATCAGATTAAAGTTAACCTCCTTGTTATTTATCGTAGGTATTACTTGAACATCTCTAATGACAGACCCCCCAGTTCTTCACTGGAAAGTGCTTCTGCTGGAAACAGTCATTCTACGTTGGAAGGAAACTCTCCACCAATAGGCCCCATCCTGAGAAAGGTCAGAGTGCTAGCCACTTGCTTGTTCTATAACTTCTTCATCAGCATCATCATCTTCCCAACCATCTCTGCAAGCATAGAGTCTGTTAACAGTGAAAGTGGCAGCATCTGGACAACTAAATATTTCACTCCGATCACATGTTTCTTCATCTATAATTTTGCTGACTTTTGTGGACGGCAGATAACAGCATGGATCCAGAGCCCTGGGCCAAACAGCAAGATCCTGCCAACCCTGGTTTTTCTCCGTACCTTATTTATTCCCTTGTTTATGTTCTGCAATTACCAACCCCGAAAGCACATCAATAAAGTGCTTTTTCAGAGTGATGTCTACCCAGTACTTTTTATTTCACTCCTTGGGTTAAGCAATGGATACCTTGGAACACTCTCAATGATATATGGTCCAAAAGTTGTCCCCAAGGAGTTGGCTGAAGGCACTGCCATAATTATGTCTTTCTTTTTAGGTTTAGGCTTGGCTGTGGGATCAGCATTCTCTTCCCTTGCTCAGTTAATTTAGACTTTTAGCAGTCAGCCATTCCTTGAGTATTAGAGGACCAGTATTTTGTCACCATTTTCCTTAAGATTGAAACTTAATTAGAATTTTATGTGAAAAGGACCTTAACAGAAAGCAAAATAAGTGCTTGTTTGTGCATGAGAAAATGTTTTCATGCTTTTACATGTTTTTATAATTGCGTTACCTTACTGAGTCATGTCTATTATGATTTGAAGTTTTTATATGTACAATTTTTATAATTGCATAAAAAGCATATATTTTGTGTAAGAATAGCTAGTAATTAATATTTACAAAATTATTTTGGTGCTTTAATGCAAGGTATAGATCAGAGAGGTTTGAATGGCAGATTCTACAGAATCCTCGGAATTGTAGTTGACGTTCCACTGTTTGGACATTCATGGTACAGATGAAATGGACACATAAATAACGTCTGAAGCTAATTTAACTGTTGTGCCATAATGATTTTTATGTATGCACTTTTTTAAATTCAAAGGAAATTGGAGACATTTCGTTCTGCTCTTCCTTGATCTGCTCGGTTTTGTTTACAAAGAGGTAGTGAGATTTTCACAAAAGCCACACAATCTAAACGAAGGCAGCTTTTCTTTGGCTATTCATAAAGCCATAGGAAATACCTCTGGCTATATTTGTTATGGCTATGGATACACATACGCGTTTTTTAAAAAAAGCCGACCGCTGCGTAAATACGCTTAGAGGTTCCGCTAGTGTATTTATGCATCATTCAACTTCTTTAAAAACCGCGGGCGGAAAACCGTATGTGTCCATAGCCTAACCGAAGCACAATAAATAAGAGTTGTCCTCAGATTTCATTAGGTCTATTATAATTTAAAGAAAACCATCTTTTCTCACTAACAGATCATGTTGTTTTTAACCTTATTACCTTCTATATAAAAATAGGAACATGTCGGTATCGGTGAAAAGAAGCTGCACGCAAACTATAACGGCGACCCTCAGACAACATTAAATCATCTTACTGAGTTGTTTTAGTCACACCAGGCTGGGGGCTGTTTGATCCCTCGATAGGCTAAATACAAATGAAAACAAGACTCCAGCCTATGGAGGGATCGCGCCGACCGCAGCCGAGCGTGACTGAAACAACTCAGCAAGATGGTTTAATGGTGTTAGAGGGTCGCCGTTACTAAGGTTCGCGGGGCTGGGGGCGGCTTATATTTCAATTGCAGCTTCTATTTACTGATACTGACACATTCCTATTTTTATAGGAACGTGTCAGTATAACTTTAATTTAGAAATCAGATCTATATTCATATATATATATATATATATATATATATATATATATATATATATATATATATATATATATATATATATATATATATATATATATATATTTTCTACACTATTCTTTCAACTCAGTGTGAGTGTTTTTCCAAAAACATCTCATCTCTACATATCTGTTTTGTATGTATGTGTCTAAGACACCACCAGGCCCGGACTGGCAATCTGTTGTTCTGGCAAATGCCCCGAGGGGCTGCTATAAGGTGCCATAGAAAGTCAGTATTTAGTTTGCTGGTGGGGTCATACAATGACTGTATGATCCCCATGATATACGGTCTGTTATTTTGTGTAACACAATGGGATGCTGTGCTGCTTTTTAAATTAAATCTTATATTCTGTCTGAACTTGTGAGTTTCCCTGGCACAGCCTTCCTCTCAGTGCACCACCTAGGGGTGGCACATTGCGAGTACACTGCACCCAGGATGCGGAGAAGTCAGCCTGCGCATATAAAATCCAGAATGTAAATTCTGTTAGAAAAGGGGTTTAGGAATTGTCCTGCTGACTATGGGGAATATTGCAGAATTCACATGCCCTACTGAAATCCCTCTGCATTAACCTTTAACTTCCTATTAAAGCTTTTCTCATGTTTTACACTGAATAGTCCGATTTAAAAATTACACTAACAAATATAAGTTCCTTGTGCAGAAACAGTACTTTGTTATATTCACAAATCCACTCGTAAAGCTGTTTTAAATACTTTTTATGTCAAAGAATTTTCCTTTGTATGATGTTACAAAATATACTTGAAGCTTTAGCAAATAAACAATTATCTGGAATAAGTGAAAGTAACTTGCCATCTAGTGGTCTTTTTGTGTTGTGACTGCACATCTAGTTTTCTGATATACACACTCAGAATCATAGGGCCTGGGGCTTTGTGTGTGTGTCTCAATGGGGTTACTATACACATAAATAAACAGCCAGTCTTTTCCTTCGCTCATATTTTATAATTGCTTATACACTTTCAATTGATGTCAAATGTAATAAAAATTTAATAGTAGCCCTGCAACATACATTTCATTTTCAGGTAACCTTACACTATGTGGCCCAATTACATGTACTTACCATACATAAATAAGTACTCTGTCTTACACTTACCCCCATATGGAGTTAAAGGCACTATTCTTGCCAGATGCAGCAACCAATATGATGTTTGCTTTTAAACAAATGTTCAGTTAATGCTTTTCTGATCCTCTTATTGTCTTACACTACCTCAGAATCTGCAGGAACTAACTGACTCTGGTCACAAAGGTGATTGCTAATGTGATCATTATTTTACAGTACGGGCGCATCGTTGCTCAGTGTATCTGGCCTTCTTAGGATGGTCTTGAGCAATACAAATTCGCTCTCTTCCTGGTTTTAAGTCACAAACTACTGCTTTTGCTGTGCTAATAGTGTATTGCTGTTGTACTAATGGACTTTCTGCAATGACTCAAATGGATAAAGAAATAAAGGAATTAAATGGGAGATTATGTTACCTGGATATTTTTGCTGTGGTATCAATGATCTGTTGTGAGGTGTTTACCCGCAATGCATGTATTGTGCAGTTAGTAGAATAAAGGCATAGGCTTGGTTCCTGTATGTGGGTTGTGTCAGGTAAATATTTTACTGTACTTTTTAGATAGAGGTGAGGAGAGCACTCAGAGAGCTAAACTGATGTGATCAAAGCTTTTTAATGCAAGACTACATGATTACACGACATGTTTCAGGCCTTGCGTGTCAAGTGTAACACCACACAGAACGTGAGAGCTTTTTAAACATACCCTTCCCATTCTACCACCACAGTCCAAAGTGGGTAATCAACATTATCAGGTGTGTCCAGGAATTTCCTCAACACTGAGGAAGGGCCATGTGGCAGACTGTAGTTGAAATGTCCTGCGTTGCCCCACTTGTCTTCTGTTCCTCTGCACTACCTGTTTCTTAAGCACTATAAAAAAAAATCCAAGATGCTTATGCATTCCACTGTGGAACACACAGCCATTTCTGCTTCTGCAAATAAAGGTGAGGTAATGCATTCATATATTCATTCAGGGTTGATCATACAGGTAGTCTTTGAGTGCACATTAGCCATTTCTACAGTGATCTTACTGGCATTTCTTGGGTTAATATGCTGATTAGTTATTTTCTGTGTAATTATACTGGCATATCTGGGGTTAATATGTTCATTATCCATTTTCTATTGTGATTGTACTGGTATCTTTGGGTAATTATGACTAAAGAGAGTGCAAAAGTGGGATTGGTCTGAAATTTTCAGCACATCCCAATGCGCTGGCATGTTTTGGGGCTCGGAGATTAACTTTACTTTAAACTTAAAATGACCAAGCAAGTTGGGCAATGACAACAAGTAAAAGTGGCTTGGTGGCAGGCATGCTTAAGTGTTTGTTAGTCCCCTGGGGTAAGGTTCTCTGGTGGGTCCAACGTACCCCAGTTCTACACTGTCTTTAGAGATGTGACTGTGACATAATGTCTGAGCAGAAGTGTCTGCACATTCTATATAGGAAAGCAAAAGAGGAGGAGCAGTGTATGGGCAGAGGAGAGAAATGATGCAGTAGGGTGTGTGTCCGAGTGTAATACATTTCAGCAAAGACTGAGTTTACAGCATTGAGTAGGATAAAATGAAAGCTTTCTGAACTGAGCTTCCTCATGCTCCCCATGGTCTGGGCAACTGTAAAGTGCACACACTGTACTTGAATCTCATTTCATATATAAATCACATGCAAAGGAAACCTTTCTGGTGCTGGCACATACAGTGAGTGTTACTGCCACTAATGTAGTGGTTACTACTGCTGCCATTATTCCCTGTGAGTCAACCTGCCTTTATAAATCTTGGAACACTAGTGCTGGTATGTAATATGCACATAGTGCATCTATAGCTTTTTGGCTAGATTCACACTAGATTCACACTAGGAGGGAAATTTACTTGCCTTCGAAGTTGCACCAGCATTGGCTTCGCTGCACTTCGCCAGGCGAAGTTTCACCAGGGCACCCCAATTCACTAAAATCCGAAGTTGCGCTCAGGGAGGCGAAAAGTGAAGTTGTGCTATTGTTACTTCGTCAAGCAAAGCAATGTTACACTAGCGATGCCTAATTTGCATACGGCACCAAGTTAAAGTACAATGGACGTATATGTAGCAGCAAATACATTACACTACACAAACCTGGGGAAGCTTCATAAAATAAAATAAGAGTTGTTATTTTGCCCTATACATGTGCCCACTGTATAGTTTAGGTGCCATATGTTAGGAAATGTAGGGGGAAGGAGGGTACCCCCAAAAAAAATTTATGATCTTTTTCAGCCTATCATCCTTAAAAAAGTAAGACGCCAGCATTTTTTGGAACTTAGAAAAAATTTCAACTATTTTTGAAGCAAGCCCTATCTACTCTATTGCACTTCGCCTGGTCTGAGGTGGTGAAGGCAAGTCTGGTGCAAGAGGTAACATTCAGTAAAATGCACAAGTTAGTGAATTAGCGTAGTTACGTCCCTTTGCCATAGCGCAACTTTGCCTGGCATAAGGGTGCGAAGTAGCGCTAGAGTAGGTCCACTTCGCTAGCGAATTTACGCCAGCACCCGTTAGTAAATTGGCAAAGTAACAAAATGTTGTCACGCTGGCGAATTTTCGCTAGCATTAGCCACTTCGCCCTTTAGTAAATTTGCCCCTAGGAGATTAGTAGCTGCTTCTTGTTGTTGGTTGGAAATGTGTTGCTGTTTTGAATAGGGTAATTATAGACAACTTCTCCATAAGTAATAGATTTCTTCTTATGACATTACCTTAAGCTATTTGTCAGATAGACAAATTAGCAGCTGCTACTTGCTGCTGACTGGAAATATGTTTCATAGTTTCATAGTACAAATATTTTGTCATATAGCAACCCGCTCTGTAATCTGCCTGTCTGAAATACATGCAGCATTATGATCACTGGCACAGGGGAGATCAAATATAGGGGTGTGGTCCAAATGTTCCTGCATCTTTTTGTCCCTCTTTATGTTTTTAAAATGTTGGGGGTATGATCACTATGAACTGGCTGTTCTTAGCTTATTACCTTGTCAAGAGCTATGGGCCAGCTGGACTGAAGGCTACTCATAGTAAAATGTGGTGAGTGCTTATTTACTGACTATTACACCAGCTGGAATCTTGTATGGGACATAAGTTAAAGGTTAGGGTTATATTTGGTTTGAGGGTTTAACTGGTACCCTGGATACCCTTGGAACTATGATAGTTTTTTTTTGCCCTTTAAATTTAGAATATATTTTTACAAAATATAGGAAGGATAAGGCAGGATACATTTTCAACATAAATTCAATTTTTTTGTGCTCAATTGCAACACAGGTGTTTTTAGGCCCATACAGTACAGACTGTCTTATGGCTGTAAGTGATTGTCCTATGTTCTGTTGCTACAAGAGTGTTATGGAAATTTTGATTACAACATTTCCTGCATTCTAAAATATGGTGTGCACTTGCATTTGAGCACAGTTTTGGGAGAACATTGTATATATAGTGGATAGTGTACTCCTACTGTAATTTATAGAGATATTATAAGTCACTGAGGAGTTGTGTTACGATATTAAAGAGGAACCAAACTTTGCTAATAAAAAACCCTACCCCCCTACACTACATAGACCCCCCCCCTCCCTGCTCCACCCATCCTAGGTGGTATCTTTGGTAAATGCCCCAAACTCTTTATTTACCCAGGGCATCAGAGTTCACGGGCGCCATCTTTTTCTCTTCGGTAATCTTTGGGAATAGAGCGGAGTATTGGTGGATGCGCAGTTGGAGCAATCTTCTGTTTTGCGACAACTGTGCATGCACCGAAAGTCACAGAAATTGGCGCCGGAAGAAGACCTGAAGATTACCGAAGAGAATAAGATGGCGCCTGTGAACTTTAATGCCCTGAATGAGCACCGAGGGGAAACAGAAACAGATTGCGCCAACTGCGCATACGCTGCTCTATTTCTGAAGACAAGAAGATGGCGCCCATGAACTGCAATGCCCTGAATCTGCACTGAGGGTAAGTAAAGATTTTTGGGCATTTACCAAAGGTACCACCCAGGCTGGGGGGGAGCAGCGAGGGGGGTCTATGTAGGGTAGGTTGGGGATTTTATTAGCAAGGGTTTGATCCTCCTTTAAAGCACAAGGCTGAAGGCCTCATGTTATGCAAGTCACATAACTCTGTTGTGATTTCTAATATCTCTATACATTTTAGCAGGGGGTACATTATTCATTATAATCTACAGTTAAAAAATATGGCTTAGTCAAGATCTTTCTCTTTTTGCTGCAGAAAAATGGCTGGTACAAATGTAGCATAGAGTATTATTTTACAAAATAATAATTGCTTATGACAGGCAGTGTGCTAGGGGAGAAAGTTCTAGAAGAAATCACCATACATTTTAAACGGCATGTTTATAATGATGTAGGAGCAAGCTGTTTGTAAAGTGAATAATGTACCCCCTGTTGTAAAATATTATCAGTCACCAAGGAATTCCATGACTATATAAGAGCACAAGGCCAAAGTTTCAGTGAGTTGTGTGCCAGAAATTATTAAGCACCGATGACATCACTAAGCACTTTTATAAGAAAATTATTTACAGGATATTCATGGCTCTTATGTATTATAAGGATACTGTATAATGTATGTTTTGGTCCCATATAGAAATGAACAAACTGTAGATTATTTTTCTATAATTTCTAATAAACCAGTGATAATAAATGTAAATTGTGAATGGCGGTATTAGTGATGGTAAATGTGACCTAAATGGTTTCACAGAATATTGTGGTAATTGGCTCAATCGATTTAAAATTCCATTTTTATTTTGTCACATTCACTGCCGCTGATTCGTTGAACATGGACTGGATGTTTGCTTACTGCATATATTTTGTTTCTATGTCTGGGATATTCCATGTTAGAGGTATTATTTCTTATATACAATATATACAGTTTATTCCGTTCCCTTACCTTCTTAGTGCTGGTGTTAAGTTTACACTATATTTATTACAGTTCACTGCTTGCATAAATAATGATTTCTTCCTCATACCTTAAGCACCTGAAGGAAAAATAGCAGAAGTTGCAAATTAAATTGAAAACTTGTTATCAACAGAGGAAAGGTGTATCTGTCACCCTTTATCTCTTCCTTCAGATGACGGCTATATATTTATTTGTATACAACTGACTAAATCAACATGAAAAGGTAAGTACCTAGATCTGCATTGAACAGTTAATTATGCTCCTAAAGAGAAATTCACAGCAATAACTATGTACCCAAGTCAGGGTTTGTGCACCTTATATGAAAACTAAATACTCACAGTAGAAAAAGGTGCAGACATATGTAAAAGGGTATATCCCGTAACTTCTAATAAATATTTATGATTAAGGGCCTTTTAAAAATATTATGCTTGTTTGTATACTCTATGGGGCACATTTACTTAGCTCGAGTGAAGGATTAGAAGGAAAAAAACTTCGAAGTTTTTTTTTTGGCTACTTCGACCATCGAATTGGCTACTTCGACCTTCGACTGCGACTTTGAAACGAACAATTCGAACTAAAAATTGTTCGACTATTCGACCATTCGATAGTCGAAGTACTGTCTCTTTAAAAAAAACTTCTACCACCTACTTCGCAACCTACCGAGCACCAATGTTAGCCTATGGGGAAGGTCCCCATAAGCTTTCGAAGTATTTTTTATCGAAGGAAAATCGTTCGATTGATAAATTAAAATCCTTCAAATTGTTTCCTACGATCGTTCGAACGAATGAATTGTGGTAAATCCTTCGACTTCGAAGGATTTTACTTCGACGGTTGAATATCGAGGGTTAATTAAACCTCGATATTGGACCAATAGTAAATGTGCCCCTATGTGTACCAATATAGAGGGCCTATATATTAAAGGAACAGTTCAGTGTAAAAATAAAAACTGGGTAAATAGATCGGCTGTGCAAAATAAAAATGTTTCTAATATAGTTAGTTAGCCAAAAATGTCATCTATAAAGGTTGGAGTGCGTAGATGTCAAACAGAACAGAACAGAACAAAACTTCCTGCTTTTCATCTCTCTCACTCTCACATGGGACATAACTGTTCAGTGAGATTGCAATTGATACTTTGCATGCAGCTCAGGATTCAAAAGCAAACGGTTATGGCCCATGTGCCTCCCCTCAAGTCACTGGTTACTGCCTGGTAACTAATCAGGGGAAACAAAGAGATGCAAAGCAGGAAGTAATGTTCTGTTCTGTTCTGTTAAACATCCAGTCACTCCAGCCTTTACAAGATTACATTTTTTGGCTAACTAAATATATCAGAATTTTTTTTATGTTGCACAGCCTATTTACCCAGTTTTTATTTTTGTACTGAACAATTCCTTTAAGCCAAGTACAAAAACAGCCATCAAATAAACATCATATATAGAAACTCCAGGCATAGCCATATTTATCAGGCTGTGTACGGTTTTTATTTGTTCAGGTAGCCCCTTGTAATATTCCGGCATACAAATCAGCAGTTGTTTTGATAAAATAAATACTAATTGCAAGTTATCTCAGAATATTACAGTCTACATTATACTTAATTGCAGTGCTATAGACACAGTAACTATATTTGTTAGGAAGGTACTGGATCTTAAGAGCTATTAATATATTCCAGAGATTAGGAAACATGCACAAGACCACATGTAGTTGACACAAGACTCAAACTAAATTCTCTTTGAGTCCAGTGACTTTTTTATTGTTCCTGTTTTATGTAGTTTAAAAAAACCTGCACATGCAAATATTAAGTGGCTGTCCTTCAGCAACCTCAGTAGATAATCACATGCTGTTTGGTCTACACAATTCAGTTTAAATACTATTTACATGTGTATATATATATATATATATATATATATATATATATATATATATATATATATATATATATATATATGTGTGTGTGTGTATATATCTATAGATATATATATATATGAACTACATGTGACTGGATCTTAGTCTTATGCAAGGAAAGCAAACCTGTGACTCCCCAGCTGTTTCCAAACTGCAGCACTTGCAGAGAGTTCTAGTTATGTCATAGTTCCAGTAGTTCAACACCCCAAATGATTCAGAAAATAAATGAAAAATACATGTATATGCTTATTCCTCATGGCATTTAAATTGTTTAACTTTTTATTTAATACTAATAGGTGCAGTTTACCTTGTAATTACAGGGAACATTCACTACGGAGGGAATTTTTTCATGTTGTCCTTATGCCAAAATAATTATAACGAACAAGGTAAAGTTGTGCTCACCACTATTTTTTAAAACCATTAGGCGGGGGTGCAATGAGGGTGTGACCACAAAATACATATATTCAAATACAAGAGTCCTCTATACTCAACCCATTATCAATATATTTAAGACAGAGACATTTTGTGCATACTGCTACTGAAAAATGCCTTACCCTTTAAACAAAACAGGGATTGTTTGTCCATATATTGCAATATATTTAAGCTGGCCAACTACGTCAAAGTCATCCCATTTCTGGCCAGTCCTACGCTCAATTTTCATCTGATTCATTAAGAATTCTATTGCTTCATTATACATTTTACAAAGGGACTAAGTTTTACCTGCAACTTACTTGCTGCTTTCAAAGTAAAACTCCCAAACTTGGCTGCCCTTTTATTAGACACCAGTGGGATCACCTGACTATAGCTGGGAAGGGTGGGAGCTACAACATGGAGCTGGTCACTGCTCCTGTATAAACTATAACGAACAAGGGAAAGTTGTGCTCACCACTAATTTTTAAAACCATTAGGCGGGGGTGCAATGAGGGCAGGGCAGCCATCAGGGGGGGACAGGGGGGGAGAGTTGTAGGGGGCCCCGAGGGTAAGGGGGGCCCAGCCACGCTGCACTTTCTTGATTATCCGGGCCCTCCCTGCTTTCTGAGAGCTGCTGACTTCGGGAAGGCAGGGCAGGAGCACAAGGGGAGGTATCTTCTGTCCATTACTTCCCCTTATTGGTCATTGAGGTTAAGTCCCGGTTGAGCTGCTCAGGGATTGGATAGCTGAGGTTTGAACTTCTCCTCCAGCTCATCCAATCACCATGCAGCTTTACAAGGACTTGAAATTCTGTGACCAATAGTGGAAGAAAATGCTGACACTGGAAGAAGATGCAGCCACCTGTGCTCCCCTCCTCCCTTCTGCAGTTGGCAGCTCACTGACAGCAGGTGGGCCACACTAATGAAGTAAGAATTCTATTGCTTCATTATACATTTTACAAAGGGACTAAGTTTTACCTGCAATTTACTAGCTGCTTTCAAAGTAAAACTCCCAAACTTGGCTGCCCTTTTATTAGACACAATTAAGCGTAGGACTGGCCAGATATGGGATGACTTTGACGTAGTTGGCCATCTTAAATATATTGCAATATATGGACAAACAATCCCTGAAAATTTGCCGGCGTGACGTAATTTCGTTACTTCACCAATTTATTAACAGGCGCTGGCGTTAATTCGCTAGCAAAGTGGACCTACTCTAGCGCTACTATGCACCCTTACGCCAGTCGAAGCTATGGCGAAGGGACGTAACTACGCTAATTCACTAACTTGCGCATTTTACTGAACATTACCTCTTGCGCCAGACTTGCCTTCACCACCTCAGACCAGGCGAAGTGCAATAGACTAGAAAGGGCTTGCTTCAAAAATAGTTAACATTTTTTCTAAGTCCCAAAAAACGCTGGCGTCTTTTACTTTTTTATGGGTGATAGCCTGAAAAAGATCGTAATTTTTTTTGGGGTACCCTCCTTCCTACATTTCCTAACATATGGCACCTAAACTATGCAGTGGGCACATGTATAGGGCAAATAACAACTCTATTTTGTTTTATGAAGCTTTCCCAGGCTTGTGTAGTGTAATGTATTTGCGGCTACATATACGTCCATTCAACTTTAACTTGGTGCCGTATGCAAATTAGGCATTGCTAGCGTAACTTCGATTTGCTTGATGAATTAACACTAGAGCAAATTCGGATTTTAGTGAATTAGTGGAGCCCTGGCGAAACTTCGCCTGCCGAAGTGCGGAGAAGGTGTCGCTACCGCATTTTCGGCATTTAGTGAATTTGTCCCATAGATGTGATGAACCAGGGCAAAAAAAAACCTTCTCCTTCTCACACATCCATCACATTCCTGTTCCTTCTCACAAAGTCACCATTGCCAGCTGTAGTGTGTTGTACATGCACTAGCAGAGGTTAGATACACACTACCAGGGCCGGAACTAGGGGTAGGCAGAAGAGGCACCTGCCTAGGGCGCAAAGATGTGGGGGCGCTGGGCAGGTACCTGTTCAAAAGTTTTCTGCCTACCCCTAGTCCGGCTTGTTTGCTCCCCTGCTCGATTTCCTCCTCACCTCCACTCCCTCTGTTCGTCACTCCCCTTCCTTTCTCTGTCGGTCACTCCCCTTCCTCCCTCTGTCCGTCACTTCCCTCCCTCTGTCCATCACTTCCTCGCCCCTCCATCATGCCCCTCCCTCTGTCACTAACATGCCCTTCCCCTTTGCTTTCTTTAATCTCCCCGTATAGCGCATGCGCACTCAAGCATGTGTCTCCCCCATAGCGCATGTGCACTTGCGCATGCATGCGGTAACAAGCGCACGCGCTCACATGGGGGAGGGCTGGGGTAGCTGACTGGGTGCCTAGGGCACCCCGTGGGCTTGGCCCGGCCCTGCACACTACACTGCACAAACTTCTACAGACTGCCCCACTGCAGTATTGGTAGGTTCCAAAAGACCACAGACTGCCATTGCTGATGACCCTAGCTGCCTCTCTGCCCAGTGCCCATTCTCCAGTGTCATACTAGGATGTTGGCCTGCCCTTTGCATTCAATGCATGTATCTATTATTTCTTGTTATTTATATTGTGGCAAAGGATGTCATCAGTGCTTTACAGACATTATAAATCATTGACATGTATCCTTGCCCCAGAGGAGCTTACAATCTAAGGTCTGTTGGGAGGTATGTTGCAGCAAAAAATAGTTCCAGAATATTGCATTAACCCCAGAAGTGATATCCATATGGTTGTGTTGCAGTTGTAGTTTAAGGATCAACTGCAGAAACAAATGGTACCCCCAACACATTACAATAAAGTAGTAACATAACATATGTGAGTAGAAGAAGGTTGTATTGCAGACAGGTTGGGGCTGAGATGCTAGAATTGATGCAAAAAGAGGAGCAAAAAGGGGAGCTTCTTTTGACAGCAGTTCCATTGCATGCTGGGTTATGTGGTTTTACATTAACCTTGGCATTAGCCAAAATGTTAATTAAAAAAATACATTACCCTACACGCACTAAGACATACTAGCCCAAATCATGCCTTAAGTGGGTTTCAGGGAGGACAGGCAGTGTGTGAGTATCAGGAAGTTTGGGTGCATAGTATTTGTGTGTGTGTATATTATATATATATATATATATATATATATATATATATTATATATATATATATATATATATATATATATATATATAGACAAATACAAGATTCCTCTGCACTCAACCCATTATCAATATATTTAAGACAGAGACATTTTGTGCATACTGCTACTAAAAAATGCCTTACCCTTTAAACAAAACAGGGATTGTTTGTCCATATATTGCAATATATTTAAGCTGGCCAACTACGTCAAAGTCATCCCACATCTGGCCAGTCCTATGCTCAATTTTCATCTGATTCATTAAGAATTCTATGGTTTAATTATACATTTTATAAAAGGGACGAATACGTTTTACCTGCCAACTTACTAGCTGCTTTCAAAGTAAAACTCCCAAACTTGGCTGCCCTTTTATTAGACACCAGTGGGATCACCTGACTATAATTGGAGGGGGTGGGAGCTACAACATGGAGCTGGTCACTGCTCCTGTATAACTATAACAAACAAGGGAAAGTTGTGCTCACCACTAGTTTTTAAAATCATTAGGCGGGGGTGCAATGAGGGTGTGACCACAAAAAACATATAGACAAATAAAGATTCCTCTGCACTCAACCCATTATCAATATATTTAAGACAGCGACATTTTGTGCATACTGCTACTAAAAATGCCTTACCCTTTAAACAAAAAGGGATTGTTTGTCCATATATTGCAATATATTTAAGCTGGCCAAACTACGTCAAAGTCATCCCACATCTGGCCAGTCCTATGCTCAATTTGCATCTGATTCATTAAGAATTCTATGGTTTAATTATACATTTTATAAAAGGGACGAATACGTTTTACCTGCAACTTACTAGCTGCTTTCAAAGTAAAACTCCCAACTTGGCTGCCCTTTTATTAGACACCAGTGGGATCACCTGACTATAATTGGAGGGGGTGGGAGCTACAACATGGAGCTGGTCACTGCTCCTGTATAACTATAACAAACAAGGGAAAGTTGTGCTCACCACTAGTTTTTAAAATCATTAGGCGGGGGTGCAATGAGGGTGTGACCACAAAAAACATATAGACAAATACAAGATTCCTCTGCACTCAACCCATTATCAATATATTTAAGACAGCGACATTTTGTGCATACTGCTACTAAAAAATGCCTTACCCTTTAAACAAAACAGGGATTATTTGTCCATATATTGCAATATATTTAAGCTGGCCAACTACGTCAAAGTCATCCCACATCTGGCCAGTCCTATGCTCAATTTTCATCTGATTCATTAAGAATTCTATGGTTTAATTATACATTTTATAAAAGGGACGAATACGTTTTACCTGCAACTTACTAGCTGCTTTCAAAGTAAAACTCCCAAACTTGGCTGCCCTTTTATTAGACACCAGTGGGATCACCTGACTATAATTGGAGGGGGTGGGAGCTACAACATGGAGCTGGTCACTGCTCCTGTATAACTATAACAAACAAGGGAAAGTTGTGCTCACCACTAGTTTTTAAAATCATTAGGCGGGGGTGCAATGAGGGTGTGACCACAAAAAACATATAGACAAATAAAGATTCCTCTGCACTCAACCCATTATCAATATATTTAAGACAGCGACATTTTGTGCATACTGCTACTAAAAAATGCCTTACCCTTTAAACAAAACAGGGATTGTTTGTCCATATATTGCAATATATTTAAGCTGGCCAACTACGTCAAAGTCATCCCACATCTGGCCAGTCCTATGCTCAATTTTTATCTGATTCATTAAGAATTCTATGGTTTAATTATACATTTTATAAAAGGGACGAATACGTTTTACCTGCAACTTACTAGCTGCTTTCAAAGTAAAACTCCCAAACTTGGCTGCCCTTTTATTAGACACCAGTGGGATCACCTGACTATAATTGGAGGGGTGGGAGCTACAACATGGAGCTGGTCACTGCTCCTGTATAACTATAACAAACAAGGGAAAGTTGTGCTCACCACTAGTTTTTAAAATCATTAGGCGGGGGTGCAATGAGGGTGTGACCACAAAAAACATATAGACAAATACAAGATTCCTCTGCACTCAACCCATTATCAATATATTTAAGACAGCGACATTTTGTGCATACTGCTACTAAAAAATGCCTTACCCTTTAAACAAAACAGGGATTATTTGTCCATATATTGCAATATATTTAAGCTGGCCAACTACGTCAAAGTCATCCCACATCTGGCCAGTCCTATGCTCAATTTTCATCTGATTCATTAAGAATTCTATGATTTAATTATACATTTTATAAAAGGGACGAATACGTTTTACCTGCAACTTACTAGCTGCTTTCAAAGTAAAACTCCCAAACTTGGCTGCCCTTTTATTAGACACCAGTGGGATCACCTGACTATAATTGGAGGGGGTGGGAGCTACAACATGGAGCTGGTCACTGCTCCTGTATAACTATAACAAACAAGGGAAAGTTGTGCTCACCACTAGTTTTACTTTGAAAGCAGCTAGTAAGTTGCAGGTAAAACGTATTCGTCCCTTTTATAAAATGTATAATTAAACCATTAAACCATTTTTTTAAATATTAATTTAAAGGAACAGTAACACCAAAAAATTAAAGTGTTTTAAAGTAATGAAAATATCATGTGCTGTTGCTCTTCGCTGGTACAACTGCTTCTTTTGCTTTAAAATAAGCTGCTTCCTTTGCTTTAAAATAAGCTGCTGTGTAGTATTTCAAATGAGAAAGTGTTCAGGTTACACAGCAGATAGCAGATAAGCTCTGTACACCATAATGGTGTTATCTGTTATCTACTATTTAACATGTGCCATTGCTACACAGCAGCTTGTTTATATAAACTATAGTAGTCTTTCTGAAGCTAACAGATCAGCTTTACCAGTTCAGAGCAACAGTACATGATATTTTCATTACTTTAAAACACTTTTCATTTTTTGCTGTTACTGTTCCTTTAAGGGACAAAAGCTATTATATTATACTGAAAATTCTTCCTTGTCAACATGTAAAAGTTTGTAGTTGGAAAAAACAAAGTTGCCCTTTGGTACATATTCAGCATTCATGGGAAATGATGGCTGAACAGAAAGCTACTGGAAATAAAGGTCAAATTTACATGTAAGACGGTACATTTCTACAAGGAGTTTAAGATAAAGGTTTTGGTTAAATTTACAATAACAATTTAGTCTTATTACCTTGTTTAAGTTTTATGTCCTTTTTGACATTTTGTGCTTAGACAAGTATTTTTAGCTTTAGATTAAAAATACTTGTCCACTTTTGTCATTCTGTCGAGGGTTATTGCTTTCATATTTCACATTAACCCAATGAACAGAGTTTGGTAATGCACATCATAAATGTATTTAATGCAATATACATTACCAGGTCTAGTAGTCTATAGCAAGCAATCAGCAGGTAGCATCTACAGCCACTTCCAATTCATCTGAAGGGGCTCATTTCTAACCACAAGCACAATTGTGGCCAACATACAAAAATGGATGCAGCAGTTACTGTATACATATCGACACAATGTATTAAATGTACTTATCACAAAACACCCTCCTTGCACATCTGTGTGTCAAGTGTAATTGTTCCCGTATAGTCTGCCATGATATTGTACATTGTGCAACTACAAATTTGCATGAACTGCTGGAGCTGTGGGAAACCGCTGCATGGTGGGAAACATGACAAATTTCATACAAAACTGAACTTTGCACACTGCACTTGTTTGGAAATTAGCACTTATGTTTGTGCCAACTGCTTCTGCCAGTAGGTAGTGATCTCCACTTAACCATAGAAAGTCCATTTCCAGTTAGATGAATGATGGGTGCTGTCAGCAGGTATAGAAATCTGTCAATCTCAGTGTCAGGCCAGGCTGGCCATACGCCCTGATCAACCCCTACCCCAAGCGTACATGCACCAATGATCTTGCTTGTCGGTGTACATTGACTAATGAGATAAACAGGTAGTGGGGGGAGAAGGGCCCAGGCTACGGATAGGCAACATATGATCTCCATGCCTTATGCCCCAACCTCTGTTACATTTTAGGCATGTGCCTCTTCTGCATACCCTTAATGTGGCCACAGATCCTATCATACGAATCGAGGATTCGTACGATTTTCGGATCGTGTGTGGCGTGTGCCGACATCTTTCGTCCGGCGGAGATCGTTCATTTGGTCGATCGGTCAGGTTTGATTTTGACCCAACTGATCCCGCCATGGCCGAACAATCAGATTACCTCCGATATAGCCATGCTCGTTAATGGCATATCGGGGAAAGATGCCAAATGAGCGGATCTTTGCGTCTATGGCCACCTTTAGTTCTGACCCTCAGCAATCTAAAATGCCTGTTTATGGCACTTACTTCTATCACATTTCTCAAGGAAGCCTAGACAAAAGCAAATTATTTGAGCATTGTTACTATAATTCAGTGGGTGTAAAACTTTTGTGGTTCAAGTGACCCTTTGATACCTTTAAGATGGACTTCCAGGACTTAAGCTCAGGCAGAGTGAAAATTGGCGGACACCAATTTTTTCTTCCGATAAAGCTGGCCATAAACGCAAAGATCCGATCGTACGAATCAACGTACGATCGGACTTTCCCCATCTCCCGACCCTCCACTAACCATTCAGATCAAAGTCTTTACCATTCCGATCAAATAAGAACAGATCACCCAATGTTCTGCCCCTGACAGCAATCGTACGATACTTATGTCTGACAACACTAGTGACAGTCTCCCACTGAAAATCGTATGATCGGCAATACACGCAGAGATATTATCGGCAGGCGACAGAAATTTTCTAACCTGTCCGATCGACCAAACGACCGATCTCTGACGGACGAAAAATGTCGGGACTCTCCACACATGGTCCGAAAATCGTACGAATCCACGATTCGTACGATCGGATCTTTGCGTCTATGGCCAGCTTTATCGGAAGAAAAAATTGGTGTCCGCCAATTTTCACTCTGCCTGACCGTCAAGATGGGCATCCCCAGGCATCTATCTGGGCCCCCTATCCTGAGTGGGGTACAGAGTGTAGCAAGGCACTGGAAGTGCTTATTGGATGATCCCTTTAGTTCTCTACCACCTGCATTTGGGCTATGACCCCTCAAATGTTTAAGGAGCAGATTATATAGGGATTAACATACACCCTATTGTAAAATATATTATGAGTCACTTCAAAACCATGAAAAGGCACAAGACTGCAGTGACTTCTAATAATCTTATATTTTTTTAGAATACACAGGCTTGTGACATGTGACACTAATATGCTTTGCTGATAACTGATTACATCATTAAACAATGTTTAACGTATTTCTTTATATATGTTATTTATGCCTTGTTTATTAACATTCAAATATTATTATATATGTCATACAAATAAGTCTATGCAGCCCTTCAACAGCTGGAGGGACATTATTATAATGACATGGAGGTTTTTATCTAGCATCTAGCTGGACATCTGAGTATAAAATAACCAAAGTTTAGGATGGCCACACATTGGCACTTTTCAGGATATCAAACAAAAGCAGAGGTAGAGCAAATGGGTAAAAGCAAACTAGCGCCAAAGAGTAAGCAGGGCTAGAACAATGAGGATCTAAGAAAGTATAGTTCAGCCCCCCGAGTCACTTACATTATATTACAGCGGTAGACGTAATGTTGTTCTCATAAACAATTAATTTCATAGCTATTCAGTTAATGCCTTTAAGAATGGCTTGGATGATTTTTTTGGACAGACATAATATCAAAGGCTATTGTGATACTAAGATCTATAGTTAGTATAGGTATGGGTATATAGAATTTAATTAAAAGTAGAGAGGCGTGTATGTATGGATGCTGGGTTTTCATTTGGAGGGGTTGAACTTGATGGACTTTGTCTTTTTTCAACCCAATTTAACTATGTAACTATGTAACTATGTAATTCCTAGTCTCTCGTACTGCTCTTTTTCACCTATTTTGATTTAAAGGGATTTTGTCATAATTTTTATGGTATAGTTTTTATTACTAAATTACACTGTATACATTGTAAATAATTCATTTTACCCTTTAAAATATTATTATTGAGCCAACAAATTTATTTTTTTGTGTTTATTTATTTTTATTTAATATTGGTGTGTAGGGAGCCATCTTAGTTCAAGTGCTTAAAAAAAGAGCAAGCGCATAATTTAACTACTTTCAGATAAGCTATTGTTTCTCCTACTCAATGTATCTGAAGGAGTCTTGGTGGGGATCAGGTGTTTTTACTACTGAGTGCTATTCTAATATCTACCACTAGGTGGGGATCATTTTTAGCAATGCAGATGTCAAGGAACCCTTATCTTGTTACAGTCAGATTGTTCTGTTGAGAGGCTGCTGGGATAGAAAGGGAGGGGGTAATGCCATTCCAACTTGCAGCACAGCAGTAAAGAGTAACTGAAGTTTATGAGTCACATGGCTGTGCCACCTGGGAAACTTAAAAAAGTCTATATTTCATATACATTCATATTCTATAAGTTCATATTTCATAACTGAATACAAAAAATCTGTTTGCTATTTTGAAAATTGGATTTCAGAGCAGGATTCTGCTGGAGGAGTGCTATTAACTGATGCATTTTGTATAAACAGAATACCTTTAAGTGCTCAATACATTCACAGAATACATACATAAAAAAAAACATGGATTGGGACAGAAACTCATTCCTGGCAGTGGATTATTCGTGTATTTAGGCTAGTGTGTGTGTATTTAGCAGCAATTTAGGTAACACTGCTACTAGTGATAATAAAGACAAAATAAGTGAGATGTTTACTGCAAAATTAGATATCGCAACAAACTTTTCATCCTAAATTATTTACAAAGTTATTTTCCCAGAGTTACTTTTCCAGATAGCTGTTTCCCATCTACCCTGGTAGTGTCTGATAAGTGTGTATCCTGGATCTGTAAGTTTGCTCCCCACACAGACAGCTAATTATCTCCCACTGATGTCAGAAATAGGACTGCTCCCAGCCGATATGTGCGTTCCTCCTGTACTGGTTATTAGCATCTTGCTCCTGTGCATAAACTGTTTAGACTGAAAATAGATATTCACCCCATAGGTGAGGAGGGGAAAAAGAACAAATGGTAATAACGTAATCATGGTGAAGCAGCAGTTAATGATATAGGCTAACCTTCCTCTACAGCAGGAATATAAATCTGGGACAACAAAAATGTTTATTTATTGCTGATATAATTGCCTGTTATTAGAATGATGGGTAGTTGCAGTGTGCTGACAATCACACACTGCAAACAGAGAAACGCCTCTGTAAAAAACAAATATACAGCTTAACCATTTCATTGTTGCCCTCAACTGTGGTAAAGAAATAAACAACTATTCTTTTATAGTTTTATAGTTTATAGCTGACAAATAAAGGAAAATTTACTTTAAAATAGAGTTTAATTTCACTTTTATTTCCAGTAACATTTCTTTTAATCATCTGAAGTAAATGTACTGTCCACAGACAGTCTTACTTCTCTTTATCTTAGTATTATGTATGAATGCAAGCAACCACAATGCTTCCTCTGGGGAGACAGAATATAATACAGGTATGGAATCTGTTATCCAGAATGCTCTGGACCTGGGGTTTTCTGGATAAGTGGCCTTTCCATAATTTTGATCTTCATACCTTATGTCTACTAAAAATGTATTTAAACATGAAATTTGTTTTGTTTCAAATAATGATTAATTATATTTTAGTTAGGATTAAATACATGGTACTGTTTTATTCACATTTAGGTTGCAAGTGGCAAATAATAAAATATACTGGCAGAGACCACAGAAGGAAGGAAAATGAATCATACTGTAAGAGTGGAATGGTCAGAGGTGACATTTAAGTGGTACTCAAAAGTACTCAAAAGTGTGCCTGTTGTGTTGACAGCACAGTTTGATTTCTACGTGTGACACTTCTTTCAATGGATTTACAGACTGCTGAGAGCGTTAAACTGAGTTTACCAACATTTTTAAAATGGTGGAAATGTTTTCATTCAGATGGCTAATGTTGAATGCTAAAGTTTCTGTATAGCAGCAAGCATAGTTGTGCACTTCTGTATCTTCATTAATTATTGTACTTTGTACACTAATATGTATACATCCAAAACAAAAATTCTTATTCATCCTTCTTGCAACTGGTACCATTTATTTGCTGCTATTTAGTGGTCCAGATTAGTGATGGGTGAAATTTTTGCCCATAGACTCTAATGTATAGTAAAAAAAAAAGTTGCACAGTTTGGTTTGCAAATTTTTGGGGAAACAAAATGGGACTAATTCACCCATCACTAGTCCGTGCATATTCGATTGTTTGCTTGTTATTGACAATTTGTAGAAAATTCAGTTATGTTGTGTAAATTATGATAAAGTCATCAGATCATCTGAAAAGTCAGGGACACTTATTATATATGCAACAATTCTGGGCTGCACGGATGGCAAACTGGTTTCATTTATACCTAACAGAATATGTTGGGCTGGCGCTATATTAATAAAGAATATTTGATATTTTAATCTATATTTATAAACTATATATTTTAAATAGTCTGAAGAGGGACAAGATGGTGACACAGGCTGTTTTGCATGGTTAAAAACAACTAATATCAGCTATGGGGGGATTTTATGAATAAACCAACTTGAGACAGGTATTTTTAAGCAATTAATACATAGAAATGCTTGACTGTGTCCCCTTATTTTAAAGAAGGAATAGCTTGTTTCATTTATTATGAATTCTTGATTTACAGTTATACTGACATATTTTCATGGAAATTTTGATGATTAGTTGCCATGCACAATCACATACAGGGGACTCCCAAATAAAGGAAATGATTATATAAAGCTTCAGGTTCTGAAAAAAATTCTGCTAAACTGGAGTTCAATTCTAACGTGAGCAATAACTGCAGACTTTCTTTACAGCAGCTGGAGTTCAGTTCTTACGTGAGCACTAACTGCAGACTTTGTGATTTATTTTTCTCTGTTTGTGTGGGATTCCTTTAACACTTCAGAAACATACAAGCGGAAAGTTTTCCAGGAGACCCAAAGGGGCCAGTTAATATCTGGTGTAGAGGGATCCTCATAGCAAATTGGGCAGCTATATGGCTGGTTAAAAGTTTCCTGGCCTTTTATTAACTAGACACTGGTGTTTTCTATGCCATGTAAAGGCATATACATTTTGACTTTTGTATGTAATATTGTAAATGTGCAAAGGCTTGATCAGTCTCAAGGACAAGTAGGCTATCCCAAAGAAGTTCTGTATCATGCCAGGTGGTATGTTGGAAAATATGTATTGTCAAGTGTCTGACTGGATGAGGTTGTGAGGATATACAGTATATGTGAGCTATATGTAGAAAAACTTGGGGTGTTTTGTTCCTTATTTGTCATGGTCTCAATCCAATCAAGGTGGAAGATATGATGAAGATTGTTCTGTACTAGGGTTATAGGTGGAGTGTGGAGAGCCATTGATACAAGATGGCTTTTTTTGCCACTGCGGTTAGACATGCAGCCAGGGCTTTTTCTGGTCTTGTGGTTGTGTGGTAGGAGAGCATTTGCTAAAGATCGCCTACGAGGCTGAAATAGTCCGATTTTTACCTGATAGTTTTGTCCAGTAGCTGGTGACTTCCCCGCACAATGTTTGAATGTTTAGACAGGATCATAGGCAATGTGTCAGATCTGCTCTGGGGTTGCCGCATTAGGTATAGTATATCTTAAGTAGCGTAAGATATACATGATGTAAAATTTGAAGGGACATTTCCTTGTATGTAGTCACTGGTAGGCATTTCATTATGTGGGTATGGTATTGGAAGATGTCATGTGCTTCTGCATGTGGGATAAAGGCCATCCATCTTGAGATGTTTGTGTTGGGGTTATCAATGTCAATATGAATCCTGATTTGTCTGTATATTTGAAACATAGATTTTTACAGTCATTTGTCGTGTCCACAATGAAAATAGAGGATTTTTTTATCTACATTTGTTGAGATAGCATCTGTTTGAAAAAATGTAGTAATTGTAATCCAGGAAAGGGTTGATTACATAAGAGAGGATATTTCTTTGTCAGGTCAGGTGTGGGAAACATTGTTAGATTGTCTGTTGTTAGGTCTTGTATGGTTTGTAGGCCTAGTGATTGCCATGTTCAGAATAATGTGTTATGTCTCCCTGGTATGAAGTTGGCATTCCCTATCCATGTGAGGTATATTGAGTTGTGGGGGGGAGAGGCCAAATCTCCCGCAGAATGCGTGCCATGCTTTATAAGTATAAAGGAACAGAGGGTTATCTTGAACAGCTTGATATACTATATCTAGTATAGGTCAATCTAAAAAACAACTGGACTTGCTGAGTAATCAATGAAGACGTTTACTCAGCAAGTCCAGTTGTTTTTTAGATTGACCTATACTAGATATACTATGACCTAGATGAATGAAAATCTTCATAGTCAGCTTGATATACTGTTTTAAAAAAGTTTAATTTTTGCCAAGACTTCCTACATGTGCAAAAATGCTACAGTTAGCCAATGAAATTAGTGCTACATTTAGCCACAGCAGAAATGTTTAAACTGTAGACTTCCTTCCAGTCATCGAACAAACTGTTTTTTCTTAATGATGTGCTTCACTTGAATCCCTTCCCATTTGAAAATGTGAGAAGATGATAAATATTCCCTTGAATGATGTGTCCCCTGCAGTATTTTATACAGCACATCTTGGTCTATTTTTTATAACATTTGTCATATTCCCAGACACTTGCATTATTTGTAAATGCCTCCCTTAAGATTTTTTTTTTGACTTTTGGCAGGCTTCATACAATCAGTTCCCTGTTAATACAGAGTTTAAACTTTTATATTAGTACATGTTGCTTGCCAGATGACATTTAGGGTAGGGACACACTGGGCGATTTGGGGAGATTTAGTCGCCTGGCGACTAATCGCAGCGACTTTTCTCCCCGAATGCCTCCCCTCACTCTGCGCCTGGATAAAATGAAAAGTCGCCGGCGCTAATCACACACGGCGATTCGTTTTCCGAAATCGCCCAAAGTTGCCTCACGAGGAAACTTCGGGCGACTTCGGAAAACAAATCGCCGCGTGTGATTAGTCGCCAGGCGACTAAATCTTCCCAAATCGCCCAGTGTGTCCCTACCCTTAGGGGCATACTTATGAGTCTTCCAACCCAGGCTGATGATCACAAAGCAAATTGCGTAAGCTGAAGTGAGTGCATACAGTGAATAAGGTAAGACTATGGGGCAAATTCACTAAAGCGCGAAGCGCCTAACGTTAGCGCAAATTCGACAGTGTAATGTCATTTCTTTAATTTGCTGATTTACTAACGGGCGCTGGTGTAAATTCGCTAGCGAAGTGGACCTACTCTAGTGCTACTTCGCACCTTTACGCCAGGCGAAGTTGCGCTTTGGTGAAGGGTCAATATAAATACGCTAATTCACTAACCAGCGCATTTTACTGAACGTTACCTCTTGTGCCAAACTTGCCTTCGCCACCTCAGACCAGGCGAAGTGCAATAGAGTAGATAGGGATTGCTTCAAAAATAGTTTACATTTTTTCTAAGTCCCAAAAAACGCTGGCTTGTGTAGTGTAATGTATTTGCTGCTACATATATGTCCATTCAAGTTTAACTTGGCGCCATATGCAAATTAGGCATCGCTAGCGTAATTTCGCTTTGCTTGACGAATTAACGCTTGTGCAAATTCACTACCGTTCGCCTCTCTGAGCGCAACTTCGGATTTTAGTGAATTAGCAGCACCCTGGCGAAGTGTGGCGAAGGCATCGCTAGCGCATTTTCGCTGCTTAGTGAATTTGCCCCTAAGGCTGGTTACAGCTGCTCTTTCTAGTATGTGACCCCACTGAAATACATACATATAACAATTTGAAGCAGACCTTCCATAATACTGTCCCTCTGTTCCCCCTACTAACTAATTTGAATGAAAACTCAATTACAGATGCAAGATAATACACCAATGAGTATACTCTTTACCGCACATTGTCAGTCATCTTGCTGATATCATACATACTAAGATTATTATGTCATTCTTCATTATGTTCAATTACATAACATATTTATTCAGTGATCAGTGTAATAAGGATTACAGTAAAATTAAAGCCTCAGAGTCAAATGGTCTGTAGTCTCCGGTTTAATGTAACAAATGGTGGTGCCAAGCTGGGGAAAGTATTCATATTTGCTGTATTCTGGGCAAGCACACAAGGTATTTCCTACTGCATGAAAGCAATTCCATGGAAACGGTCAAACTTCCCTAAAAACAAGTGGCTCTGGAAAGTTTCCAAGTTGTGCGTCATGGGCCACTTATGATGCACACTAATTTTTTACAAGCATGTTACTGGCATGATACTACAGCACAAAATAACTGCCATCAATCAGCCAGCACTTACACACAAGCTTCAGTTTACTGCAAATGCACTAGATGAGCAGCAGAGGATGTTGGATATCACTAAACCTTAAAGGCAAGGCCAAAACATTATCAAAAAATGGATAAAAGACTGAACTGGGATGAACAAGAGAGGTTATTTGCATTTATTGATAGTAAACACCACAATGTATAAAGTTATGCAGGGCCTGTAATGTCATAATTCTAATATTCTGCATAACATTTTTTTATCCCTTTAAGAACTGCTTTGTTTAAAAAAAGAAAAAAAATCTATGTAAATGCACTTGTAAATACCCCTTTGCCTAGCTTGATAACAAAGAAGCACCAGTATCCATTACAGATTTAATTATCATGTATGTATACATAAATGGTAATTTTTAAATTTTTATTCTCTCTGCTTCTGTAGTGTAATAACTGGTGATGAACATTAGAGGGCACTGTAGATTAGAAATACAAAAAAAGCATTTAATGGGAAAAAAAAAAGTTGTTGCACATATTCCGTTAAAGTGGTCTTAAATGCTTGTACTTTTTGAGGTAGTGCTCAGATAAGGCTAATTTGCATGACACATTGATTCCAAAATTCATATGAATCAAAAATATTATAATTGTCTGTGCCATCTTCTTTGGTACATATTGTTCATATTTAAGGGTAGGACTCCACGAGCGATTTTGACGCGATCCGACACGCTGCGACAAAACGAATGCGAAATTGTCGAATGCGACAAAAATAAGGCAAGAGATAGAATTGTCGCATCGTGTCGCAGCGTTGATCGCTCGTGGAGTCCTACCCTTAAATATGAACATTTCTTTACCAGATTGTCTTTCTATAGTTGTACCAAAGAAGATGGCACAGACAATTATAATATTTTTGATTCATATGAATTTTGGAATCAATGTGTCATGCAAATTAGCCTTATCTGAGCACTACCTCAAAAAGCGTTTTGTCGCAGTGCGTCGGATCGCGACAAAATCGCTCGTGGAGTCCTACTCTAAAAGGGAGTTTTGAAACCTACAATTTTTTTTCTTTTTCTTTTGTTGTTCAGTATTGTTGTTCAGTATTGCACAGTACCTCAGTAGTTCCAAAGTATGAGCTAGGTATTTATATGTCTTCAAAAAGTGTTTATTGAAGCTGGAGGGATATTAAAGGCGTTGTTCACTGTTAAATTAACTTTTAATATGTCACAGGCATTGATATTCTGGGACAATTTTCAATTGTCTTAGTGATTTTTCAGTTATATAACTTTGTGTTCAGCAGGTCTCCACTTTGGGATCTAAGTAGCTCTCTGGTTGCTAGGGTATGGTTTACCTTAGCACAAAGTAAAAAAATAGCAGCACTCCTATCTTTTAAAAATAAAACCGCCTTTATTATTTCATACGGCAACTTCAGCAATGTAAGTAACTGATTTACTCTGTCTCCGCCCCTCCTAGGTCTGGGAATCTGTTGGAGTATATAGTAAGACCTACATCATGTGCAAGTGGAACAGTAAAACAAAGTAGGCTTCTTAGTATAAACTAACAAAATAATGAAAATGTATATATAAATGTTGCCATATGTCTCAATATACACAAAAAATGGTGATATTTGATTTTGTGTTATACTGGTTGATGCTATGATTGCTGATGGAACTCTGTACTATGGATTTTAATATGTATAGTTCTATATTTGTACCACTAGGAGGCAATGTGTTATATGGGTATTTAAGGAGGCTGTAATCGTTTGCAATTGATACTTTGTCATCTTGAAAAAGGATCTGTAAGGTCCAAAACATGGCTGAAGTTGCTGTATGAAATAATAAAGGCGGTTTTATTTTTACAGGATGGGAGTGCTGCTATTTTTCTACTTTGAGCTATAAGGTATGTGAAGGTGAACACATTTTTTGCATGCAACCCCCAGAAGAAAATACATATAACTGCTGCTAGAGGATTGTTGTTTTTGGTTTACCTTAGCAACCAGGCAGTGGTTTGAATGAGAGACAGGAATAGGAGTTGGACTGAATGGAAAGATAAGTAATAAAAAGTAACAATAATAATAATTGTGGCCTCACATAGCAATATGTTTTTTTTGGCGGTCTGGGTCAGTGACCCCCATTTGACCACCAGCACCCCTTTAAATTAGTAATGGATGTAGTAGTAATCATTAAGGCAGTGTAGTGGAATTACGGTAACACATTACTTCTATTTCTTACTCCCAAGAGAAGTAAAGGTGTGATTCTTGGGTTGTGCAGTGGTTGTGGCCTGCAAGGTAGAGGGTGGTATTTGAGTGGAATTTGAGCAAGGCTTTGTCATGATAAGTGTGACCAGAGTGAATCAGGGGTGTGTTTATTGGGGCCCTATTATAATTTTTAGCTGGTCCTTTGGGAAAAAGGGTCCTGCTAATTTAGTAGTATGATGCTACTTTATTCCTAATGGCAGCCCTGGATATTGTCAATTATTACCTATTATGACAAAAAATGTGTACATTAAATGATATGTAAAATACTCCTATTGCAAAATATGAGGAGATTAGAAGTTCATGAATCATATAAACCTTTACATTTTACAAGAAAAGGTACATTTGAAGGGAAGTTTCACTTTCCTTAAGTGACAACCCTGTGACAATCTGGGACAACCAAAAACATGGCTGCTGCTTGTATTGCAGTGAGACAGTTTTCAGACACAGCCTGACCAATTGTTTCTGACCTTGTGACCTCTCTAAAGGAGGTTTTGGAGCCAAAATGAAAGTGATCTTTTCCAAGTAGAAGAGAAGTAAGGAAAGCATGGACTCTGCACAGAAGTACTGAGAGCCAGCCTGAGATTCCTCCTTCTCTCGTGCGAGTGCTCCTGCTGGTCTGTTTGAGTATGGAGCTGGGGTTTTCGCCTGTATAACATTTACCCATATAGGGAACCCCATAGTCAGAGTGCAGGGAGTGAGTTAACCCTTCCCATTCAGCCATCATGTGAATGGAATTAGTGCAGCTGCATGAGCTATAGATTGGATTTCAGCCCTGTAGTGAGTTGACAACTTGTACAATGGGCTGGATTGTGGATTTCCCATCAGCCTCTGTGACACCAGCATTGGTCTCCTCGGGATTCCAAGAAGACTTTCTCTATTTTGACATTTACAAGCTCAGTGTGGATTAAAGTTGTCAGACTGCTTCTCCATGTCTGCTCTGCATCACAGCATTTATTTTTCTTTAACTATGACTGGGAGTTGGTGAGACCTTTTACTTAACACACCCACAGAATCAGGTGTTGCTACTTATAATTCTTGTAATTTTGCCTTACATAAATATGATTATGTTAGAACTGTTATTTCACTGTTTTTATTGAACTATAATATATTAGCCACTGCATATTATTGTCTATTATATTGGGTACAGTAATCACTGCTGTTGCAGTCCCTAGGGAGTTGTATGCCCATCAGTATTTGGTTGTAGCCCTAGTGGAGGCACTTAACCTATCCAACCCCACAAATCTCCCACTTAGCATCTATACTGTTAGCTCCCCTTTGTGGCCTTGAATATTTGAGCCGAAAAAGGGTTACACATTATTACCTATATAAATATTACCCTAAATATCAACAGCAGCTTGGTGGATTTCTGCACTGTATATCTGACACCTGAGTTTTTAATGACGGATGTTTCAATATTTTACTGTCCTTGGTATTTGCATGCATATAGAATTTTCTGTAGTCCCTCTTCACTTTTTCATGTGCCAAAGCTCCATACCCTGACAGATGTTGTGTGTAGATTACATTTTATACATAGAGCTATATAGGATCTATATAGGGATCTTTGCCTCACCATACAGGTAATGAAAATCATTTGTAACATGCAATATTACATTGTAACTTATTTAAAGTTTCAGTGCCTCTACTTTGAAATAATATCTTAGATTTATTCAGTAAAATGTTTTATTTAAATCAGCAACAATAATGAATCATGGTTCAAATTAATGTTTCAGCATACCCAGTGCTGTAAATATTCTCATCTTGTAGTCAAATATGTTTTTTCTTATAGGTATTGTGCTCACCATAATTAGAGCTCATTAGTTATAATTAACTCCACTGAAAGGCTGAGAGAAATCTAATTCTCTGGGCTGTCACTGTTAATCACAATGTCTAATATTTTCAAGAAAAAGAGATCACGCCATGGGAAAGCATATTTGACAAGGGCAAAATGGTGGTGGACTCCAACCCTTTTGTTTTTTTTGTATCTACAGATAAAGTGTAATAATTAGGGAAAATGTCAAGGGATATTGTTGTGAGAATAAACTGTTATTGTTTGCCTTGAAACAATGTGTAATATTTTAAGAAATCAGTGTCATTTTGGAAAGAAGTTTATATGCTTGCATGGAAAAATTAATTTCCTGGTACACTTTCTGTATGATTAACAGAAGACCAGGATCAGATTCCGTAGACCAAAAAAAAGTGTGATGAATATCCCTTGAGCTAAAAGGCTTATTACCTTTGCATACAGGGTGGTCATTTGATGATATCAGAAGGTGTGAAAAGTTATAATCCCAAATGTGTTGCAGTGAATGGGAAAGTGATAGGGGGTTGTTGTTTTGTTACCTGCTCATCGTTCTGAGGCCAGGCAGAACAGCCAAGGCTCTGTACACATTCCAGTATGGAGAGGCCTACCTGCTAATTAAGCCTTGTGCAGGTAGAGTACTACACAATGAAAAGATCACCTGCCACAGGTCAAATAATATCAGAAGTTCAAAGTACACCATAGTACACCACAACATTAAGATTAGTGCTTCAAACGTGTTCTAGTGACTCCACTACACATACTGTATATACAAGGCAAAGTTTCAGGTCGCCACTGTGCCCGCTATCAAGCCTCAAGCCCTTTATCAAGTGACTCATACTTCACAGTACAATATAGTGCAGTAGGCATGTGTATATAAAGAGCAAGGCTTGCTGAACAGGCTGGGTGTAGGTGAGAAATGGACAGGTTAGGGTCAGTTGTGGGTTGACAAAAAGACACATCCCTAGTTTGTGTGTAGCTTAATTGCACAATATCTGGGGGGAAGGGTTGCTTCAACTTTCATATGGGTCTCTAAGGTTGCTATTGCTAAATTACATATTTAATAAAGGTGCACTGATGGCACAGGCAAATGGAAATGTCGTTCTTATAATCTGTTGCCCTGGCACCAGTGAAAGTAATGCCCCAAATGTGTAAAAAAGCAATGGTCGGATGGATGGCTTAGGAAACCAATATAGCTACAAGCTACTTTCAACTTTGACTGCTCAAGAACCTTCAGTGCCACACATTCCTGCTAAAGAAGCTGCCTATCTCTAACATAAACTGTTCACCTCTGTACCAGATTGGAAGAATCCAAATAGAAAGGGGCATCTCCCAAAAGGATATGTACCATAAGGGGGTTAACCCCAAAATAAAAATTAGCTTAATAAAAGAAAATCTGATTCGAAGCAACTGATATACATTTATTAAAAAAAATGGCAGTGCTTTTAAATTCTATTGAAAGAAGCATTTGCTTAACTTCTGTTGGTCACTTTTTAAACAATGTTGTTCCTCAGCAAAAGACAGCTCTGTTACTCAGCTTGCCTTACATTGTATAAACAGGGCAGAGAACAGAAAGGGAAAGACAAACACTGCTTTCAATACCTACAAAAATGACTTCAAAACCACAGAAAATCTGTAATGAAAGTAATGTTGCTTATAATTAGGTTTTATTAGGCTAAAATTATTTTTTGGGTTGACATTCCCTTTAAGAAAACATTTAGGAGCACATTTATCAAGGGTCGAATTTCGAAGTTAAAAAACTTCTAAATTCAACCATCGAATTGGCCAAATTCGATAGTCAAACCTTTTTTTTTGGCAGTTTTCGGTCAAAGTAAAATCGATTTGATCGATTCGATCGATTCAAACGATTTCATTGATCTAATGATTTTAAAAAAAAAAACTTTGACTTTTTAAAACTTTTAAAAATTTTGCCTATAGGTTCTAGGAGGTCCCCATAGGCTAACATTGCAGTTCGGCAGGTTTAAGGTGGCGAAGTTTCCAAGTTTTTTAAAGAGACCGTACTTCAATTTTCGAATGGTCGAATATTTGAAGTATTTTCGATTCGAATTGAATTCGAATTTGGCCTATTCAATGGTCGAAGTACCCAAAAAATACTTTGAAATTTGAAGTTTTTGAAATTCGAAAATTCACTTCGACCCTTAGTAAATGGGCCCCATTGTATTTTTTATATAAACACCATATAAATGTTCTATAATTCTTACAAATATGAAAAGCACACAAAAAGGTTAGAATGGGAACAGTAATTATATAGGACTTGATACTTTTTTATTATTTTATGCTGCCTGCTGCATATTCCATAAAAAAGCTCTATTAGCTAAAAAACCAATTGGGTTGGGCGTTTAGTTTATGAACACAGGTTGACTTGAGAACCAAGACACTTTTGTGGCCATAGCTTTTTTTTATCCACAGAAAAAGAATCAAGAAGCATCTGGGAACATGGCAATGTAAAATTCTAACTGTAATAATCATGAGTTTGTGTCTCAGCTCAGCTGGCACAGTCACGTACTTGCAGCCTAGCTACAGCTGTCTGCCAGTATTTTCTATCATCCTTTCCTAGTTTAAAGCAGATGAACTATGAGAGCACTTGCAAATGGTAGTTGAGATATATTGTTTTGTTTTGATATATAATGAGCACTATTTTTTAGTGTCCATTTAACCCTGGGTTTTATTGAAAAAGCTCCAATATTTTCTTCACAGCTGTATAAAATAAATGGGAACAAACACTGCAACAAACCTAGCAGGAAAGAAACCGTTACACTGGCTCTGGTTATGAGAATGTATTATTATTTTATAATATCCACTGAAGTATAAAGAGAAACACACATTTGTCATACTTTCTAGGAAGGCCCTGCTTGTATTAGAGTATAGAAGAGCAGTTGTATTTTCTGTTTTATGTAGGTCAGGCAATGGGCAGCACTATAAGTGCACTGGCAGCCATATAAGACCTGACAGTAGCATCCAGTGTCACTGAGCGCTCTGGCTTATTTCCTTACTGCAGTCTTTTTCATGTTAATATGCATCATTGTGTATCTGTTTCTTCCCAGAATCAAATGTTACTGGTAATATCCGTAAAGCTGTATCCATTCCATTTAACACTTGTGCTTTAAAAGGGAAAACATGTAGCACCTTTAAATTAACTTTTTGTATGTTATAGCATGGCCAATTCTAAGCAACTTTTCAATCAGTCTTCATTATTTATTTCTATTTTTATTATTTCACAATTTTTTACAGTTTCTTTTTTTGCCACCTTCTTCTTTCCAGCTTTCAAATGGGTCACTGACACCTTCTAAAACAAATTATTTTTAAGGCTACAAATTTATTGTTATTGCTAATTTTTATTACTAATCTTTTTATTCGGGCAACCAGATTGCTGAAATTGCAAACTGTAGAGCTGCTGAATAAATCAAAAAACACAAATAATAAAAAATGAAAACCAATGGCAAATTGTCTCAGAATAGCACTCTCCACATCCTACTAAAAGTTATCTCAAAGGTGAACAACCCCTTTAAAAGGGTGCATAAAAACTCTGGGTGAGCAACCGGATTCTGGTTGGGTGTGCTCTTCTTGGCTTCGTGCCTGGCCCTCAGCTACATAGGTACCTCCAGCTCATAGCCCATGAGAATCCAGAGATTCCCATATGGGCAATGCAAACACAAAACAATGAACTGGTAAGGAAAGAACTAAATGTAGTCATACAGGGCAGTTCAGAACCAGATAACCTTAAAATTGTGATGCAAACATATACAGGAAAAAAGTTGATGTCAAAATGAGGAATCAAAACAAATGACATGGCTAGGAATCAGGATTCAGAGCAACCTGGAACAAACTAATTGACGTGAGTGAGCTCAGAGCTGGGTGTTGTATAGTATGTAGGCAGGTAGTCTCCTCTGGCCAGATTAACAGCTGAAGCAAACCATGCTTACCATCGTGTGTGGTGTACCCTTTCCTAGGAAAGAAGGGGCTTTGTGTCCCAGAATCAATCAATTCAGTGAACAAGACATTGAATGGCTGCCCCTTTTTAAATCTTACAGTTCTGCATTCAAAAGTGTTCAGCAATCTGGTTGCTAGGGTCCAAATGACCCTAACAACCATGCATTCATTTGAATAAGAGACTGGAATATGAATAGGAGAGGCCTGAATAGAAATATGAGTAATACAAGTAGCAATAACAATACATTTGTCGCCTTTCAGAGCATTTGTTTTTAGATGGGGTCAGTGGCCCTCATTTGAAAGCTGGAAAAAGTCAAAAGGAGAAGGCAAATAATTCAAAAACTATAAAAAAAAAATAATGAAGACCAATTGAAAAGTTGATCAGCATTAGTCACTCTATGACACACTAAAAGATAACCACCCCTTTAAAGTCTTGAATTTATTGGTTAGATTTCTGAAGGGGTCTACCCATCTATGACCACTTTTAAAGAGATTACACGTAGCATCAATATGTTTAAGTGAGTATTCACTAAACAGGTGTGAATTTTCACACAATAATTTGAGAAAAAAATTTAAAAAACGTAAAAAAAAATGGTTGGAATTTTATTTTTACTCGAATATCTTCATAGTAGATCATAGTACTTTACAGAATACTAAAAATAAATACTTGGAAGATCATCTTCCCAACCATCTATTCTGTCTTGTGTTATATTTATGAATGAAAGTCATTACAAAGGAGAAAATTAAACATTGTTTGCAAATTGCTTGTCAACTCATCAAGTCCACACCGTCTCTGATTAATCAGTCACAGAAAAACATCAAACCAAAAATGGGATTAATATTTTAAAGTGACATTCTGCACAGTGAGGCAAATGAAGATTACAGAGATTTGCAAAACCCCAACATCAAGTCTTCGATCCATAAGTCACTGTGTGTCAGTGTGGTGTGGGCCCTTTAACAGAGGTTGCTGAAGCTTGCTTGGCAATGAAAAAGGTAGCTTTATTTCTTTAAAGCAGCAGGAAAAGTATTACACAGCTCAATTTCAGCATGGCATCAGAACAGCAGAGCAGTTTCTCTAGGTCTTTCCTTGAAGAGAGCCAACATCAGACAGAGAGTCTTGCTGACTGGGAGCGGCCTTTTATACCCAAGGCTCCCAGAATGCTTTGTGGTTCTGTGACATCATACATCTCACATTAAACAAATGTTACATTTTAACAATAATTGCAATTTCCACATATACATTTACATATTAGTCTTCATGGATTACAACATAAAAAAGGTAAAAAGAAACTCACATTTAAACAAAGTTTGAATTCCAAGCTGTGAAATGTCTGTGCACAGCTGACAACAATCAGGCTACACCCATGTGTTTCACCAAACCCTGTGCAGACTGATCAACTTGGGAAACTCAGGTAAGAATTTTAAACTTTAAATGTTAAAGTTTGAACTCATATATAAAGGGTATTTTTTAGTGGCAAGTTGCTTTTCTAAGAGGAAAAACTAATGTTTAAATCTAACTTTATAGAGCTGCAAACAGACTGCTTTCACATGGCTTTTAACCCTGTTGTTGCCACTTTGAACACAGGAGAAAAAATATGTTTCAAGGCTGAGAATGGTGTAGGACAGACACAAGAAGTAATGAAAGACAGATTAAGAAAGAGTTTGCGCTGGCCAGCAGAGGTAGAAAAGACAGAGAAGAAAGAAAGTAAGAAAGTACTGTCCTCCACACATATCTCAACAACAAAAAAAAGAAAAATTTATTTAAGTGACATAACTCTGTCACAGTCAGTATCTCACAGGCACCTAGTATGGCCTTACTCTAATAGTCTATGTGCATCTGGTGGTTTAGGGCACACTCATTAGCTGCTGAAAAAAACCTGATCTTTAAAAGTGCTGCCTATGTACTTTATTCATGTTGATAAATGAACCTTTGATCAGCTGCTGAATTGATGGTTTTATGAGACTTCTGCTTCATGAGAACTAGTTAAAGGGATAAAACTATACCTCCCATGTGTAATAAAAGGCTCTAAGTTTGCCCAAGAGCAGTAACCCATAACAACCAATTAGATGTTTGTGACCAGTAAATTCTACCTGCTGATTGGCTGCCCTGGGTCATTGTCAGTAATAAATACACTTTATAAATAAATACTTATTTTAGTAAATTAAATGTACATATTTAATTGTGATGGTCAATATCTTTGCTGCAGAATATCAGTAATTGAATGTGTTCAGTGGGCATTATCTTACAACAAAACACAGAAAGTTAAAGGGGAAGCTATTTTGGGAGGATGCACAGAAGCCCTATGCACTATTTGTAAACCATAGATATTACCTTTTCTCTGAGCTCTACTAAAGCCTTTGTGTTGTTTTAGTTTCACTTATAACATAGGATAAATAACTATATATCCTGATTTCATTTTAACCAAATAATCCAAATGTTTAAAAATTATTTCCCTTTGTTCTGTAATAATAAACAATATCTTGTACATGATACAAACTAAGATATAACTCTTCTTGGAAGCAGAACAAGCCTATTGGGTCTATTTAATGTTTGCATGATTTTCTTGTAGACTTAAGGAACCATTATCCGGAAAGCCCTATAAAACTAAGGCTAATTGAAAAGTTGCTTAGAATTAGCCATTCTATAACACAACTAAAAGTTAACTTTCAGTGAACCACCCCTTTAAGTTGATTCATTGTATTATATAGTTTAGTGGACAGCATCACATGAATGAGTACAGCAAGCTGGAGTAGCTCAACCCATGAAGGAGAGGATCATGCAAGCATTTAGCAGGAAGACCCCGACACCTGTTCTGTCTGGTAAGTGATTCATGTAGAAAACTATAAGCTAAACTTACAGGTTCATGCCTTCCATTTAACTGGAGAGTTTTTTGTCTGCATCAAGCACTTTATGCAGGATACCCTACTGAGTACTTAATGAATTAGTTGCACTGTATGCTCTTGAAATACTCTTGACCTTTGTAAAGGTTTGATTGCGTATACCATTATCGCTAAGAATGTTTTTTTTTAAGTAATAAATGCATTTTATGTTTCATATTATATTATTAGGACTATATTTGCTATTGGTGTAAAAAGGAATAATGTATTAAGTGACATATTTTTTTCATTTACTGATGCAATTTAAGGCCACTCTAACAATTCCAGCAATTAAGTATATTTATTTTTTGCTGATGTACCCATTGATGCATGTAAAATAGGGCTTTGACCTTCTACAAGACAAACGTCAAAAACGTACCATAACCTTAATGGTAGAAATAATGGCTCTTTAGCCCGATAAATCAAGGTGCTCTGCCCACAGACGTTCTCATTTCACTCCTCAGTTCTAGAAATGTTTGTTGAAGGGTAACAAGTTCTCTTCAGCATGATTGGGTCAGATAAAGCAATGTTCAAGACAAGCAATGATTGGATTGTGAGATTGGCTGCAGGTTCATCTAAAAGTTACTGGCAAAAGTAAAACTAAAATTAAAAGAGTGTTTCGATACTTTTAAGACAAATATATCACTAACTAGGAATGCGGAGACAGTAGAAGAATAATCTAATTGAGCTACAATCTCAAACAAACTCAAATGAAAAGCATTTTAGTAGTTACAAGGTAAGAGAACAAGGTACTCCAGTATAAAGTGTAAATGACTCACCAAGTAGTGAAAGTGGTCCAGGCGCACCAGCCCCAGACCCCCAGCTTTAGGGAGTGGTACGGCAAAGGATATGTAGAAAAGACAGGGCACTCAAATGGATCCACAGGACCAGAGAAGTTAAATTAAAAAATAATTTTATTTATACAAAGTAAAAAAGGTATATCTGCAACTACGTGTTTCGCACCCATTCAGGGCACTTAGTCATGAGCCTGAAGCCACGAAAATATCCGAAGCTGAAGTCCTGAAGTGGCGAAAAGACCCGAAGTCACGAAAGGAGGCGAAGTTGAAGTCCGGAAGCCACAAATTCAATTCCTCTGTGTGTTTTTTCTTATTTCTTTTTATCCCCTGCCCACCAATGTATTATTTTAATACTCTTTAGGCCCCTGCTACCAATGTTTTTTTAAAACATATTCTTTTGGGCCCCAATTTTTTTTAACTTGTAAGGGGGGCACTGGCACCAATGTTTTTTTAAAAAAAACTTTTATGGGGGCCCTGGCGTCAATGTTTTTTTTAACTTATAGGGGGCCTATGTCCCCAATAGCTTTTTATAACTTGTGTGTGTGGGGGTTACCTTTTTTAGCACTGATGTCTGTGTAGTCTTTTAACTGTGATGTCGAGTGGGCAGGATCTGGGGCTGGGCTTGGGGCCCAGGGGGCTCCAAATATTTTGTTGTATGGGGCCCCGTGATTTCTAATGGCGGCCCTGCCAACAGATAATAGTGTCTTTAGGAATGAGACAATGCTTGCATGTTTACTGCATGCAATTGGAATGGCTTATTCAGTTTATTATTCCACTTACTTTTTTTTCTGGCAGTCTTCTACCTTCCTATCCCTGCCAGCTTATCCGGTCTACCAGTCTGACTTTTGTGGAGCTCAATCACTGAGTGTGTGCCTCAAAAAATTTGTTTGTGTGTGTGTCCTCTTTTCTATAGAAGACATTTGCAGCTCTGAAGATTCAAGAGCATGTGATACATTGAACTCTCTTAGTTGTTTAACAAAAGTAACCTTTTGAAAGTGTTGTTTAGCAATTTTGAATCAATTTTCATCCTGATATTTTGCTTTGTGAGGGTTGAGAAATGATGTAGCTAAAGACTCTCACTTACCAGCTGCTCATCTACCTCTGAGCGGAGGCCTCATTATGCTTGTTCTGTTGTGCAATTTTAGTAGGTTCAAAAGTATTTGTACCAGGATCTTGAAAGAAAATGCAATAGTAGTCCAGATATATATGGCAAAGAGGTTGAATCCCTAGGGATGCCCAGTTGTTAGGCATCTTCCAGTTATTCTATTTGCTTAGTCAGACACTGGGCATGCACTCTACTTTTTCCGAAAAATGCACCAGCCCAATGTACTATTCTTAGCACTCAGCTGCAAGACATTTTCTATGCCCCAACACTGGGAAATAATTTTTTTATTGTGCATGTACATACTCTATAGTGACATTGAGGCTGCTGGGGCACCAGAAGTGTATAGCGGTGAGAAGCTGAGAAGAAAACTGCAATAGTTCAAGAGGGCTGCAATTGTCTCGTGGTGCTCTATCTTGAAACCTTGCTGCATCAATCGGTTCCAATTTTCCATGCAAAATCAGAAGTAAGATGGCACACACTCCAGTAAATGTGCTAATTCTTTAGTGATTTATTGAGATCACCACACAGCGTTTCCCAATTTGGGGTCATTGCACATCACTATGACTTACAATTACATAAATAAGTCATAGTGATGTGCAATGACCCCATATTGGGAAATTTCCGTTTATTTTCACAATCACAAGAAAAATCATGGTTTATGGAAATATTGTTCAGTAAAGTCACTTGTGGACACTTTTATGCACATGTTGTCACTATTCAGGTATTGTAATATAATAATGTCACTATATAATGTCAATATACAATGTATCACTTTGCAGATAATAATATGTATCCCTTTGCATATAGATTGATGCTTAAATGCACCTAGTGATGTCACGTAATTAGAGGGGAGGAGTATTCCACCTCTGCACATTTTTATACCTGTGTTTGGAATTACATGTATGAGAGCACTTAATAAAGGAGGTTGTACCTCCGAAACATTGTGTGGAGATCTCAATAAATCACTAAAGAATTAGCACATTTGCTGGAGTGCATGCCATCTTACTTCTGATATTGCATGAGAAGAAAACTGCCATAGGCTGGTGAATTTGTGGCAGAAGTGCTGCTGAATGTAATCCAAACTGGAGGACTGCTATCCTGAGGTCTAAAGTAAATGACTAGAATCACTGAGAAGTGAACAACTTGCCTGATATACTGTAACTGCACTGGTCTAGGTAATTTGCTATTTATAGAGTTCTTTAGTAGAGCATGTTCATTTTATCCTGTAGTTAATCTCTTTGATTTTGAAACATTATTGACGTAATCACAGAAATCATATTCTATTAATATGCCTTATTCTGATTTACTAATAATTGGACTTTGCTGTGAAAATCACACTTTTGTAGTAAAGAAAGAGGTGTCCCACAGCACTTTTTTAAATGCTCCTATTTATTACTGTCACACATTAGAAATGCATGGCTCGCTTGGAAGTGGAAGCCTTACCTTCTGAGGTGTCCTTGGCCATTTGTTCCGCCTGCCTAGGTATAATATGCAGCTTTCATCAATCATACGTCACCTGGAAACTTCTCTTTTCTCTTTAGCATATTAACTTTTCCACGGATATTTGGGCCATTCACCTTGAAACACAAAGAAATCATTTGTAATTTGGTCTTATTTATACAAAATCATGCTATATTACATAAAAGTATAACACATAATGTAGTTGTTCCATGATGTTGGCCAAGTATGCAAAATGCCCCAGAAGTAGAAGGCATAGGTAGAGGCAAACATATAAAAGGGGAATATAATACAATTTTTTAAAGACAAAACATGTACATGAATTTTCTCCATTCTGGCAGACAAAACTGTATCCTGGACAACTCCATATCAGCACTTGCTGGGGAGCAGCAGCAAATATCTCCAAAAGGGATGGTAATACAGTAGTTCCTAAAAGTAAACCTAGATCACAGAATGAAACCTTATACACAGAATTAGTAAGAATTGTTCTTCTTTCATGAGGAAGGTGCGCAATGTTAGGCATGCATGAGCAGAAACAACTTACAGGGAACGCTTGTGACACTGAGGGATCAAAGGTGGTGGCCTCCTTCTGAGAAGCAAATACAACCTTTGTGTTCCACTCCAGTAGTAAATACTTTGGAGTGAAACCACTATACCCTATAGAAAGGGATGTAAAGACTGGGAAGTAATTTTTTCCAACTTTTCTCCTTCCATCTGTATTAATAATAATAATAATCTAATTGATTGATGACTTACTTTTTATGAAAAACTATTGTTTTCCAAGTTGTGTAAGAAAATTGTTACATATACTGGAAAAAATGTTATTAGTACAAAACATTTGAAGGTCTTTTTTCTTAGTAATGCTATATTTGTTTTGTTTTTTTGCTTTTTTTCCACTATTTAATTTCTGATAAATGTAAAACACTATACATTTAAAAGCAATAAACAAGTAATTAACAGAAAAAATATCTGCAATGCAAACAGTTTTTCTTTTGTGAGGACAATTTTCCTGTTGCATACAAAGCTTTTGCAAACCTGTAGCACCTTAACTGAAAAATATATTATATACTGTAGCTTCTGCCTGTGAAGTGTAGGTAATAGAACTGCTCCAGTCAAAAACACATCTTCAAGCAGGTCTTAAATGTGCTAATAACTGACTAATGCACAATATAATATTGAGAAATGCATAAAATATTTGTATTTATGCAAAATGTTCTGGCTTGCAACCTTTATTACATTACTCCACATATCAGCCACCTGTAGACACAAGACAACAACTTAAGCCATCTTTTTTAAGGTAGTATTACATATCATATGGTTTTACTTTCATGAACCTGGGAACGATCTGATATGTCATTTAGGATAGAATGGAAAACCGGTATCAAAATTGCTCAGCTCCTCTAAATAATGTTGTCCAAGCAAACACACCTTAGTACTACTGTTACAGTTTATACAGAAAGACAAATGTTAATCGTTACCATTCAAGAAAAAAGAATACTGGGCATCTCATCCACTATTAACTACAATGATGAAGAATTAAATAGGCCTGCTAACTGGCGCATTTTAAGTGAGCCTTTTTTATTTGGAAAATTAAGGTTTTATTTTCAGGGTCCCATTCATATCCAAAATGTGGCAGATGCAGTGTGGCACTAAGCACCTTACAGCATTTAAAAAAATGGCGTTGTGCATAGCACAGTGTCAGCAGATATTGGCCAGCCCTTCAATTACTGCTTATAACACACCATGCAGTAAGCAGGGCACCTTTTCAGTCTACATCTTTTGGCATTCATGAACTTACACATCTGAATGTTATGCATATTAGAGGACAGGTAGGTAAGGTGCCTACATGCCACCTCCACGCCCACCTCTCAGTAATATAGTGCTGCCATATGCAGGCAGTGCTGTATTCCTGGGGCAATTTGTCAAGGGAGGAAGACAGGGTGCAATGTGCAAAAATGGCATATTGAGCATGTTTTTGTACTTTGCATCTTGCCTTCCAGTTTGTAATTGAGCATTCTAGTCTCTTTAGGCAACTGTAGATGAATATATCAATACATTAGTACAACACAGGTCATCTCTGAGCTCTATTCAGTACCTTTCTTAACATATAATCCTTTTCAAGAGTCACTATACTTGCTTGATCAATGGAACTTATGTTTAAAAAGTACAAACACTCTGCATGTTACTGGAAAATCATTATTTCATTTTCCTTAAACTGTATTTGAGAAGAATCCATTTAAAGCTCAAAAAGATTCCTTCAACCTCATTCAGCTCCAGCTCATAATGTGATATGGATTCAGGGACAGAACAGACACCTCTTTACATTAGGTACAAGTAGGATATCATAAATGCAGACATAATTTCAGTTACCGGAACTTCTAGTGCAAAAATCTATGACAGCTAACAAAATGCTCAAGGAGGGCTTAAAAATTCTTCTGTGTGTCTGTTAGGGGCTTTCCTAATCTCTTTCCTCTAAAAGGGATTACCCTCTGTTTGATTATGAGTTTATCAGAAAAATAATCATATCACATTCATGGTTCCAAAAAATTGCACATGTTGTGCATGAAGCACTACAGTGAGTAAGGGGAGAATACCTATTACGGGAAACAAAATAAAAGTATGGGTTGAGTGCACTCCTGTACTGAATACATGTTTAATTTTGGGTTTGAATATAGGCCATCAATTTGTTATTTGTAGAGATGTCAAGATTTTCAGTGGTGGTCACCCTCCTCAGCACCAGTGGCTGATGGACTGAATCTTGACCTGAATAGTCATTATAGTTTTAGTTCTGCCATTTGACTTGCACTAGTGAAAACCAGCATGGAGATTATTTTCAGCTGTGCCTTGTTGTATTTGATATTGATTGCAGAAATGCTTGAAGATATGAAACTATTGATTTTGTACAAATGTGATTTTGGATTTTTCCTTCTCATGTTTCAACTCCAACAGCAATTTTATGGTGGATGCATAAAATGGCTTGAACAGATGCACAGCGAAGCATTCTTTTTACAGACATTTTGGTTTTTCTAAGACCAGGTACAACTTGATAGGGAAATGTGAAAATATAATATGAAAACACTTCAATATTCTTTAATTAATGGAAAACTAAGTAGTAACTAAAGTGTTCTGCAATGCTAATAAAGTGTTCCCCTTCTATATGCATCTATACATACAGTACATCACGAATAAGGCTTTTTTTTTTCTTTTAATACAATGTTGGTGTTGTATAAGGACTACTTAAGTTAAATAATTTTTAATATAAATAAGCTACAGTTCACTGTTAACATTTATGGAAAATTATTTCTTCCTGCTTAACTTTTGTTACTTTGTGGTCATTGTATTGCACAAGCACAATTAATAGGCTGAGTTTGACATGTATGAGGGCAATGATAACATAGGGAGTGGGAAATATAGTACAGGAAGTAAACAATAATTGATTGGTCAGTAATGAAGTTCCATATTAGGTCCTTGCATCTTGCATACTGCACTCTTTCTAAACAAACAACGAAGGGTGAAGAGAGGAGGTTATATACTGGTAATCTAATCCACCTTGCAAGGACTGAACATGAAGTAGTTTCAGTTTCATTGTTTGCCCTGTTTATCTTAAGAAATAACAAAAATAACAAAAATGTTTTGTGATTAAAGCAAAAGGGCCTGTGCTGAATGCAATTTTTGCCTATTAAGTTAAATTAAGTTTAACAAGGGGGGGTATATTGTACCTTTAAGCTCCAGGCATGATCTCCTCTTCAATGATTGGGCCAGAGTATCATTTCTTTCCTATACCGCACATTCATGTGGTCTGTTGCAAGGGAGTGATATGGTGGTATGGCTCTGGCAAAAATGCACGACACACAAAAATAAGAACTGGCCTAGGGACCGAAGATTAGCTATTGTAATCATTAGGGTTTGCCTAACATATTGGTACCCTGGAAAGAACAATAGGTATCATTACATCTGCATTTATCAAAATAAATTGCTTCTGAATGTCAGGCCTCCGTGTAGTCCCCTTCACCAGAGACAATGAGCTTACTTCTCTTCCCTGGTGTATTCAGAGAAGGGAAGTCCCAGTCCTGTGATAAAAAATGATAATCATCTGCTGGTGTGACAGTATCATGCAGGAAAAGAGAAGCATGTGGGAGGTTCAGTCAAAATGGTGTAGCTGGGAAAAGTATGCTCTTGCACTGAGGAAAAATGTTAATCTTTTAGAAAAAGGGTTAACTAGACAATTGAGAATAAGAGATCCTTCAGCAGAGCTGCAGAGAGATGTTAAACAGCTAAAGGCAGTACTGTGCAGGGTAACAGGGTGGAAAAATAAAAAACAGAGAGGATAATAATGCAGCCTGGCAAGTTGAAGCAGCAGCCCCTTCAGATGGAGGTTGGACTTGGGGTCAGTTGCATTTGTACCATGATAATCTCAAGACAATAGACATATTTCTAGAACTGAGGACACTCACAGTAGACTGTGAATCTGCAGGACTCAAAGGGGTCTCGGAAAGACAGCAATTAGGGCCTTCGATGGCAAGGAATACTAAAGCAACACCAGGACTAATGGCATCTTCAAGGGACAGGGCATTCTAGGATTCTGAAGGCCATATTGAGGGATTTCATTAATTTTTGGTAACTGGATATAGGCATTTGCCATACATGGTAGCAAAACTGGCAAAAAAGTGGAAAATTACTGAGGGCTGTTTTGCTTCCTTAATATTGTTTTTTAATCATATAGGACTTATGGGGACACAGTCTAGCTAAGATATGGTAAACCGTATAAACTGCATGAAGTCCACTCTACTGTTTATGGAGACCGCAAAAATATCAGTTTTTAGATGAGCCTGATGACAGAACATTAGTTAGGACATATGATACAATGGGGCATATAAAGTCTAAATCTCTTTCCTATATGTCTCAGATCATCAAGTGGCATGTTGGGGATTCACAATATGAATGGGCTGGAAAAGGGATTCAGTTTTACATGATGTATTAAAACTTAAGTTTACTCAGTGCACACAGAAACAATACAGGCAAATTCGATTTTTTTGAGTGATTTGGGGTTGAAAGACTGACCTCTTTTGGGACCTTTCCAACTCCCACGTCATAGGCCTGGCAACAAAGCTAATTTTACACCATCTGTCATTTCAAAAATGGTCATATGTCAGTGATGGGATTGAGAAGGAGCTGACTAATATAACATATAACTAACTAATGTACTGTATATAATACATGAGTCCATTAGTTGGTGTAGATACATGGTAAGGGAGTATTTATGATTAAAATATGCATAATGTTTAGTCTGCTGCCAATTCACCCTGAGAGTATAGATTTTCATAGCTGTACATTTGATGGTATACTGTATTACATATTGATCTCAATGATATCAAATAGGTGGCTTCTAATAGATTTCACATGCTGTTGCAAAAATTGAAGGCTATGTTTACTAATGACAGGAAAGAAAAACTGAGAAAGTGTGTGTGTGTGTTTATATATATATATATATATATATATATATATATATATATATATATATATATATATATATATATATATATATATATATATGTGGAGTGCTGTTTACAAGATGAGAAGTTGACATTATGCAGTGAGCATGAAAAAAGGTGTCAACAATTGCTTTAAAATGTATATATTGCATAAATATTATATATATCTGGACTTTTTATGTCTGTTAAGTGGAGCACCTACAGTACATAATTTTTTTGCCTTTAGAACTGTTTTAAGGTGCTCATGTAACCCACCTTGTTGCACCAGCCTGGGCAGTTACTGGATGAAAGGGCTTAAAGGCATGAACAGATAGGTTTACATTTTTATTAAGGTGGAGTGCACTTGGCTGGCAGTGAAATACACTGCTCCTATAATGTACACTGCAAGGTTCCCAGCCTCTCCCATATATCTTAATGCACTCTATTTAAACAAGAGCTAAAGCTTTACTAAAGAAGTGGCACAGAAGTATTGTACGTAATCGTACATATTGTACGCTTGTTTTAGGCTTTTATAGCAGCCTAAGGCAACCATAGCCCTGTAACAGTAAAGATCTGTGCCTCCAAATATGCCCCTGTAGCTCCCCATCTTCTTTTCTTCTGATTCACTGCACATGCTCTGTACTGCTGTCACATTTATTTTTCATCTGTCTACTCAAATGATGAACCAGTTAATGAAGGTTTCCTTCTTAATAATCCCAATTCTAGTAATACAACTAATGATGCATGGTTCACACATGAGGAAATTCAAAAGAGACTAGAACATGTTAAGATAAACAAAGGTCTGGGGTCAGATGGTATTCATCCCAGGGTACTTAGCGAGCTTAGCTCTGTGATTGCCAAACCACCATGTTTCAGGATTCATTTAGGTCTGGCATGGTGCAGAGAGACTGATGAATTGCTAATGTGGTGCTTCTATTCAAAAAAGTATCCCGTTCTCAGCCTCAAAACTATAGGCCAGTTAGTCTGACATCAGTGGTAGGAAAGCTTTTCGAAGGTTTAATAAAGGATAAGATACTGGACTTTATATCAAATCATAATACTATGAGTGTGTGCCAGCATGGTTTTATGCGTAATAGAACTTGCCAGACTAACTTAATTTCTTTTTATGCTAGCAGGGACCTCGATTCTGGGATGGCAGTGGATGTGATTTACTTAAACTTTGCTAAAGCATTTGATACAATGCCACACAGAAGGTTACTGGTTAAATTAAGGAATGTTGGCCTGGAACATAGTATTTGTACCTGGATAGAGAACTGGCTAAAAGATTACAAAGAGTGGTGGTAAATGGAACATTTTCTTATTGGACCAGTGTTATTAGTGGAGTACTGCAGGGCTCTGTACTAGGTCCCTTGCTTTTCAACTTGTTTATTAAAGACCTGGAGGTGGGCATTGAAAGTACTGTTTCTATTTTTGCAGATGATACTAAATTGTGCAGAACTATAGGTTCCATGCAGGATGCTGCCACTATGCAGAGTGATTTGTCTAAGTTGGGAAACTGGGCAGCAAACTGGAAAATGAGGTTCAATGTTGATAAATGTAAGGTTATGCACTTTGGCAAAAATAATATAGATGCAAGTTATACACTAAATGGCAGTGTGTTGGGAGTTTCCTTAAATGAGAAGGATCTAGTGTTTTTTGTAGATAACAAGTTGTCTAATTCTGGCCAGGGTCATTCTGTGGCTACTATAGCAAATAAAGTTCTGTCTTGCATAAAAAAGGGCATTAACTCAAGGGATGAAAACATAATTATGCCTCTTTATAGGTCCCTGCTAAGGCCTCATCTGGAGTATGCAGTTCAGTTTTGGACTCCAGTCCTTAAGAGGGATATAAATGAGCTGGAGAGAGTGTAGAGATGTGAAACTAAACTGGTTAGAGGGATGGAAGACTTAAATTATGAGGGTAGACTGTCAAGGTTGGGGTTGTTTTCTCTGGAACAAAGGTGCTTGCGAGGGGACATGATTACACTTTACAAGTACATTAGAGGACATTATAGACAAATAGCAGGGGACCTTTTTACCCATAAAGTTACATACATAGTTACATAGTTAAATTGGGTTGAAAAAAGACAAAGTCCATCAAGTTCAACCCCTCCAAATGAAAACCCAGAATCCATACATACACCCATCCCTACTTTTAATTAAATTCTATATACCCATACCTATACTAACTATAGAGCTTAGTATCAGAATAGCCTTTGATATTATGTCTGTCCAAAAAATCATCCAAGCCATTCTTAAAGGCATTAACTGAATCAGCCATCACAACATCACCCAGCAGTGCATTCCACAACCTCACTGTCCTGACTGTGAAGAACCCCCTACATTGCTTCAAATGAAAGATCTTTTCTTCTAGTCTAAAGGGGTGGCCTCTGGTACGGTGATCCTCTTTATGGGTAAAAAGGTCCCCTGCCATTTGTCTATAATGTTCTCTAATGTACTTGTAAAGTGTAATCATGTCCCCTCGCAAGCGCCTTTTTTCCAGAGAAAACAACCCCAACCTTGACAGTCTACCCTCATAATTTAAGTCTTCCGTCCCTCTAACCAATTTAGTTGCACATCTCTGCACTCTCTCCAGCTCATTTATATCCCTCTTAAGGACTGGAGTCCAAAATTGAACTGCATACTCCAGATGAGGCCTTACCAGGGACCTATAAAGAGGCATAATTATGTTTTCATCCCTTGAGTTAATGCCCTTTTTTATGCAAGACAGAACTTTATTTGCTTTAGTAGCCACAGAATGACACTGCCCAGAATTAGACAACGTGTTATCTACAAAGACCCCTAGATCCTTCTCATTTAAGGAAACTCCCAACACACTGCCATTTAGTGTATAACTTGCATTTATATTATTTCTGCATTTATCAACATTGAACCTCATTTTCCAGTTTGCTGCCCAGTTTTCCAGTTTAGACAAATCACTCTGCAAAGGGCAGCATCCTGCATGGAACCTATAGTTCTGGACAATTTAGTATCATCTGCAAAAATAGAAACAGTACTTTCAATGCCCACCTCCAGGTCATTAATAAACAAGTTGAAAAGCAAGGGACCTAGTACAGAGCCCTTCGGTACTCCACTAACAACACTGGTCCAATTAGAAAATGTTCCATTTACCACCACTCTTTGTAGTCTATCTTTTAGCCAGTTCTCTATCCAGGTACAAATACTATGTTCCAGGCCAACATTCCTTAATTTAACCAGTAACCTTTTGTGTGGCACTGTATCAAATGCTTTAGCAAAGTCTAAGTAAATCACATCCACTGCCATCCCAGAATCGAGGTCTCTACTTACATTCTCATAAAAAGAAATTAAGTTAGTCTGGCAAGATCTATTACGCATAAAACCATGCTGGCACAAACTCATAGTATTATGATTTGCTATGAAGTCCAGTATCTTATCCTTTATTAACCCTTCGAAAAGCTTTCCTACCACTGACGTCAGACTAACTGGCCTATAGTTTTGAGGCTGAGAACGGGATCCTTTTTTGAATAGAGGCACCACATTAGCAATTTGCCAGTCCTATGCCAGATCTCAATGAATCCTGAAAAATTAAGTAAAGAGGATAAAGTGGATTACCGTACCAGAGGCCACCCCTTTAGACTAGAAGAAAAGAACTTTCATTTGAAGCAACGTAGGGAGTTCTTCACAGTCAGGACAGTGAGGTTGTGCAATGCACTGCCGGGTGATGTTGTGATGGCTGATTCAGATAATGCCTTTAAGAATGGCTTGGATGATTTTTTGGACAGACATAATATCAAAGGCTACTGTGATACTAAACTCTATAGTTAGTATAGGTATGGGTATATATAATTTATGTGAAAGTATGGAGGGGTGTGTGTATGGATGCTGGGTTTTCATTTGGAGGGGTTGAACTTGATTCACTTTGTCTTTTTTCAACCCGATTTAACTATGTAACTTACTGAGCTTTCGGCCCCAACGCACAAAATACTTAATATATAATATAAATGTCACAATATAAGGCTGATTAATAAATAATTCAGATTATTGGTACATGGCAGTTCAAACACCAGAACAATTAGCATCAACATTTAATAATCAGCCCTGTAGCATCAGCATATATGACATGGCAAACCTCATTTTCTGCTTGATTTGCAATGACCCATAAGCTTAGCTTCTCAACAGCTGGTGAAAGCCCACTGAGCATGTGCGTTTCTCAGACTCAAAATTCAAGATAGGAAACTCCCTTGACAACTTTGAAAGCCTGGATCATTACTACTATAGAGATGCATAACTTTTAGGCTGGTTCAAAAAATATATAAAACATTACAATTCAGAAAGCGCAATTGCGCTAACCTCCTGGACCCCTCCACCGACGTTGTGGGTTGGCAGAGGGGCCAGAATCGGCCCTGCACCCCCACCGGCCTGCCCACAACCCACCCACCTGCCTGCCAGTTTTCATTCCTCCGTGCCAGCTCTCAATTACCATGTAACTTAAGAGGAAGCAGACCCTTCAGTCCAGGCCATCCCCATGACTGTGCACCATGATCCCATGACAGCTCAGACTGTGCATATTCCTTATACAGCAGCCATCTTGGGATGCACCATGTGCTCTACAGGCTGTTGCTATAAACTTCATCTATTCTGCAATGCAAACTCATTAATGTTGCACAGTTTCAATAGTAGAGGATACAAAACTTAATGCAGAGAAGGAAAGAACCCTTTTGACTGATTATAACACTTTTTCCTGACCAGAACTGTGACAAAGCTCTTACATTTCCCATTGGCACTGGGGTTGGACAAGACCATTTGGCAGCATTCACAATGGGGTTTAGGGAAATCCCATTACACAGATAGTATGATAAATAGCCTCTACTTACACAAAGTTTTTATTACACAAAAAAGTTTTACCTTCTGTTAGAACTTGGTTTGGTCCTAATAAACAATAACATTTAAATGTTTACATGTCTCTAACCAAGTAAGCATGTTGGTACAACCCAAAGGTTTCTCTTCCCATTGTCCATTTCAGAAAACCAGAAATACTGTATATGTTAAATATTCATATGCATAAATTCACAGTGTTATAAATCAAATATATCCTTAATGGACCAGTAACATAATTTTTTTTTTTTTAAAACACCAAGACACATTTGACTTTATATTTGGAAAGTCTTTATTAAGAAATGACTTTCAGATACTCCGCTTGCGCTCCTCTTCAGGTGGAGGGCGACAATCCATTGTGCGGCGATCGATTTCTCCCCCTGCCTTGTATAGGAGGAGAAATCAAGCGCCGCACGATGGATCGTCGCCCTGTCACCTTTTCTCAAGAGGAGGGCAAGCAGAGTATCAGTAAGTAATACGAATGTTTTTTTTTTTCATTATATACAAAGAATTTTTTTTTTTTGTTTAAACTATTTGCCAGACAGTGGCAATGTATGTTTAATGTATGTAAAAAAATTAAACATACATTCCGTTATTTTCCTTAATACGTATGCTGTGCAATTATCACTGTTTTCATGTAATATCAAACTAAGATATTAGAATTCATTTATCTAAAATTATCTGTTTAAATAAAGTGATTCAAAATAAACTTATAGAATAACTACATTTATAAAACACTCAATGACAATATCTGCAGGCCATAACAATCCTCCATTGCACAAGGTGTTCATTTCTGATGAGGCTGATTCTCATCCATTATTCAGCCTGTACATATGGATGTTCTCTGGTGACAGTGCTGTAACATATCATAGTAACGCACCAAAGCTAACACTTACCAGACTGCACCGGCTTAGTAAATAATGCATATGCTAAAAAAGGCAATTTCTTTTCATTGCAAAATTTATTCGCACACATATATAAACATGCATATACATATACCTTGAAAAAAAGTCACAAGGGGTGCTAGAAACATTGGGCTTGCTGTAAATTGGGTCATAAAAAAAAGATGAGCACTTTTATTCAGCTTGTGTATATAACTTTGCTTTTATTTGTCTTACATTCTTCTTTCCAACATGAAATATATAATATATATTGTTTGCACTAGAGTAAGTGAAGTAAGATCATTAGTGATATTGTTAATATATCATATTTAGGCTCAAGCCCTCTGCAGTTGACCTTCTTTTCTTTAATCATGCAGCCTGGTTGCTAGGATGACTGTTCTAACAAAAACCATCAACATTAAAGGGGTTGTTCATCTTCCAAACACTTTTTTTTTCAGTTCATGTGTTTTCAGATTGTTCACCAGAAATAAAGATTTTTTTTCATTTGCTTTCCATTTTCTATTTCTTACAGTTTTTTTCTCCAAAATTGAAATTTAAAGATTAATGCTCCTTTCTCTGGACTTTCAGTTTAGCAGCTCAGTGATCTAGGTACAGATTCTGAACTGTTACAATTTTCTCCATTGATACCTTTATCAGCAGTACTTTTGGAATATTAGCAACTATTGTATCAACTCTACCAGCTGCCTTTAATGAAACTCAGAGATTCTGCTCAGCAGGGCCAAAGATAGAAAAAATATCAACTAAATGTATCAATGTAGTGACTGTGATAAGCAGGTAAAGACTTGGTAAAAAAATTGTGTCAACCAATGATGTGCAACATACTACAGATATAAGATTGCCTACCTGGAAATCTGTTATCCAGAAAGCTCCAAATTACAGAAAAACCCAACCCCATAGAGCAAATTGATTTCCTTTTTCTCTGTAATAATAAAATTGTGCCTTGTACTTGATGGTAACTAATTAAGGTAACTGATTAAGGGTTCATGCACCCTAAATGTGTCAGACTAGATGTATGACTTTGTTTTCAATAAAGTACAGATTCACTGTGATGCGGATTTCCTTCTGCTAAAGACACTTGATGGTTACTTTGCTTCATGAATCTATATTGGCAGAAAAACAATCCTATTGGGTTTATTTAATGTTTCAATGCTTCACCCAACGATACACTAAATGGTCAAAAGTACCTAGACACCTGGCTGTCCAATATCTCATTTAAAATCAAAGGTATTACGTTGGCTCTCCACTTGCTGCTTAAACCATTTAAATCCTGCTACAATCTAATTTTGCCACAGGCGCATTAGTGAGATTGTGATGAAGGGTGAGTAGGCCTGGCTTGCAGTTGGCATCCCAATTCATTCCATAGGTGTTCAGTTGAGTACTATAAGCATTGTCCCTGTAAGATTCATACAGTTTATTCTTTGCAAAGGGCATATTAGGTTTTGGGGATTTAAGAAGCAAGAATTGGTACAAAAACTGGTTGGGCAGGAAGAACTTAGTCCTAAATGGTGGGGTATGGCGGGGGTGATAAAATGCAACCTATACAGTGTTGTGAAAAAAGAAAGTTGGCCGCTAAACTCAGATGAGCTGAGGATTTAAGGTGGAACATGAACTTGGAGAGTGTTGTGTAACAATCCTGTTTGACCTACAAGCCTTAACACAGTAATATATTAGACGATGGGACTTGAGGTCAAGAGTATTTCTTTCTGGGAATAATTTGCCCAACATGTTGGTGCAAATTTTAAAATACAAAGTAGGCATTTAAAATACTGCATAGGTTTCATGAGTTATTGTTCAAAGGTCCCTTCAGACTTAGTTAACAGCTTATTGGTTGAGTCTGGAGCCCAATGCCAGTCCAGACCTACCAATATCTAAGTGGAAATTGTCCAGATATGTTGTGGAAATCTGGTATATGAATATAAAAAGCTTGCAACTATTGCATAGGCTGACTTAATTTTGGAAATTATGCTCTTGTATGGTTGAAATATATTTATCACTGAATGTCCCTAAAATGTTTTAAATGTTTTTTTCTTACAAAAATTGTAAGCTTACTCAAAAGTATAGCATGGTTCTCCACAGCTTTTCTAACAGTTTGTATAAGTAATTATTAGAAGTATTAATCCCCAACTGTGCAATGCTATAAACTATGCCTGTGCTTTTTTAATAATTAATAATAGCATTTATGGTTAGTCTGGCTTGTTTGCATGCTAATGACCAGTTTGTGCCTTATTATATATTCATATCATATATACAGTACTGCGCTGTTATACATTCTTATAAGAAAATATCTGTTAGAATCATACCTCATTTGTGTAAATAAAGGCTCCCCTCTGCTAGTGGCTGTCTGAGCATTCTGGGATTAATAGATTAGTAACAGTTAATCCAGGATCCCTTTAGTGTAGCCAGTAGCAGTTTAAATATTACACAATTTACATGTGTTTTTAGCCGGCCCAATACATTTTTATGTCATTGAGAATTCAGTATGTCTTGCGCCTTTTAACACAGTGAGGACTTAAATTCCAGGCACAAACATTAATGACTCCATTAAATCTATCAATGACATATCATGGCACTTTGCTTTAGTCATTTATAGCTTTGAGGCAAATTAGATTTTTACCAAGACCTGGTGTGATGATAATTAATTTAAAAAGTAGAACCTTACTTTAGATGCTGAAGATTGTTCTCTGTGAGGCCGTTTGGTAATTTTGTCTTCCTGTCCTTTACGTTCACTATCTGTGAGCTGGGAAACAATACAGGTAACGGTTTAAATCTGTATGACTGAAAATCTCAGATGTGGCCATGTCTACCATCATAGCCATTGCAGTTTTAATAATATATAGGGATAAACGGTGCAGTAAGCGCCCCCATTGTGTTATTTGCTCCAATATCTACACTCTGTCTCTGTTGTTCAACTACCATTAGGCTAGAAATGCTACACCTTATGTTTTTGGCTTCTTTGCCTGCCCATGGACACCACATCCCATACATATATATATAAATACAGGTATATATATATTATATATTTATGTGCTCTGTGAATCCTAAGATTCCAGGGGGCAGCCCTTATTTTTTAAAATGCCCATTTTCTTTTTATTATTACCCAATGGCACATACTACTAAAAAAGTATATTATTATGAAAATGGTTTATTACATGAAGCAGGGTTTTACTCATGAGCTATTTTATGCAATATCTTTTTTATAGAGACCTACATTGTTTGGGGGGTATAGTTTTCCTTTAAGGTTTAGATTCTCAACAGCATCACAGAGCATACTGAGCATGTGCAGTGTCATTGACACTCATAAGATGGCCTAACAAGATCAAAGATTTGGAGTTTCTGTGGATTACATTGAAGGCATGGATCATAACTGTTCTGTGGCTGCTGAACTAATGGGTTGGTATATTGCAGTATATTGGAAATGAATGCCTTTGGCTTAATCCTAACCCCCATTATCTTTGGACGTAACCATAAATAGTATAACAGATTTACATCAGTTTCCTCACATGATTCAATATTCAAGAATCACAAGGAACTTAAAATTCCTTCCCTAGTAGCAGCTGAAATTAGACAAAGTTTTAACATTATTATCAAATCTATAGGGGTCATTTACAATTGCACCTACAATGAGGGTGGTATTTACCAAGGGTAGAATTTCGAGGAGTTAAAATCCACGAATTCGACCATTGAATTGAAATACTTCGAATGCGAATATCGAAATCAAAGGATTTAGAGCTAAAATAAGCATTCGATCAAACAATTAAATCGTTCGAATCAGACGATTCGAACAATTTTCAGTGATCGATCAAAGGATTTTTATTCAATGCCAAAAACTTAGAAAATGCTTGTAGAAGGTCCCAATAGGCTTATAATGCAATTCGGTAGGTTTAACTTGGCGAAGTATTGAATTCGATGGTCGAAGTAGCCTATTTGATGGTAGAAGTATCCAAAAATTTACTTCGAAATACGAACTTTTTGAAATTCGAATATTCACCTGAGGTTTAATAAATCTGCCCCTTAGTGTAGCTTAGGGGAATGCAACCTGAGACATGGCTGCAACTATGCTGAAATTATCGGACAAACATTCATAATGGGTAAAAAACATTGTGCAATTAGTGTCCAAAAATTGCAGTTTGCACAGTGCACTTGGGTTCATAAATATCCTTTGCTTTGAAGATGCTATTATATTGCAAAAGCTGCAAAAAATATAAATTTTCTTTTTTTTTGGGGTGTAATGACCCTAAAGCAGTTTATTAGAAGATCTTGGTGTCTTAACTAAAACAACTGTGTATATTTCACTGTAAACATAATCTTAAGAGCAGTTTGCTTTTATTAACTGGTGTTATCTTTGTGATAATTAACTCAATACTCAATAATGAACTCATTGCATACATTTTGATTTCATATGTTCATCTGAGTATATGATATAATACATGTATAGCTAAATCTGGTGATATTGAATTTTTTTTTGGTTTATATGATTTTTGTTACATGGTGTGGATGAAAGAAGAAGTATCCATTATCAAAATATTATTTGAAAAGCAAACTTTTTTTTTAAAAGCAGCATGTGTAATCATATAGCTTTCTATACTTCCAAGATCACTAAAAATGTTTTTGTAAGCAGCATTCTTATTGGCTTATGTTCTTATGTGTATCTTATGTGTATGCCTTTGTTCTCTCTAAACACCAAAGTGGGTGGCCTAAATATATATACCGAGTAATCAATATTAGTCATTATTAAGTAGTGACATAACTACAGCAGACCCTGCAGTCTCAGTCGGTTCCAGGAGACAGGGGGGACCCAGACCGAAGGGTCTGCTGCATCGTAGTTCCCCCATCCCCTCTCATATCAAATAGCAGCACATTGAAAGCTGCGAGGTGCAGTGCAGGTGGGCCAGGAGTGAGGCCTGGGAAAGAGGGACTGTTTGCTCTGGACCCCCCTGTGGGATTTGTTCGAGGGGGCCTGACAAGCCCAGTTTCACCACTGTTATTAAGGCAGTAGAATAATTGATGAGGTTTGCTTGTCTTTTACACTCCCTTTCACATCCTGCAAAGCTTACAATGAGTTGGAAACGTGTGAGAACGAGAATAAAAGGAGACAAAAGAGCGCAGAACAAAGTAGATTCATGTCAGTGCTGTACAGTTCTAATGCAGTACACAATGCCCTCTGAATTGTGCAAATTCTGAATCATGAAGATTTTTTAAGATGCCATTAAAGGAAAAATTGCTGTATTAATTGGGGACGTTTATCTCCCTGCAACATAAACCACAGCTGCATTTTGTTCCTTAAACATTTAGAATACCGTTTGACTCCAACTGTTCCCAATACATATCCTTTGTGTGCCATATTTCTACTTTCTAACAGTAAATGTAAAGTGAGGTTTATCTTTAGCAATTACATTTCACGGGGACAGGTGTGCAGCTGCCAAGGATCTCTGTATTTTATTGGTAAAATATATATATCCACCCCCCTGTGCACTTTAACAATGCATCTTATACAAACTGCATTACAAGTAGTTCTCAACTGATTTGTTACTTGTAAATTAAACAGAGGAATAAGGGACACATGCTCCACTCACCACTCAGATTTTGTAACTAGCTAAATCATTTATATTATTCTTTTAGGGTAGTTGGAAAATATATTCATTCTTTTGCATCTGTCACTTAGGTATTCACCAGATGGCAAAAAAGCACAATTTACCCAAATGTGTAGGGAATGTGCTGTATGCACACATTATTAAAATTGGATTTTTGTGGAGGGCTACATTTTTATAGCACTGAACATAATGTGCAACTGTCAGCAGACCACTCGTTTTAATCAGCTGGAAGAGCCCAATAACATTTTCCAATAAATGGGTTAAATTTCAGCATTATTAAGATTTTTGTGCAGGCAGTCTGCTTCTGGAATTTTCCCTCTGGCGCAAAAGCTCCAATAGAGAAAACGTCACATCTGACATAGTTTTAAGAAGACTTTAACAATCTTCTTAAGCAAATTAGGTTATAAAACCTTTTAAAGACTACCAGGGTCGGATTGGGCCGGCGGGACACCAGCCCAGACCCACTTCCCCAATCTGGCGGGCCCAAAAAGAAAACAATGATATGTGGCGCGTCAGCATTCATGCATGCATGCTGGGGGCCCCAGGAAGTTTGGAACCCGGTGTGCCCTCAAATCTCCAGTCCGACCCTGGAGGCTACTAAATTTGAGAGAACATGTGATATTGTTGCAAAATACAGTAGGTTACTGCTACAAAGATTTCAGAAATTGACATATAGGCAATTTCCAGCATTTTTGCCACCCAGCTTGGTGAGCAGCTAGCAAAAAGCTAGGAATTACCCCTCCATTGACTTGAATGGTAATGGTCCTGTTCCTGCTGTTGCACTTCTGGTTTAGGAAATTATTGGTCAAAAGTCACAATAAAACACAGTTGTAGGAATGAAGAACATGGAGTCAGAGGCTGAAATCTCACTGGAGAATAATTTTTTATTTAAGGCAATAGCTGGTGCCCTGAACACACATCCCAGGACAGGGATTGTCACCATCAGCCGTTTCAGTGACCTCTGAATGAAGCATCCATCCAAATGGCAAACTCATAATTTTATTCAGCTGGAAGGGGATCTTTTTACCCATAAAAAGGATCACTACACAAGAAGCCACCCTTCAGACTAGAGAAAAAGAACTTTCATTTGAAGACAGTCAGGTTGTGGAATGCACTGCCGGATTCTGGTAATGCCTTTAAGAGGAGCTTGGATGATTTCTTGGACAAGCATAATATCCAAGGTTATTGTGATAATAAAATCTATAGTTAGTATAGATATGGGTATATATAATCTATGTGAGTGTATGGAAGGGTCAGTGTGAGTGTATGTATGGATGCTAGGTTTCATGCAGTGCAGATTGCAAATATCAGTGCTGCATTTGAAAGAGAGGTTTCTGCTTCCATGCAGCTACACAAATGCCAGGAGGAGCAGAGGTCAGCCTCACGCTCAGTGGTGGAACCAGTCCAGTGGAAACCATTAATATTCATTTAACGGAGACAAACAGATGGAACGAATGTGTGCCCTCAGCCTAAGGGTTAGGGTAGAACTGCCATAAATTAGCTGGGGTACAATGTAATTTTTAACCAGCACTTTTGGGAGTGGTGGGCGTTTTAGTTCAGCCATTTTTAGAGGAACACATGTATCTGCCCATTATTAAACTAGATGTAGACAAAAGAAATATGATACCAACAACATGTATTACAATAAGCAAGCCACTTAATTTATGGAAACGAGCAATACCAAAATAAAATAATGAAGTTACAGGCCTCCTTAATAAGTAATGCAGTAAATATCGTTACTGAAAGTCATTCGCTGGAAGAAAGATATGAGAATGTGTATGATTACTGGAACATAATTGCTCAGCTCAAGCGAGTTCTAAATAAGGAATGTTTGTGAAGTGCCTTTTCAACCTTCAAAGCAATTACTTTGCGAGTGCTTACGAATACCCATAATATATGTGTTTGAACCTTCAGATGCAGGATCTCTTGAGAAGATAATGAGAAGCTGGAACGCAATTTTATTTTTTTGTTTTCACTTTCATTCGAAATGGAAGTTTAAGAGCTCAGCAGAGCCACCCAGTGGTTGTTACAACTTATAACTAATACAAATGAGTCATGGAGGAGGGATGATTCACTTAATGCAGGAGTGCCCATACTTTACTAATGCGAGGTCTACTTTTAGTGATGATGTCCCATTATGATCTACATTTATAAAAGCATTGTTAGCGTTCTGTTCCATGGAAATTACTTATATAGTGATTTATGAGAAAATGTACTGTATAGAACAAACAAATATTTATAATTTAATCTTAACATAATAAATATCTGATTGAAAAGCATGAAATAGAAGGATGATGACGTAGATTATCTGTTTGTTGACCGTGTCTTGAGATCTACTTATCACCAGCTAAAGGTCTACTGGTAGATCCCGATCAACCTTTTGGGCACCCCTGATTTAACGAGTGTAAAGTGCACAAAAGCGCCACAGTCACACACAAGTTTTTATACATAATCCAATATTTCTTCACAGAATTATACCACGGTAACCAGGAGTAACATTTTTCCTCAGATACCCAAGGAGCAAATATTAGCAACTGAATTTAAATTCAGTATAAATGGGTGCAAGTTGTGACTGAGAGGAAAGGGGTGGCAAGTTGTTGGGACATGGAAATGGCTTTAAATGCTGTGCCTCTCAAGGGGCAAAAGAGCAAGCAACTATGGGCATAACCCACAAGGAAGCCTTGTACTCACTTCTTAATTAAGACTGATGTTAGGTGCAGAACCTTTTTGCCTTAAACTTTTTCTCAAGCACTAGAGGGCAACCTGAAAAGTGGTCCCTAGTACAGGGGTGCCCAAACTTTTTGCAACGAGGGCCATATTTGGTGAGGTGAAAATATGTGGGGGCCGACCATTCAGCCCGACATTTATTGAACCATTAACATTAAATTACTGGAATCGAGTAATCGTAGCAGTAATATTTGGGCACATTAGTGAAATGATATGCCACTTGGTCTATACTGCTGCCTGTGTGCTGAAGTTGTTAGCAATAGACACGTACTGGCACGTAGTGACGCCATACTTCTTTAGTTTACTGTACTGGCACGTCAGTACAGCCATATAGAAATATGTGAATACAGCGCGTCTCTATGTGCCAGTACATGTCTATTACTAACACCTTCAGCACACAGTCAGCAGTATAGACCAAGTGACAGATCATTTCACTACTATCATGTGCCCAAATATTACTGTTATGGGATTCCTGATCACACTGTGCTGGGGGGCCTCATTATTATTAATTTCATAATGGAGAATGAGGGCCGGTATAAATTTGAAAATGGGCCACAATTGGCCCCCAGGCCAACTGCTCATATGCTGCCCAGAAAGGTAAAGGTAAGCACTCATATGACTGCACAAGATGTACAGGAAGGTTAACTGACAGGAGTGGTGTTGTCCATTCCACAGTGCAGGGTTACTTGCACCAACATTATCTGCATGGAAGAGTCATTAGGAGCAGACCTTATTGCATCACAAATGTTAATTTATGAGTTATGCAAAACAATTAATAAATCACGTTTCATAAATCCAGCATGTGAATTTTCACATCCTTATATTACCTTGATTTAGGAACTTAACAACTAAAAATTGAAAAGCCATACTTGTAACCTGAAACCAAGCTTATATGTTGAGAAACTTAATTTTCTAGAATTTAAGGAACATTTTTGGAATTAAGGCACCAGAAACACATTTTAAGATGTCCAGCCACATAATGATGGGCAGAATTTCTTTCCATACAGTGAGGGACAAATGGAGCAATTTGTTGTTCTGTGAGAGATAATTCTCATATAGTTCATATAGTGTTTCTCAGCTTATACCTGTGATTGCTAGAATTTCACATATGATCATTTATTCAATGTGTTTCTGGGCACTCAGCAAATTTTTTAATGCCCATTTTTTTCTAAGCTGAAGAATTTTAGGTCTTTGAAAAATTTGTAAACAAGGTAAAATGAAAATAAAAATGTATTTTTCTAGTAAGGCATTTTACAAGTCTGCATGTTCATTCTAGTATATGGGCCCCTTAAGATGAGGTGAGAGACAGTGGCGGATTAATGACACCTGGGGCTCCTAGGCTACATCCAAACATACCCCTCTTCTAGGATACTGATGGGTCTGGATGCATGCAGATGCGGGCAAGCATGCACCCGAGTTCTCTATACCGAGGTCAGGTTCTGAGCATGACAGTGACATCACTGGATCTGCACACACCTGGATGCACACACACACCTTGCCTGCTTTCTTCCCCCAGTAGGTGCATCTGACTAGACCCAGCAGTGCAAATAAAAATAAATAAATTAGAAATAATAATCACAAAAAAACTTGATGGGCCCCTGATCACTCTGGGCCCCTAAGATATAGCCTAAGGCTGCCTGTGCACTAATCCGCCCTTGGTGGGAGGGTCATGCTAAAGGATTGGAATTAGAATTAGATTTGCAATGTATGACTGCTGGCCTTAATGTTGTGTTTACTGGCTTTTAGAATATTTTTTGTTATATGCAATTTTAAATAAGTGCTTTTACATTGTTTTACTCTTCCTTGTTGACATTGCTAGTAAAGTACTCCTAATATTAACATATCACTCAAGTGCAGCATTATTTTTATATAACAGCAGAATAAACCATGGGTCTGAAGGTTCATGCTTTAACCTCTACCGCCCCACCCCATTCATTCTATAAACAGATTCGATTTTTTTTTGTTGATTGCAAGTACTGATTTAGGAATTAGGCAGTACAGGTGAGGTATATATATATTTTCAATTAATTCATAATTACGCTATGCACATTATTTACTATAAATTACAAAATATTTAACCACAAACACAAGTCCCATGATTTATCTGTATTATATTGAAACAGGTGTAGTATTTTATTTTGTTGCTCATTGAACGATGAAGAGCTCAGTCACCTTGTTGACATTTAAGCTAGTGATCCACAAAAGCACTGGTATGTCCAGTTATGTCCAAAGTGCAAAGAGTGCAGGAGACTGGAACAGCAAAAATTGTAGAATATATGATCAACTGGATCAGTATTACATCCATCTGTTATTTAGAGTACAGTGAAACTATATCATACATTTAACAAAAAGCACTTTGAATTTAAGGGCTGCTGAAGAATAATGTATTAAAAACTCATTTAACCTTTTGTATGACGTATGAGCACACAAAAATGTCAGTAACTGAAAAACATCTAATGTAGTAGTTAATGCATCTCACTGAATACAAGGATGAAATATGTATTTTTCTCTCTCAAAGGAGAACTAATTTTTTTTTATATATCACTGTACAGACTATGAGCAAAGCAAGGGGGTTGTTTCTGATATTGATTTGCTTGCTGATTGTCATAATAGACTACATTTGTCTAAACAGACCACACCCATCTTTCTAAAAGTAACCCTTGTATAAGATTATTGTGCAGAAGATCAAAAGAGTCCTATCCCTTCATAGAAATGTATAATTACACTGAAGGCTAAGAATGGAGCTGGTTTAATAACGTGTGCATTTCTTTTATTCAGTTCTTTATACTAGCACAGCTCTTAGCACCTGATACATTTGAGCTCAATTACCAAAAATGGACACGTATTTGCAATCTGTAAAGAAAATGAGTGCTTGTGTGAATTGTGCTCTACACCTTGCAAAATTACACATCTGCCAGTGGTAGAGACAAAAGTACTCAATAGATGAACCCCTATGCTCTCCAACTTTTGCCTGTATCAATAGTACATATTATCCTATTATCCTAATATGTATGACCTGGGTTTCTTGACTAATGCTGTAATGTTATTTTTAAAATAATTTTTCATATTTATTTTCTAAGGAGTCACAGCAATTTTTCCATGGAAATTTAGATATGAGAAGGCCTTACCCTGACTAATGATTCTGTTAGCCATGCATCTAACTAGGTATGCACCAAATCTTTCATGAAGCATTCAAACAAATTCCAAACCATTTTGAACACTGATTTGCATATGCAAATTAGGCTATGGCAGGGTTACAAAGAAAAAATGCAATGTGCTCATTTGACAAAAAGTCACTTGATTTAAGGATTCACCCAGGCACTCCAATTCGCCTGAATACAAATTCTACTGGAAAAGACAGAATCCCAGCTAAATCCTAAACCAAATTCTGGATTCTGTGCTTTATGTCTAATTTAACATATGACATGCCTCTTTATGAGACAACTTTCATGCAGTCAATTTGTTGTTATTTAGAGCAAGCTTGAACACTTTACAGTCATATGAAAAAGTTTGGGAACCCCTCTTAATTCTTTATCATAGGCTGAGCTTTCAAAGTAGCAACTTCCTTTTAATATATAACATGCCTTATGGAAACAGTAGTATTTCAGCAGCAACATGAAGTTTATTGGATTAACAGAAAATATGCAATATGCTTCTTAACAAAATTAGACCGGTGCACAAATTTGGCCAGCCCAACAGAGATATTATATCAATACTAAGTTGAGCCTCCTTTTGAAAATGTAACAGCCTCTAGACGCCTCCTATAGCCATTGATGAGTGTCTGGATTCTGGATGGCAGTATTTTTGACCATTCGTCCATACAAAATCTCTCTAGTTCAGTTAAATTTGATGGCTGCCGAGCATGGACAGCCTGCTTTAAATCATCCCATATAGATTTTCCACGATATACAAGTCGGGGACTGTGACGGCCATTCCAGAATATTGTACTTCTCCCTCTGCATAAATGCCTTTGTAGATTTCGAAGTGTGTTTAGGGTTATTGTCATGTTGAAATATCCAACCCCTGTGTAATTTCAACATGATGCTTGAACATTATCCTGCAGAATTCGTTGATTTTGGGTTGAATTCATCTGACCTTTGACTTTAACAAGGGCCCCAGTCCCTGAACTAGCCACACAGCCCCACAGCATGATGGAACCTCCACCAAATTTGACAGTAGGTAGCAGATGTTTTTTTGGAATGTGGTGTTCTTCCGCTATGCAAAGTGCTTTTTGTTATGACCAGATAACTACATTTTTGTCTCATCAATCCAAAGCACTTTGTTACAAACTGACTGTGGCTTGTCTAAATGAGCTTTTGCATACAACGAGCTGTTTGTGGCGTGAGTGCAGAAAGGACTTCTTTCTTATCACCCTGCCATACAGATGTTCTTGTAGAATGATGTACAGATACACCTTGCAGGTCTTTGGAGATGATCTTTGGGTTGCCTGTAACCATTCTCACAATCCTCTGCATATGTTGCTCCTTTATTTTTCTTGGCCTTCCAGACCTGGGTTTTACAGCAACTGTGCCTGTGGCCTTCCATTTCCTTATTACATTACCTACAGTTGAAACTGACAGTTTAAACCTCTGAGATAGCTTTTTGTAGCATTCCCCTAAACCATTATACTGAACAAGCTTTGTTTTCAGATCTTTTGAGAGTTGCCTTGAGGATCCCATGCTGTCACTCTTGCAATTGTCCAACTTAAATACCTTTTCTCATGATTGGACACACCTGCCTATGAAGTTCAAGGCTTAACAAGCTAATCCAACCAATTTGGTGTTGCCAATAATCAGTATTGAGCAGTTACATGCATTCAAATTAGTATAATTACATGGGTACACACATTTTTGCACAGCCAGTTTTTTCACATTTGATTTAATTTTATCAACTGAATTTCAAACAAGTTCACAACTGAATAGAGCTACACTAAAAATCTTTTTTTCAGAAAACACCCCAGTACTTAGATGTTCCTGGGAAATGAAAGACATACCACTGTAAATTATTATGCAGGTTGAGAGGGGTTCCCAAACTTTTTCATATGACTGTATTTATTCTGTAGAATGCTTTACCATACCTGAGTAGACATTGTTCAGAAGAACAGTGTATTTTGATTAAAAAGTTGATTGGAGCATTTGGTATACTCCATGCAACACAGATTTGCAGCAGTTCTCAGAAACAGTGCTTACACAACTAAATATTAGTTCAGAGACCAAAGAAACATTTTTTAGTTTATACAGTGAATGGTTTGTAAAACAGAATGCAGACACTTCTACTTTATTCCCCTTTTTTAATCTTCTGTAAAGAATAACACAAATTGGATACATTTTTCTTCATGTTTTGAATTGGAATAAAATGTGCAGTCTTCCCAATACATTTGCTTGTATGGAAACAAAAGTTATTATAAGGATTTTAAGCCTTATTCACTTTTGTAAACACACTGCTATAATTCTGAACACAACTGTGTTTCTGATAAAGTTTATTTACCTTTCATTCTCCTTTATTCATTTGACTTGTCTCAGTCCACTACTAATAGCACACACTGTATATAGCAGTTTGGACATTTTCTAGTAAGAAATCAGCACCATGGACAGCCCCCTCGTGCAACACTGAATGAGAAATGTTGGGATAACCTCAGAGAAGCTAAAAACAAAGAGTATAGATCAAGGTCTTTAGTTTGAGACATTTTGACACCATAGTTCTGTTTTTTGATCTATAATGCAGAAGATCTCAATTCCAGCCTATAAAATCTGTGATAAGAACATGTTATAACCTAATCATAAACATTGTTTATCATCATTTGAAGAAGGGCTACACACCAGGCTGCCTCTAATGAAAGCTTACTCTGTAGCTACACCATTTTAAAAGTGGGAGGCTGGTTAATATGTTAAATAGTTTAGAATCACCCTACTAAGCAGCAAGTGATGACAAAATCTAGAAAATATTTTTATATATGTATGTTTGTGTCTGTGTATATATCGTTACAAATTACTTTGCTCTTCCTTCACCTTCACGTGACAAGACATTAAATAAATATATCACATGAATGTGTATTGCTGTCTCCTCAGACGCTTGAGGATGTTGTTGTAAGTGCCATCTCGCAGTCTCCATGTGAGAAGTGTGTGCGCTGGCAGCTCAGAAAAGATTACAATTTACTTGTTCCACTGCTGCAGAAACACTGATTTCCTATATGTCACAGCCTCCAGGATCCTGTGGAGAAGACAGCTGCAAGACAACTGCTGCCTCACCAGAGAGGCTTTGAGACCCAGGGCCATAAGGATGCTAATGTGTGGGCTGGTGTGTTTACTCCACAAAGCGTGCATTAATGCAATACCAGGCAGCTGTATATTGCAGGAGGAATGAAACGATTTGGATAAATAGAGTTTCACGATTGGCTGATGCACTATAAAGTGTGTATAAATATTAAAGTAGCATATCATATTCTGAAGGAAAAGAGTTTGCCTTTGCTGAATATTTACATGTTGCTTGTTATAATTAGTCTCTTTAACTTTAGTTCCACCTGCCAAGAAGCTCATTTATTTTCATAAGAACAGGTTATGTTAGGAAGGGCTGATTATCTCCATGTCTGAAGCAAAATTATTATGTGCATATTTTCTGTATTTGAACCTGGAGTAATAGAAACAGATCAGTGCCTAGTTCTTTCTCTATTACCTTGCAGCAGGAAGCAGATGCCACATTTAATAACGAAAACAAGTACTTTATATGAGTTGTATCTCATAGCTACTAGGTGTGCTGCAACTATTGTACAACATTTCCCTCCCACTTTCCCAAAGCATACAGGCAGGTGAATTGGCTCCTAATGAAATTGACCCTTGTGTGTTTTGTGAATGTGACATGGAATTTAAATTGAATCCTCCAGTGGTCCAGAGATACAAGAATGATGAACAATCTCTATAAACATGTTGCTCTATCAATAAAGGCTCATTTTTATGGCTGACTAAACAAAATTCTCAGTTTGCACTTGGTTTAGTAACCCATAGAAACGAATCAGCAAGAACCATTTACTGATCACATGTTACAAAACAAATTGGATGTTATGGATTAGTAAAGCTAGTGCGAACTTTGCAACGTTCATTGCATTACTCAGTAATGTTTCTTTCCCAGATTGTGATGTATTTCTTAGAATTTTAGGGACCAGTTAAGAATGCTTAAGCCTTCGGGTCCAAAAACCAAGCGAGTTCTTAAACTCTTGGGTGGTTTCTACCTTTGAATACCTTGGTATTTAGGTGCCAAACTTTTTATTTTTTAGAAAAACCTGCTTGGAAAAAAAAACAGCTCAGTAGGAAGGTATTCAAAAGAAGAAACCACACAAAAGTTTAGGAACTGTCTGTGGGCTTTGGACCGGAATGCTCGAACACAAAGGCTCAACATTTTGCTACACTTTTTTTGCTACAAAATTCAGTAGGTAAAGGTAGCCCTGTACTTTACACCTGGTAAATAACAGCCTCAATCATATTTGGCACAGGAAGCAATCCCTTATTGCTCACATTTTAATGCATACAAACATGCCCATTTTTTTTCTTGGCTGTTGTACCTATAGATATTGTAGATGGGAAAGACTCTAAAGGGAAGGTATATCACTCCCAAAATGCTCTATGAGACAGAGCAAATATAGAAAATAAGGGGCTGTGAGTGAGTTCCAGGCAGAACAAGTCCAGAAAGTAGGAACCAGGTGCCATGCAGCTTACTTTAAATGGATTAATTTACCCTAACAATAACAAAGCATGTTACAAAGCACGTTTCTTACATATTCAGACAGCCAGTGATCAAGTCTGCTCTGGTATCAAAATGATGGACTGTATATGCTGTATAAACCCGGAATGTGGCTTGTTTTGTGAAACATCCTTCTGTAAATAAAACACAGGCAAATACCTGGCTGTTGCTGTCTCTTTCTTTGAAAAAGGCATTACCACTCCTGTCATTTGAGTGAATTCACACAATTGCTTTAGAGGATTTCTTGCCCTCCTCACAGCTGAAGGAGTTTGACCCTTTAACTTACAAGGAGATGACATGGTCTGGGCAGTATAATGTAAGAAAATAATATAGCTCCCCAACCGGTGGACTGGTATGATGGCTTACACTGAGAGAGAGACAGAGAGAGAGAGAGAGAGAGAGAGAAATAGAGAGCGTGAGACAGAGGGAGAAGAGACAGGGTAACAAATGTGCAAGTATTTTAAAAAATGAAAGAAAACAAAAAAGAATCAGCATTAGAAAGGTTCTTTCTTGCTGTCTGTACAAAGATTGATACCCTCTATACATCAAGAAAAAAAATGAGAACAATAAAAACAAATTTCTGGTTGAAGAAAAATCGTTCGATCGATGGATTAAAATCGTTCGTTTCGAAAGTTTAATTGTTCGATCGAACGATTGTTCCTTCGATCTTTCGATCGAACGAATTGCGGTAAATCCTTCGACTTCGATATTCGAAGTCGAAGAATTTTACTTTGACAGTCGAATATCGAGGGTTAATTAACCCTTGATATTCGACCCCAAGTAAATGTGCCCCGATGTGTGTAATTTTACGATATGTAAAACGCCAGATTTGCCACAGTTATTTTACATTGCTTCCGGGAATAGTCACTCTAAGATGAAGCCATAGTGAAGCCTGGCGATATGTACCGTTTTTTACACAGCATAATAAATATGCCCCTGAGTGTATTATGACAGACAGAAACTGGGAAGTGAGTTTAATCTGCAATATTGCTCATCCAAGTTACAACCTGGAGATGTTGTTAAAGCCACAGGGGGTGGTTGTATGAAAAGGTGTTTCAGTTGTGAATGGTCTTTTGCTGTTCCTGGTGTGTATCTACAAGCATGTGTTTGACTTTAGACAGAAAGATTTTTTTTATTGCACTTACTGTCATGTTTAATTACTAGCATAATTCCATTTAAGATCTCTGCTGAAGCAATATTCTATGGGACCAAATCATATGTGAACAGAAATGGCAGTTGGATTCCACAGACATTAGACATTTAAATATGCAGCTATTCTTGTTGTATGGATATCTTATAAGACACTTGAGCAACATTATACTTGCTTAGTGTTTTGAAATAACTTTAAATGTTTCTAAATGTGCTTCTCATATATTCCTCCTTTTGTAGGGGTTTAATAAAGCAACAAAACAAAACAACCATTACATTTATTTGCTTATTTTCTAATGACTTGCTCCTATAATAACTTTGTTTTTATATGGATTATCCAATTAGGGATTGCAACAATACAAAATATTCATGTAATGGTTAAAACAAAATAAACTGCACTATAAATTTTATATTTATTATCACAAGTTGTTTCTAGCCAATGTTATGTTCCAATCACCATAATAAAAATAAACAAATGATATTAGAAGTATAACTATTATACTAGGCAGTACATAAACAAAATATCTAGCATTTTTCTTAACCAGGAGTCCTGAAAGCAATGGGAAGGTGCAAAAAACCTAGAAGTCGAAATCTTTTGGGCAGTTATGGAATAGTTTGAGTTGAGTGTGTACTATGTAGTCCTAGAAGCCCAGCCTGAATGGCAGCAAAGATGATGTTTGACTTTACCCTTATCTACTATCCTAGATATTACGTATATTTAGCAGGATGACTAATACAACATGTTTTCATGTATCTGTAATAATCTGTCTGTAATGTTCTTTATAAGATGAGGGGGCATGGCCAGATGTTAAAACCGGAAGGAAGGCAAAAAAAACGGAAAAACAAAGCCTTATACCTTTTAAAAATTAAACACTATTGAGGTTTTTTTATAGTACTTGTCCTATGGCACCAGAAGGTCATCCAGGCAAACACTGTGTCGAACCATTTCCACCTTGATGAAATATGTACAAAGGTGTTTTCAGGCCTGAAGTGGAATGAAGCTCATAGGCATAGGGGATACATTCATTGTTGCGGCAGAAAGGAAAGCCCTGGAGCTATAAATGCAGGTACTGCATGACAAAGGATCTGAATGACCAACAGACAGATTAGATTCGTTTATGTTTAAATCTTGTCAAAATCAGATGCAGCTGTGATTGGGTGAGAAGGAATGAGTTAAAGCAGGGGAAAGCTGGTCTGGGAAAGGAATGTGATGTCAAGGAAAGAAACCTTATCTTCTGAGCAGGTAGAAACATCCCAAACACTCACCCAACCACCCTTCTTTTTTATATTTTGTGAAATGTCATAAGTTTCTCTTCTTTGTTTATTACTTTTGCTTGATGCATAATTGGCACTGCCTTCAGGCAGCTGTAGGACCTTGCCAGAGTACTGCACAGGTACATTTAGAAGAGGGAGAAAGGAGGTACTCTCCTGTGATTGCACAGTGGGTTGATTGATACAGCCACTACTACTGCTTGTGCTAGGTGACAGCCTGCTTGGATATTCTATCATGCAGATTCACGACCGACAGCAGGGCTGCTGAACTTCTCTCATCATGGGAGATGCAGTTCCTGCTGGTAGCAGATTTGGGGGCCATTCTCTGCGTAGGTAGAGGCAGCCTAATACTCAGTGGTGTATATAATGACTCATCTCAACTGAGGAATGGCAGAGCATAGTAGCAATCTCTTATGGAATTCTGGTCTTGAATTATGTCTTTGGGTGAGGCTGGCAAGGTCATATTAATTTGGTAAAATGTGAATAAATGCTGTAGCCATTTTACCCAATTTCTGTCTCCTGGTGTTTCATTAAGATATGTATCAATGGGGTTCGGTGGGATGGCTGAAAGCAAAGTGTCCATTGAGGTGTTCCCTTGTCAAGCTGGTGGCCATTAAAAATATATTTATAATAGTGACCAGAATTCCACAGCAGGTGTACCATGGTCAGATCTCAGTTTTTGTTGACATGATCACTATTTGTATGAAAGTTGTATGGTTGAAATATACAACCTATTATTAACCACCTCTGTGAAAAATGTTGGTGCTTTCTAATACATATGATGATGATTATTATTATTATTATTAATAATAGTTAATAATAATAAGATGATGACCTCCATATGGACAACAGCTAGATGAAAATACCACAACACTTTTGTAATTACATAGTAGGTGGAAAATCAGCAGTTAACATAAGCGACTAGATAACAGTGTACTTTGTATGATATACCTTTAAAAGGCCAAACTCAACATTTGCTGCAATGCTGCTAAAAGAAAACCTACAGTATATAGCTGTTCCTTCTATTGCAAACTGCATTGATGGCTTCAGTCAGTTGTTTACAACTCAAAATGTCATCATTCTGCCATAGTACTAGGCATGTTGGGCGCATGGGGTGGGGGAGAATAGAAGCTTATCGACAGTATGTACAGCATGTTCATTAAAATTGTCCCTATTGTAGCATGTCATACTGTATGTGGAATAACATTATTCTAACATGGTAGGTAAAATGTTGTTTCATGTCAGCCATGTTGCACCAAAGGCAATATTAATGTGGATGTTGTGACCCAGGTTATATAAACAGGTAAATATGGCTAAAAAGTTAAACCTTCTCTAATAAAATACATTTCAAGTGACAAGCGCTGTTAGTCAATTATAAATTTGTTACATTTATATATAAATGCATTATACATAGTGACAGGAGAATCTGTGCCACGAAATTCGCGAAAAATGTGCGAACCACATTGAAGTCAATGGGCATCAAAATTATTTTGATGCGTGTCAATTTTGAAGCGAGCGATTATTTGGTCCAAATGCATTAAAGTCAATGGGCGTCCGAATAATTTTGATGCACGTCAATTTTAATGCGCACACAAATTTTTTTTGAACGTTTGCCAATTTTTTCTTGATGCAGCGGATTTTTTGGCACAGCATATTGTGTACCAGTGAATTTTCGTCGCAGTTTCGCAAATTAATTTGCTGTGAATTCGTGTCTTACGAATTTATTCACCCATTATTAATTATACATAGAAATGATAGCTTATTCCATATATGTATTCTCATTTATTTTGGTTCTCTGTGAGCTTTGTATATTATTGTGCTCATTCAATAGGCTATATGTTTTCTTTCTTTTCCCTGTGTGCCTTCTTCATATATGTATTGATTTTGTCTTGGTGAAATGTTTGCCTGCTTATTTTATCCCTGTGCATGTTTCAATTGTAATTTAAAACTCGAGAGTTTTCTATTAGCACACCAATATGTATCTTTTATTTACGATACTGGGGCTTCAGTGAAAGGTTTATTTGTTTTTGTGCTGTTTTTCATTTTCTATCCTATTTGCTAATATTTATGATGTGGTCATGTATGAGAGATTTGAATGTGCTTGCGGCACCAGTAGTTACACATGCTGTATGATAGGTGCATCTTTTTCTGTAGATCATACTATGTATTCTGCAAAGGGTTAAATTACACCTTATCCAGGCAGAAAATGTGTTGTTTGCAGGTTATCCTGACCCTGCAGCTTCTTTCCTTATAGAAGAATTGAGAAATAGTTTCCAACAGTTTAAATGCTTTATTATTTCCTTCACAATGTTGCATCCCATTAGCACATTGCTTCTGGCACTGCATTATAAAAAGTAAATACCATTTACATGACAACATATGCGAGGTGCGATATTGACAGATTGCACTTACAGCCACAAGATCTTGCTTTCACAATGAATAAGAAAATTGCTTTATGTTTAAAGGATAATGTACATTTTAAATTACAGAGGCAGTCAGTTTTTGATCATCATCTTTTTTCTGCAATATAACAAATCTTTACTGGAATAGGTGAAGCTGCGCACTCACTTAACCCACCCTCTGCTGGGTAGCCTGGTGCACAATGTGGGAGGATTCGGCAACCCCCAAAGGTCAGTGAAGATAGGACACACTGGCACTCGAGGCAAAGGAATGCAGGGTTACCCCTTGCTGTTTATTCAATGCGAACGTGCAAGCATGATAAAGGGGCTTGCCCCGAAATATATATATATATATCCAACAAAACAAAAACCGCACTCACAGGACTTCCATAGTGAAAAAAAGATTATATTTTATTTCAACGTTTCGGCTGACAACTTAAGCCGTCCTCAGGAAAACCGTGAACTTTGATTTTGGCACCAGTACTAAACCCTTTCTTAAATATTCCAATTGCAATGTTATCATGTTAATTATTGAACCCATGTTCATTTTTTTTAGATACTATATGTGACTGCATGTGTAAATTGTGAAACCAAATAAAACAATTAAAACAGTATTGCACGTGACTGACAAACAGTGTTACAGGACCACTACTCTGTTTAGGACAGTTGTTCTAGCTTAACATATATGTTCTCAAGAATGCTGAACAAGAATCATTGGTTGAGACTTATCTCTACTCAATACTGTATATCATGACCTGGATGAGCAAAACCCTACATAAACTGACACACTCATTTTTGAAGAGCCCCATCATCATGTTTTTAGGGTGTTCAGCCCAACCTGAACATTCCATATGAAAAAATAAGCACCTCTTTAGATTAGTATGTGCAGTCTTACCACTTGACCTACAAGATGACTGAATAGTTTTTCATGGTATCTTAACAACCTACTGGTTCTATAAAAACAAATTGGGGAGAGTAAACAAAACCCTTTATAGTTTGAGCATTCCCTCTGAGATCTTTGCATGGTGTTTCTGTAGTGTTGTGAGAATAGCATGACTTGAAAATACCCACTGTTTGCAGGTATTGCCTGGATGCTAATTCCATTTTTATTGATTTATATTTCAAGCTCAAGTTACCAGATGGCTACTGAATATTATGAACACCTGAGACTTTCCTGGGCTCCTAATATCCTTTTTTTGCTTGCTGGATTTAGAACCAAAACTTTGAAATCATTGCACAGTTAATACACCGTGACAAGAGGTTAATCCTGCAAATGGATTTTGCAGCAACCCACATTCTGCTCATTATATGGACACAGTGAATATATGAATAGTACTGCCAAGATAGCCATTTAGTGGGAAGAGAACATACTGATGGACTGAGGTCTTTGGAAATCTAAACTGAATATTTTTCTGTGAATGTTATGGCAGGGGATTACTGTATTGTCCACAATTACATGCGAGGCTTTAAGAATTCACTTTGGGTTTATTGTCATTACATTGAAATGGGTGACCAAGAAGAATTTTCAGTTTATAGTAGAGTTTTGTACACAAAATAAAAGCCTGTATCCTGACCTGAGGTCTTTGTATTTTTTTTGGCATAGTTTGCGAACATATAGGGGCTGATTCATCAATATTCAAATTATGTTTTTACCTTGCCCTAAAACTCATGATCTCAAATTATAGTTGTATTATTAAGTATTTAATTAGTGTAAAACTTCTGTATCTAAAAGCTTGCTTGGTCATGTAGAAGTCAATGGGAGTTGAGCTAGGTAAACTTTAAACTATTTTTTCAATTCGAAATTTTCACGGTTTTTGTAGTTTTTTGTAGTAAATTTTTTGTAGTTATTTGAATTTTTCAACAATTTTGTTCATTTGAATATTTTATATCAGGATTTTTCAATAAATAAGGTAGCATTCGTGTTTTTTTAATTGTGAGTTTATTGAAAGTATAAAAAAGAAGAATTTTGATAAATAAGGCCCACAGTAATGCAAAAGAAGCCCAACTGTGTCACCAAAACTATGGATCCCAATTGATGCATGAGCAGTATACAGTAAATACTTCTGTTCTACATCTGTTTAATTTCTCCAGTCCCTTTTCCCCCCAAGATCTCTTAAACTTTCCCCTGGCAGCACTACCTGCACAAATACCTCTCCCGCTGGACAGAGATAATTGCTCCAATGTTGCAGGCACACGAACAATGCCTGTTTCTCAACAGGGGACATGCTGAAGCCTTTTGTTACCTTCCCTCTGGCAGACTTACCAGGGCTCACACAGAGCTGGCGCAGGTATCCACAGTGATTCATTCATCAGACTGGGCTCCCAAGCTTTCCTAGCAGAGCACACAAAACTTGCTTTAATCTTTAGGGCACAGCTTTCAACACTATACGCAGTGTGAGCACAACAAAGCCCCTTTTACCGGCAACCATCACACAGGCAGCTGCTGTCACAGTCTCTACACTGCCTCCATGTTGTAAACCTTCTTGGGTTAGCTCACCAAGCTTGGGGCCCCGTGGCCCAAGCCCTCTCAAACTCCTTAGACCCCTTACATCTTGGCTACAATCCCTGCACTCCCGACTGGAGTGAAATCAGGAAGTAGACTGGCACATGGCAGCTCAGCTATTAAAATGGCTCAAAAGTGACACCTTCTGGCCAAATCCGGAATCTGCCAAGGCACACTGCACAGGGACAAAGGGCTCACTCCCCCTCTCTTATTCAATTTAGGTCCAACATTTAGCTGGCCACAATAGAGGATTTTCAAACATGTGAGATTTTAACACCATAGGGAAATTAAACCTTATGGATCCCTACATACAGTACATGTAACTGCTAAAATCTAAGCAGATATTTTATGGCGGGATAGGGATCTACATATTCACAGTACAATTCCTCTATCCCAGATGGATCTTGCAGGAAAATGCCAAATATCTCTCCAAGGAAAGTAGCAATTTTGCACTCCAAGTGAAAGAAATCAATAATATATTTTGCTAAAAGATAAATTATTTTAAATGAAGTGGACGTTTTATCCATTTCCACTTTAAAAACACCTCTCAAGCCATTATGGTTAGTGGATAGAATTGAAAGGATCTTATCTGTAACTCACTAGGCAATTCGCATACAGCCTCTTTGGTGGTTTAGGAATAAAAATATAGAATTATGTGTGTGACAATGAGTAGGAGATTACAATTCAGTGGTAATAAGTAAAGCATATATGAATATAACTACAGTTTATGAAAGTAGCATCTTAACAATACCTTACATAACAATAGCATTATCCAGAATGCTTGGGACTTGGGGATTTCCAGATAATTGATCATTCCATAATTTGGATCTTCATATCTTAAGTCTACTAGAAAATCATGTAAATATTAACTAAACCCAATAGGCTGGTTTTGCTTCCAATAATGATTTATTATATCCTAGTTTGGATCAAGGTACGAGGTACAGTTTTATTATTACAGAGAAAAAGGAAATCCTTTTTTAAAAGTTTTTTGGATAAAGTGGAGTCTATGGGAGACAACCTTTCCGTTAATTTGTGGCTTTCTGGATAACAGGTTTCTGGATAACGGATGCCATACCTGTACTGCATAACAAATGAACATGAATCTGCATTACAAAATATATTATCATGCAAGTATTCTTTGATGGATTTTATCCCATGACATTGAGTCTATGGCAACTTTTAGTGCATGATATACGGTACCCACATCCCTCAGAAATATAAAAAAAGGCAGTTCTATCACCTTAAATTTGATTTAATCTGATCAGTTTCCATGTTTCTTGCTAGAATATCAATAGGTGCCGGCGTCAAAATCGCTGTTTCCTAAATTTTTCGCCAGGTTCGTGGCAAACCGAAACGGGACAAATTCGCCCATCACTATTCTTAACTCCTAATTTCAATTGTAGTATTATAAAGCAGTATGCATCAAACATTCCAGTCTTTCTTTATTATCAGAATTATTTAAACAGGTATGAGATCCATTATCCGGAAACTCAATATCCAGAAAGTTCCATATTACGGAAAGGCTGTCTCCCATAGACTCCGTTATAATCAAATAATTCAGATTTTTAAAAATGATTTCCTTTTTCTCTGCAATAATAAAATACTACATTGTACTTGATCAAACATATATAATTAATCCTTATTGAAAGCAGAACCAGCCAATTGGGTTTAATTAATATTTATGTGATTTTCTAGTAGACTTAAGGTATGAAGATCCAAATTACAGAAAGATCTGTTATCTGGAAAACCCCAGGTCCTGAGCATTCTGGATAACAGGTCCCATACCTGTATTATCATTATAACTAATACAGTAAATAACTAGTCCCTGTCATTAATTTAAATTCTATATATATATATATTGCCCCCATATTCCTACCACTTGTTATTTCTATAGCCTTGAGCCATGTTATTTTTAGAAAATAATAAATAATTGAGGAAAATCACCATAGGAAAAAAGAATATCAGTAGGGGCTGCATCTGCTAAAGTTCTCTCAAATGTTAAAAGTACAAATATGGCATCACTAATGGAAACTATAAGAAGAAGATTCTTTCTCTGACTGTGCATCCAGACTCTGCAGTTGCTCATTTGGTCAGCCCGGATGACCTTTTCACTGTACTGAGCAGGGAAAATGACTGGGAAGTCTCAGGCATGTACTTTTAAATTGTGACATTAGCATATACAGTAATTAGCAACCTACTATCTGAAAAGAAATTGGGGTATCGTCTGAGGTTACTCTGTACCATCAGCAGCAATTAAAAAGAAAGCAGGAGTCTTTATTAAATAGACTTTTACTGGCAAAATATTTGCTAATTTTGAATTGTATATAATGTCCTGTCTCCCTTAGGAAATAATGGTGTTTTCTATTAATATTCTTAGATTCATTACTATGTGGGTGAACCATTTTGGGTGATAATTTTTGGAAATTGACAAAATAAATAAATTCTGCAAAAATAAACAAAATTACCCTGCAGAATAACCAAAGCTGCAGTCAAATCACTGAGATTGTGTCAGCAAAGTACACTTAATAGTCGCTAGCATTCAATTCTGCCTAGCGAAACTTTGTTAATACTCTTACGCTTAGGTCAATTTGAATAGGGTGGGTACATATAGGTCATGTAGACGTCTTTATTAGAGATAGTTGCTTTAAAAAACAAAAAAAAAAAAAAAACACCAGCGTTTTTTTTTACAACTTTTATGACTTTCTGGCATACAGGTTAAGGCGATAGGGTCTCTTTTGCCAGCGAATTACCATCTACACCTGTCAATTGGCAACATCCCTGCGCATAAGATTTCTAGCGACGGCCACTTCGCCCTTTATTAAATCTGCCTAAGTGTGCATTCAGTGATCCTCTTTACCAGAATGTCTTAGTTCTCAATGGGGCATATAAAAATGGAGCTGTATGATGTTGCACACTATGCCATGACTGGGTATGCATACTCCCACTGCAGATTATAATCCAATGAACATTTAATTAGTTACAATAAAATGTATCTGTATTGTTTCTTAAGAAAGAGAAGAATGGCACAGTATGTTTATTACTACTTTTTTGCTTTAGTGTGGAAACAGAAGGGCTAAAACTTAGAACAAATAATAATGTTTCAGTCTTCAAGACTTCTTTGTTTAGTTATCAGGTTGATATCTGTGACTGTACTGCCAGGTCCATGCCCTTGTAATAAATTAAGTGATGTTGCACTATGACAAGAGACGGGTTGTGCCCCAGAATAGGTGAAACAGCCCCTCCTTTATGTGCATGTATGTTTTCAGAAATTAATGGTGTTTCGAATTGCATTCACTGTTTTTTAGAAGAAATCAATACCCTTAGAGAAGCAAATTTCTTATGCCCAATTGTGCAGAACAGGAAGATGCTCGTGGCCTCTGCCAGCAATGTATAACAAAGCAGAACAAAAACACTATGCTGAAGGATCACAAAGTAACCTGGCTTTGGAACCTGATAATGTGCACAGCGTGTGGGTCATTATGTACTGTGATAGGGCAAGTTGCTTCCAAACTCCGTCCCTCCTTCTGCTGAGGAACTAAAGAGCCCAGCTTTTTTTAGCATGCCAATTTACAATTAAAAATCTGCACTTGAGGAACTTTTTGACATAAGAAATTGGTTTAGATGCATATTTACTTTTGTCAGTAATAGTTTGATCCATTTTCTTTACAGATGTGTACATTTATTGGCTTGATAAACAGGTCATCTGCATTGTTTTGGAAATGATTTAATTGACTTGTGAAAACGTTTTGTGCTTGCATAAGACAGTGTGGTCAAATTGTTCATTCTCCTTCCCTTTTCTAAAAAAAACCCAGCAATTCAATTATGTTATATGTCCGGGATCTTTATGGCAGAGATCCCAGAAGCATTCAGATCACACAGGTCAGAGATCTAATCTGGAGGTCATTGGTTATGTTACTGCAGGATTATAAACTGAATGCAGCTTTGATTTACTAAGCTTTTAAGGTAGTACAGGTATGGGATCAGCGCTGGATTTGCTGGGTCGGGCGCCCTTAGGCTGCAAAGTCCGGACAGTTCTATCGCCCGCTCACACTTCATGCAGGTGCAAGAGTGCTGGCATCCAACCGCCGGAGCACTGGGGAGCAGCGCGTCCCCACTGCTTCCCATAGAGCGTCTGGGTGGCATGGCACCCTGAAAAATGTGCCGCCCTAGGCCCGGGCCTATGTGACCTCTCCACAAATCCGTGCCTGTATGGGATAAATTATCTGGAAACCCATTATCCAGAAAGCTTTGAATTACGGAAAGGCCATCTCCCTTGAGACTTCATTTTATTCAAATAATCCAAATTTTTAAATATGATTTCATTTTTCTCTGTAATAATAAAACAGTATTGTACTTGATACAAACTAAGATATGATTAATCCTTATTGGAAGCAAAACCAGCATATTGGGTTTATTTAATGTTTACTTGATTTTCTAGTACATGTAAGATCTGAATATCCAAATTACAGAAAGATCTGTTAACCAGAAAAATCCAGGTCCCGAGCATTCTGTAAAACCTTTCAGGGCATACAACAAAATGTATGATTTTACATATAGTAACGGAAATGTGCTCAGCACCTACAAGCGGGCATTAAAAGAAAACTTAAATAAGGACATTTGTTTAATTTACAAATAATCTCATATAGGTATGGTACAGGTATGGTATCCGTTATCCGGAAACCCATTATCCAGAAAGCTCCGAATTATGGAAAGATCATCTCATAGACTTAATTTTATCAAATAATTTTTTTTTATCCTTTTTCTCTGTAATAATAAAACAGTACCTTGTACTTGCTTCCAACTAAGATATAATTAATCCTTATTGGAAGCAAAACCAGCCTACTAGTTTTATTTAATGTTTACATGATTTTCTAGTAGACAAGGTACGAAGATCCAAATTATGTAAAAATCCATTATCCAGAAAACCCCAGAGCTGTACTCAGTTATCCAAACTGAGATATAAGTAATCCTTATTGGAGTCTTAAAAATCCTAATGGATTTATTTAATGTTTGAATTATTTTTTAGTAGGGAGACCCAAATCATGGGAAAATACCACTTCCTGAAAACCCCAGGTCCTGACCATTTTGGATAATAGGACCCATACTTGTATTTGATCCCAACTAAGCTATAAGTAATTCTTATTGGAGGCAAACACATCTTTTTTTTTTTTTGTTTAAATTATATTTTAGTAGGGATCAAGTATGGTGATCCAAATTAGGAAAAGATCCCTTTCCCAGAAATGCCCTGATGTTGAGCTTTATGAATAACAGGTCCCATACCTGTATCAGCATTTCATAGAAAAAAAAATTTGTTAGCTACACAGCTACGTATTGGTCAAAAAGCAATCCAGTTGTATGAATAATTGACAAGTGTAAACCAAGCCGTTGTACTGGTGTATATGGTTTAATCATTCAGATCGTCAGAGCTACAGGTAGGGACCACCATCTTCATAGCTCTTAATCTTAATTATAACTGTACTTTGTATTTAATTGTACAGGTATGGGATCCGTTATCCAGAAACCAGTTATCCACTCTGCTGGATTATATATATATATATATATATATATATATATATATAAGATAATCAAAGGACTCGCACTCCAATTCCTTTTCGTGAATAAACGTGTTAATTTATTTTTAGTTGCATTTTTCCAACGTTTCGGCCCACATTAGGGCCTTTATCAATATAAATATATATATATAAATATATATATATATATATATATATATAATATCAAAACAGGGGGGTTGTGGGAGCACTCTAAAGGCTTTAAAGTATATATATATATATATATATATATATATATATATATATATATATATATATATATATATAAGTATAATAAATGCTATTGCATATGTACCCAAATAGGGGTTATTTTGTTACAAAGTTATGATCATAAAATTGATAAGCCACCATACCACGTCAAGGTAAACCCCGAATGGCGGTCCCTAACTTGTTTTATTTTTTATGTGCATTTTAGCATTACCTGTAATCAATGTCCATTGAACGCTGTTTTTTTTTTTTTTTTTTTTTCACTGAGGGCTAAATCCTCCCCAGCCAGCAATCAGGCTTTTAAAGGAGAGATATTCCCAAAACAAACGCCCAATTTTAAAAGCATAGGATCACCACTAGTTTAAAGGGGGGGTATGGGGTGCTACAACCACTGAAGCTATGCCACAGCTTCCGGCTAAATATACAATATCAAAACAGGGGGGTTGTGGGAGCACTCTAAAGTATTTAGCCCTCAGTGAAAAAACAGCGTTCAATGGACATTGATTTCAGGTAATGCTAAAATGCACATAAAAAATAAAACAAGTTAGGGACCGCCATTCGGGGTTTACCTTGACGTGGTATGGTGGCTTATCAATTTTATGATCATAACTTTGTAACAAAATAACCCCTATTTGGGTACATATGCAATAGCATTTATTATACTTATATATATATATATATATATATATATATATATATATATATATATATATATATATATATATATATATATATATATATATATATATATATACTTTAAAGCCTTTAGAGTGCTCCCACAACCCCCCTGTTTTGATATTGTATGTATGTATATATATATATATATATATATATATATATATATACAGTATATATATATATATATATATATATATATATATATGAATATATTCACAACCTAAGGTCCAAATCACATTCACACACAAAAGGGGCAGTTTACCTGGAAACAATTAGCCTGCCTGTATGTACTTGTAGGGTGAGGAAACAGGAATAAAAGAAACCCACACAGATATGAGGTACTCAAGGGTCCCCACTGCTGCATTCCAGTGAGTCAGCGCACTGCCTTTTTTTGTTCTGCATCATCATCAACCTGTATTTAGGTAATACATAGTAGCAAAAAACAGTTATAAAAAGGATATACTTTCCTTCAAGGACTGCAGAACTGACTATACCAGATGTTCTGTATCAGGTTTTGCAAATTTAGGTCTCAAAACTGCATTTTAGAAGGGACTCTATGGGAAATTAAAAGAAGGTAATTAAAAAAAAAATCATTGAGACATCTTACAAATTAGTCAAGTGCGAAGAAAAGCAGTGAAGAGACTTGACATGACTGCTATTACAAATTGAATCAATCCCATAGATCCAAATTAGCAAAGGAAAGTGCTTTAGCATTGACAGAACTATATTCTATTTAATGGTATGATGATTACAGGGACGACTGATAATCACTTAAAAACAACATCGTAAGAACACATTTGGGACATCAATAAAACACATTCATACTGAGATTGGCTTATAGAACACAAAGAAATCTGCAATACCAACAGTTACATGTCGTACATTTCAAGCTTCTGTTAGCTGCTAACTAATTTGCTTTTATTCTCTTTGGAAAAATATATGAAGCTTTTTTTAATAAATATTTGATCATTTTACCATTTTTTCATTTTGGGTGAGATTTCCTTTCTTTATTGTAGTTGGGGTAGACTGACCAGCACAAAGGGGCAGATTTACATAGGGTCGAATATCGAGGGTTAATTAACCCTCGATATTCGACTAGGAACTAAAATCGTTCGACTTCGAATATCGAAGTCGAACGATTTAGCGCTAATCCTACGATCGAACGATCGAAGGATTATTCGTTTGATCGAACGATTCGAAGGATTTTAATCCAACGATCGAAGGAATATCCTTCGATCAAAAAAACACAGGCAAGCCTATGGGGACCTTCCCAGGGACCTCTGCCACTAGAAGGCTGCTCTTATATACTGTAGGTATACAGTAACTACTGGGGTTGGACGGGGGAGTGCGATTTCACCTGGGCCTACACCTTCTACTGCCCGCTGGACCTGCATTAAGTCATACTCGGGGTGGCAGGGTAGAAGAAAATTTTTTGGCATATGGGGAGCACATACTGGCCTTCAGTTCTGTCCCGATATAGTTAACATGTAAACTCTTTTGTGTTTCTATACCTATATTTTTTATATTTAAGCGTTTAACATTTTGGGCAGAGGCACAGGTATTAATGTGTTGCTAAAGCTCAAAACTACAAATGATGAGCATTAGTCACCATCTACTGTGTAATCCTGACAGCAGCACAATGACACTGGGGGGAATATAATATAGGTCACTAATAGAAAAATCATTCACAATGCAAATAAAATATTTGCATTGTGAACAGTTTTGTCGAACCCTTTGCCCTCAAGCCACAGTAGGATAGTGATGGCAAATTTTATAGTTTGTGATGTATGTGTCATGTTTGATATCCCAAAACCCAGGAAAGACACCACGGTTCTGGTCATTGGCTCATGCTTCTGCCTATAACCACCGCCTTTTGCTTCAGGAGGAGCTCTCAGCTACTCGGATACCACCTTAAATGGAGAGAACCAAAGAGAGTGTTCTGGGCAGACAAGGGAACTGTAACGTGACAGCAAGGACAGGGAAGGTATAAGTGTTGTTGTGGGACAGGCTGGGGTCAATACCAATCAGAGATTGCAGTACGGAATCAGGAACCAGTAGTATAGTCGAAGACACAGGCTGGGGTCAAACCAATCAGTAACACAGTACAAATTCTGAATCTGGAAGAATGGTCAGTAATAGGCAGCGAATCAGCAGAAGTCAGGGACAAGGGTCAAGAAGAGGAAACCAGACAATTAGCACACCAAGGAATGATAGACCTACGTTGGGCGATGGGAATCATGTTGTGTCGCTTTTAAATATTTGAATTTCATCAGGATTGTTTTGCCTGCAATAAGGATTAATTATTAAGCTGAGATCCTGTACAAAGTACTGTTTTTAATTACAGAGAATAGGAAATTATTTCTTAAAATTTGAGTTATATAATTAAAACTGAGTCTATGGGAAATGGCCATCTTTCTAGATAATAGGTTTCCAGATATACAAGAAAACCGAGTTCTGTCCATTTTTCACTTTCAAAACACGATCAAGTCATATGAACAAAAGTCCTTCCTGGTACCTGCCTTGTCCAGAGTCAGAGGGTCAGGGGTCAGAGTCCATAATGTCTTGTCACCCTTGGGGTTACAAAATCTGCTTGAAGTTGTTGTTACTGAATTTATCAAATACCAAAATAGTTTACCTTTATATATATTAGATGATGACTGCTGTTCTGTTGGGTGAGGAATACTCTCTATACTTACTGCACATCTTTTATTTTTCTCTTGGTGTGTTTATTTAAGGAAACTGATAAGATGTGCATTTTTCAAAATGTTCTTTCAGGTAGAAATGCATTGTATTGCCCTTTATCACCATTTGTTTTTGTTATCTACCATGTGGCCAGTGACAAGTTAAATTGATTTTTCCTGGAGCTCAGTGATATTATCTCTGGCTTAGCTGACTGTAATGTACATGCGAGTGATCAGTTCCAGCAAGAATATGCCACACCTGACATTAAATACACACTGCTGGTTTGTATGTTGGCAACCCCTTTGTGTAACTGGTATTTTAAGCTTCCAGAAACCAAGAGACCTTGACTGTAACTGTTGTTTGGCACATACTGTATCCTGTGAGAATGACTAAAGGTGGCCATGCACGGGCAGAGTAAAGCTGCCGGTATTGGCCATAGGGCTGAACGATCAGATAACCAATATCACCCTGCCATTGGTAGACATATCAGGGATAGATCCGCTCATTTGGTAACCTCGCCAAACAAGCGGATCTTATCATGCATGGCCACCTTAAGGTACAAGTCAGTCACATCTGCCTCGAATTAAAGGTCACATCAGAAAATGTTTCTGCCCCAAGTGCAGTGTGGTTCTCCTAGCATATAGAAACACGTTGTCTACACTGTGGAGAGTATTTTCCCACCTTTCAGTCTTCACCTTTGCTGTGCTCAGGACTTGGCTAATGCCTGAGTAGTCACTTTTGCTGTAACTGGATACTAATGATATATATTTAATAAGTAATATAAGGGGTCAAAGTAAAATTACAGATAAATGTTTCTGATGCCTGTTAAGGAAAGATGTCAGGGGTTATCTCAATACTGGTTGGTTCTTATTAGCATTGTAGGGACAAAGTAGAGTCCACTGGACTCACTACTGGCTACAATCTTTACAAGTGGGAATAAAAGGCACCAAATTTGCCCAGGTGCAGTAACCCATAGCAACCAATGTTTGCTTTTAAACAGGTGACCAGTCAATGCTACCTGCTGATTGGTTGCTGTCAGGAAATGCCTGGAATCAAACTTTGGTCTGCATGCTGGACTGTACCTGTACAAATCTTTTCAGCCACTGGGGGCTTTTGGAGTTGGCGTGGGTCAGTTATAATGCTGCTCTCTTGCCTACCTTTCTCTTTAACTTCAAGTGTCCCAATAAAGCAATTAAAGCCCTTTATAATCCTGTTGCAAGCAACTCCCAGTTGCTTTATCATTGAGCTACCCAGCCTGATCCAGCCTGTTGAATCCTTGCCTGATGCTTCCTGGTTCCTGCTGCCTTCCCCAGTCCTTGCCTTGTTTCCCAAGCCCATGTCCAGTTCCCTGCCTTCTTTGTGTTGATTTCCCAGTACTGACCATAGCTGGTTTATTGGACTTTCCTTGCTTGCTTCCTGTCCAGAACTTATGCCTGTTTTATGGACTCGTCTTTGCTTGCCACCTGCCCCCAAACACTGCCCTGTTATACAGATTTGTTCTTTTAATTCAACTAGCTCTATTTTCTGCTGTATTCAATTTTGTGCGTTTTTCATTAAATCATGTTTACACTACACAACACTTCTGCTCTCCCTCAAGGCACTTACATGAGTTATCCAGGTTGCGCAGCACCTAGGCACCAATCTGGCCAAACCTGTCAGGTTGCTATGAAATACTGTACATGGGCAGATTTAGGGGCCCATTTACTAAGGGTTGAAGTGAATTTTCGAATTCAAATACTTTGAATTTTTAAGTAATTTTTGGGTACTTCGACCATTGAATAGGCCAAAATTTGTGATAAAATCCACAACAAACTGTAAAATACAAAATGTTTGGGCATCCCCTTCATCAGATGAAGGAACAATCTAGTCTTTCTGTAACATTCCAGCAGGAGGCAGCAATGCAGTATTCCACTGGATCCAATCTATCTTGTAACTCGCCTCTAACAAATTCTAATTGGGTGATTCTGCTACATTACTGTCTTTATTACTGTTAGTCTTTATTAATATAGTATTCACATATCAATCACACAGCACAGAGGAATAGTAAATCAATTTACAATCAGTTATAGTATGAAACACCTGCTCGCTACATTCATTAATATTTCTGCAAGCTTCAGTTTTTGTGAGTTGAAAGCAAAACTGGTTAACTAATTTCACATTGTTGAAGGGTCCTCCACCTGAAAAGCATTTTGTTTTTGCATAATACAAGCAGTTGTAATTCTAATCAACTACCCAATGTACTTTCATAAAACAATTTCTAGTTATGTAAAGGCAATTATATTTTAAGGCATTATTTGTTAGGGATGCTTTCTGTGCTTCGGTTCAGACATAGAAGTGAACGGACTTCTGCTACATTGTTTCATGAATTTCTTGCGCTACATAGGTTCAGAAGTCAGAGACATTTTGTCAATTTCCCAGCTGCCCCAAGTCATGTGACTTGTGCTCTGATAAACTTCAATCACTCTTTACTGCTGTGCTGCAAGTTGGAGTGATATCACCCCCCCCCTCCCTTTTCCCCCCACAGCAGCCAAACAAAAGAACAATGGGAAGGTAACCAGATAGCAGCTCCCTAACACAAGATAACAGCTGCCTGGTAAATCTAAGAACAACACTCAATAGTAAAAACCCATGTCCCACTGAGACACATTCAGTTACATTGAGAAGGAAAAATAGCAGCCTGCCAGAAAGCATTTCTCTCCTAAAGTGCAGGCACAAGTCACATGACCAGGGGAAGCTGGGAAATTGACAAAATGTCTAGCCCCATGTCAGATTTCAAAATTGAATATAAAAAAATCTGTTTGCTCTTTTGAGAAATGGATTTCAGTGCAGAATTCTGCTGGAGTAGCACTATTAACTGATGCATTTTGAAAAAAACATGTTTTCCGATGGCAGTATCCCTTTAAAATGGCATTAGCATTTCCTCTGTTGTGATGGGCGAATGAATTCGCCAGACAAAAATTCTAAATATTCGGATGCCCATTTAGACCAGATAGTATCGCATATAAAAATTGTTGCTCGCTTCAAAATTTACACTTTTTTGATGCCCATTGACTTCAATGAATTTTGCAATTTTTTTGCAGTTTCATAAATTTCGAGGCACAGATTCACCCACTATTCCACTGTAATTTACCTAAACCTACATGTGACTTAAACACACAGCAGATGTTCCATTCAGGAATGTTTGGTGTGATATAATGTGAGCCTAATATCCAAGCATCATGTCTAAGTCATATGAAGGTGCTGCATGCACGGGGTTAGTTACTTTGGAGAGAGAGGAGATAATAAAGTGTTGAATTTCAATTTGTGTGGTTTGATTTGCAATCAGTGATCTACTATTTGTCCTCTTCCCACATGATTAAATAAATGAGTTCCATGATAAGTCCAATGAGGGGGCTGAGTGGGCATATATAGCCTATTTATAGAGTTATGTGGGCATAATTTAAAGGGGTAGTTATTATTTAAAGCTTCATATGATGTAGACATTGCTATTCAGAGACAAATAGCAATTGTTGGTAATTTTTATGATTTCATGGTTTCAGCTTTTTGTTTATAAGCTCTCCAATTTGGTATTTCAGCAGATATATGGTGGCAATGGTCCAAATTACCCTAGCAAATTGGCATTGTTTGAATGAGAGACAGGAATATGAATAGGAGAGGGGCTACAAGAGAGTAATACAAAGGCAGTTTTTTAGTCTCCACTCACCTAATTTCCACCTCTTATTTTAAGGAGGTGCATGTGTCCAGTTGAAATTTTAATTGGTGAACCCCATGGCCTTTATCAATGAAATGTGATGAAATGGCCTGATCTAATTTTTTCAATTTGATGGCTGACTTGTGTTCTCTGATTCATCCTTTCACCATCCTGGTCATCTGGCCCACATATAGAAGACCACATGGACACTTATCGTGTAAATTACAAACATAGAGGTTCAAGTGTAATATCCTTTGATTTTTTTTGGGTTACCTTTTCTTGGGTGGTAAATGGTGTCCCCTTTCAGACAATTAGAACAACAGTTGCAGGATAAGCATGGAAACAATCCATTTTATATTGGTCGTAGTAATTGTTGTTTTTTATCATGACTCCCACATCCCACATCAGACTAACTGGGACCCAATAGTTTTGTTCTTTTTATAGGACATTATCGGGGGTTGTTTAAAGAACTAATTTTTAGGTAGCCCATCTTTTAATAATCCCCAATATATCTTGAGACAAAGGAGATCAGTCATCAAATGAGCCTCCTCCTTAATTACCATAGTATCCAAAAATGTTATATTATATAAATCAGCATGCATAGTAAATTTAATATGAAGTAACATCTCATTTATATATTCATGAAACAATTGTAGGGTCTCCTGTGGCCCCATCCATATAGCAAACACATCATCAATGAAACGTAGCCATACCAAGCAATTTTGTTGAAAGCTCTCATTGGTATATATATACCTATTCTCAAAATTATTCATAAAAATGTTTGCATATGACAGGGCCATATTAGACCCTATTTCCGTCCCCCTGATTTGCATGTAGAAACTGTCCTGGAACAAGAAATAATTGTTCAAAGTACCAATTCTAGACACTTTAAAACAAAGTTCTTTTGAGCTCCAACCATGGTCTCATCCGATTCGAGCTCAACGCGGATCACCTCCACACCTCCCTCATGTGGAATGGAGGTGTAGAGGCTCTCCATGTCAAATGTCACCAGTACTGCATTTTGGGGAACATGTTGCAGGTCCCTCAATATTTCCAGAAAATTATTGGTATCCTTCAAAAAGTTTCTATGTTTCAGGACATAGCCTCTAATAATGCAATCCAAGAAAATGGACAGTGGGGAAAGTATAGAACCTATACAATAAACGATTGGGCGCCCTGGTAGGCAGTCCAATCGTTTATGTATTTTAGGCAGTGTATAGGAAATGGGAGTAACCGGGTGGGATTGTCTAAGAAACTGGGCCAACGTACTGTAAAATTACAGGCAATTCTAATGCTTCCTGAATTACACTCTCTACCTTGTATTGAAAAAAACTGATTACAATCCACTATTCGATACGTGTTTACATCATTCAGTTGTTACATAATTTAATTTCACCATTATTGAATCATTTTGTAGTATTTCCTGTAATGCCTTATATTCTTGACTATTCAGATTATATGGAATAGTATGGTGACTCCCATCTCTATACACTGTCTCCAAATTTGCCACATCACGTGAAACATTCAACATAAATGCATTAACAAATACATTCTCCACATCAGGTTTATATAGACTTGGAGATTTTAAGCCCAACTGCTTGCCTGTGAAAGTAATTAGAATGATCAATCTGCTGTTCCCCTTGTCCTGTGCAAATTGTACTTTCGATTTTATGTCCCTGAAAAAGCAATACAGTTTCAGGTCCAGTGTAAAGAAATCAGGGCCCGTTACCACCCCAAAAGATAGTCCCTTAGTTAATACCTGTTCTTGTAGTAAGGAGAGGGGCATGCTGGAAATATTCACCATTGTTTCAGCCTTAGGCATCCGCCTTGTTGGCCCTTTTTCTTTATGGTGCTTTCTCCCTGCCAGTCTTCACTTTTGGAGAGACCTTCTGTGTGTTGAGATCCACTTCAAAAAGAAGAATTGCTAGATGCAGAGTCGGATCGTTGGTGTGAGAGTAATACAAAGTAACAATACCAATAAACATGTAGCTGCTGGTGTCAGTGACCCCCATTTGAAAGCTGGACAAAGTCAGAAGAGGAAGGCAAATAATTTAAAACTATAGAAAATAAATAATAAAACTAATTGCAAAGTTGCCAATTTTGGTGCTTTCTTTAACACACTTCGGGGGTTATTTATCAATATCCAAATTGTTCTGATTTTTTAAATAAAAAAAGTCAGACTAAACTGGAAACAACAATTTACCATTATTTATCAATAAAAAAAACTTGTAAAAATCAGATTGGGAAAACTGTAATTTTTTTTGGATTGTTGCACGAAAACCACAACTTTTTTCGGATTGTAGCTTGAAAAATCTGTTTTTTTTTAATTTTAAAGGCAAAATTTTTCGTGAAATCAGTGAAAAAGCAAAAAAGCATTGAGACTTTAATAAATAACCCCCTTGAAGTTAATCACCCATTTAATGTAGATACATACTATATTGGGTCAGGCTCGGATTTGAGGTGAGGCCGCTTGCTGAGGAGCACTGGGGACGGGCAAGCTCCCAAGTGCTCCGGTGCGCCTGCGCTTGCTAGATCGATGTGGACGGCAGGCGCTAGGACCGTGCGGCTAAGGGTGCCCGACATTGAAACCTGGCCCTGTATGGGGTCTTTTTCAAAGCCCTTGTAACAACTTCTGCAATCTCTGTAATTACAAGAGACTACACGGTCAATGTGTGCACAAAGCATTTTTGCATATATTCATTTATATACATAATTTAGGAGCTGCCATATGGCTCAAATCATGCAGGATATTTCTCTATAATGAATAAAATTTTCAGCGCAAGAAATAATAATACAGTAAATTCAAAGAATAGAATATTAATTTTTTAATGCAAGAGTGTAACTACACCTTGCCCGCCCTCCCCCATCACAAAAACCATCAGAAGGGTCCAAACAACACAGCATCAGCTAGCGGGCCCCCTCTGCTAAATCTGCCCCTCCAAGTGCCCGCTCCCCACCTGCTCGTGCTGTGGTAGGCAGGAGAGTGGTTAGGGTGGGAGGATTTCTAACAACTACAGATAAAGCCAGTGGCGGAACTACCAGGGGAGCAGGGGGTGCGAGCGGGCCAGGGCCCGCACCCCCTCAGGGCCCCCCGGCAGTCCATGCGCCACTGACAAAAGCGGCCAAATGCGGCCATACGGAGGGGGACGGGGCCCGGCTGCGCGTCACGCACCAGGGCCCGCCCCCTTCTAGGATCGCTACTGGATAAAGCAGACTCTATGCCCCCCCCCACAACTGCTGGGTTTGCTTCCTCTATATTTATGCCAGTTGGTTAATGAAAATATAATAAAAAAGCAAAATAAATTTTACCCACATACCTTAGCATCTGCCCACCTGTCTGTCTATCTATCTATCTATCTATCTATCTATCTATCTATCTATCTATCTGTCCATCCCTCTGTCTTAAAGGATATAAACACATACCTCCCAACATTTTGGAAGTAAAAAGAGGGACAATTTTTTTTTTCCGCACGTAGCGCAGCAATTTTTGACCACACCCCTTTCTATGGCCACATCCCCTAATTACCATGTTTGTTTTACAATATTTGGCAGGTTATGAAAGTTTGAAAATATTTCTCCTTATCTAAACTGTGTTTTTGTGTCTCAAAATTGTTACAAAGTATCTTATTTGCACTTGTGGCTGTTCTGGGCTCTCTGCTAAAAGCCAATTAAGTGAGAAACTTTGTTTCTTTTTCTGTTCAGTGCAGAGAAAATAGGGACTTTCCAGTACAAATGAGGGACTGCGGGTTGAGCTGTCAAAAGAGGGACTGTCCCTCCGAAAAAGGGACAGTTGGGAGGTATGTAAACATATGTTAGACCATCTTATAAACATGGTATTCTTATCCCATTAAATGATCAAACATGTTATCTGGTGCAAATTGCAAAATAGGCTTTCAGGAAATTGAAAAGGAAAATTCTCATATGCTGCAAATGAAATACAAATAAAAAAGGCTCCTTGTATCTGAATTCATTGAAAGTCTGGAGTGTTAGCTAGAAAATCAAATTACAGCTTATTTCTTCATATTTCAGTAACCTTTACATTGATGTGATGCATAATAATATATTGTAGTGTTAAAGACAGTTATGGACCTTTTTCACACACATATTTTCATATCTCTCATGCCCACATGCTCACACATTTACAAACTGCTCAGCAGATTTCAAAGTGCAAAAACCAAGGTGCAAACAGCCATGCAATGTTATCCACTACCCTACCCAACACTCAACTACTTTAAGCGCAACTCAATCCAGAACCTGTTGACCACCATTAAGCTGAAATTACTGTTGCTGCAGTACATAGCAGACACCCCTAGACCCACTGCCATTCATTGCCCTGTCCCCTCCCCTTCCTTTGTGCACATGTACAAATTTTCATCATCGGGTCCAGAGTACTGGGGATTGGAATCGTGGGAAATTTAGAAAGCTATAATATCTTCTGCCCATATCCAGTGCTTCAGAACCGATGCGGATGTGGTTGGGCAGCATGAAGCCCCTTAAAATCCCGCCGCCCTAGGCCCAGGCTTTTGTGGTCTTTCCACAAATCCAGGCCTGTTGACTCTTTCCAATTTTCAAATGGGGGTCATTGACCCCTCTAAAAAACAAAATGCTCTGTAAGGCTACAAACGTATTGTTATTGCTACTTTTTATTAATCATCTTTCTATTCAGGCCTCTCCTATTCATATTCCAGTCTCTTATTCAAACCAATGCATAGTTGCTAGGGTAATTTGAAGGGATGCACCAAATCTACTATTTTGGATTCTGCTGAACCCCCGAATACTCCGCAAAAAATTTGGCTGAATACCGAATCGAGGGGAAGGGAAAGTAAAAATTTTTTACTTCCTTGTTTTGTGACAAAAAGTCACGTGATTTCCCTCTCCACCCGTAATTTGCATATGCAAATTAAGATTTGGATTTGGTTTGGCCGGGCAGAAGGATTCCGCCAAACCCTGCTGAAAAAGGACGAATCCTGAACCGGTGCATCCCTAGTAATTTGGACCCTAGCCAGTGATGGACTGGCCCATTTGGGATACCAGGAAAACCCCCTCTGGGCCCAGGTGTCAGTGGGCCCTCTTGCCTCTAACCATTTAGTCTATTTCATGGTCATTCCCTGTTTTCCCTCTTTATGGGGAAAAAAAGCTTAATAGTGGAAGAATATAAATATAGTAAGTAAATAAAAAAAACTAGGAGATTAAAGAGGTTGTGTGAGGAGAGAAGGAGTTTGGAAAGTGGGCCCATGGTCTAAGGTTTTCCAGTGGGCCCATAGCATCACAGTCCGACACTGACCCTACTGACCAGAATTGCAAACTGGAGAGCTGCTGGATAAAAAGCTAAATAACTCAAAAACCACAAATAAAACATGAAAACCAATTGCAAATTGTCTCAGAATATCCCTCTCTACATCATACTAAACGTTAATTTAAAAGTAAACGACCCATTTAAATATATATACTGTATATAACAGACAAACCTTAGAGCGACCCCCTCAAGAAAACTGATACATTGTTCGAGTAAATGTTCCACTATCAGTCCCTAGGTCCTTTCTAACATTAAAGGGATACCATCATGGAAAACCATGTTTTTTCCAAAACACATTAGTTAATAGTGCTGCTCCAGCAGAATTCTGCACTGAAATCCATTTCTCAAAAGAGCAAACAGATTTTTTTATATTCAATTTTGAAATCTGACATGGGGCTAGACATTTTGTCAGTTTCCCAGCTGCCCCAGTCATGTGACTTGTGCCTGCACTTTAGGATGGAATTACTTCCTGGCAGGCTGTTATTTCTCCTACTTAATGTAACCAGTCTCAGTGGGACTTGGCTTTCACTATTAAGTGCTGTTCTTAGATCTACCAGGCAGCTGTTATCTTGTGTTAGGGAGCTGCTATCTCATTACCTTCCCATTTTTCTGTTGTTAGGCTGCTGGGGGGGGGGGAAGGAGGGGGTGAAATTACTCCAACTTGCAGTACAGCTGTAAAGAGTGATTGAAGTTTATCAGACTGGGGGCAGCTGGGAAATTGACAATATGTCTAGCCCCATGTCACATTTCAAAATTGAATATAACAAAATCTGCTTGCTCTTTTGAAAAATGGATTTCAGTGCAGAATTCTGCTGTAGCAGCACTATTAACTGATGTGTTTGTTTTTTTACATGACAGTATCCCTTTAAGGAATGTGTCCTTCCTCCCAGCATTTGGATCAACTGTATGATTACACACACACACCATGTTAAGGGTCCCACAGGTAAACAACACCAGTGACATTGTTAAAGGGTGATGCCAGAATATTCTCCCATTTATATTTAGCAGTGTGATCTCTATATTCGCGGTCCCTGCTCAGGGAGTAGGAAGGGGGCGCTTGAAGACTTTGCAGTGTAGTAGCGGCTGACCTCCAGCCCGCGCTGCCTGAGGAGCCAGCAGCCCCGATAGTTTTTAGAGAAATCCCCCCCATGAGAGGGGCAATTGGGATCTAGCGCAAAAGGAGGATCTGGCCGACTGTGATTGGCTCAGCCGTGCCCCTGGCTTTGTTTGTCCCTCGCGGCTCATTGTATCTCATGCGTGGGGGGATCTGTGCAACCTCCAAAGCAGCAACAAGCGTGACACGAGCAGAGGGTGGGCAGGTTCCACACTGAAATATTCATGCTCTGACAATTGGCACTGCTGCTCTTAAAGTGATCCGTCTCCTCCATTCTCGCTCCCCAGCTGGGCTCCATCACTCCTTTTAGGCGCAGGGAGCAAAGAAGACATTGCCTAGCACTGTCCCTTTGGATCTGATCGCTGTCTCTTCCTACAGAGGAAGGAATATATGTGTGAGAGACAAAGTTACGTTCTGTGACAGTGAGAATGGCTGAACATCCGTGACTCCTGCTCCCTGGCTATCTGCCAGCTCCTGCACATTCCCCCGGAGACCTGGGAGGGAAGGTGCCTGTGGATGTTCATTTTAGGGGTGGAGGGGACACCGGGTGGGAGGGAGAAGAGGGGGAGCATTGCTGCAGCGCTCTTGAACTTCTACTGTACCCTCTGCAAGGAATTCAGAACAGGAGGGAGGAGGACAAATAAGGATTCCCAGCCCGGAGCATCCAGAAAGGAAAGAGCAAGCCATCTCCTGTACCTAAGCACTGTGCCCCCTGTGGCCCCCAGGTACTGTCAGCTTCATTCATTATAATACTATCACTAATAACACTTATGTTCAATTCCTACAGAATGCCATAAAGCAAACAAAAGAGCAATCTACTCTCTCATCTCCCAAACAGAATAACCATACATCTGCACTCCCATTTGGGACATTATTGCTTTTCCCCCACTGTTGGTGGTTTTGCCACAGCTGCTTAGGTTTTATTTCTGGACAAACTTTTCAATCCTACACTCACACTGCACGTGTTCCAGGATTTGTTCTCCAGCTTTTTTTCTCCTTTCCATTGCCCACATTTCTCTTTTCCTTTTCTTTTTTTTTTTTTAGGGAATATCAAGAAAAGATGTATGAACAGATATGAATGACTGCCTATGCCTTGCAAGGGTTTTAACATGTTCTGTTCTGCTTTGGATTTTAATTGGTGGTTCTACATAGTGCTGCCAATGCATAACCACCATATTTTTTTACTATAAAAGGAAAACAATGCTTTTTTAAAGCTTGAAATTCAGTCTCAATTTTAACTGAATTAAAATTACTTAGCACAAACACTATTGGACTTTGAATTGGTGATTCTACCAATAATGCATATTTATGCTATTTAGCATTGCTATAGTTTACACTTTTATTCAGCCTAGCTATATAAGGAAATTTAAAATGTAAAACATTTTGCCTTATGAATGGTACTGTTAATGTCAGTGGTTTAATGTAATTTCTATAGCTGTTACTACTGGAAGCAGTATCTGTCTACCCCTGGTAGTTCTGACTTTTGAAACAACGTAGCAGGAACCAACTGATAGATCGTACTGCTTAGAAGCATGCAACGCTGCCATGCTACATTGTTTCAAGAGACAAAACCAGCCGTGCAGAAAGAGCCAGAGAAAAATTGCCTTTAATTGCAATTATATGTAAGGATGAAGACACATGGAGCGACTAGTAGCATCTACTAGTCACTGCTACAAAATGCCAGTAAATACCATGCCATGGACAACACTGAGAATTGCCTTTGCTAAAACACATGTAGAGACAATTATCTGTAATTTACCAGCGTGGTCTATTTTTGTAGCCGTGACAATTAGCTGCTACTAGTAGCTCCGTGTGTCTTCACCATAAAAGTGCTGTAAAACTCGGATTAATGGATATTGGAAAGCTGCCTAAAGTTACATTTCCATTCATTATGCAAAATGTTATTTTTGGTTTAACATCCCCTTAAGTATAACTGGAAGGAATGCATCAAAGTCAGTTGGATTGTTGTACTTTTTTGGAATCAAGTTTCTTGTTGTGTATGTATTAAACAACTGTCTGAAACCAGGATCCAGTAACCAGGAGATCTCTGCATAATATGAACATCCATAGAGTTAACTATGTTAATATGCATAATGATCTTTTGCATGGCACAGATAAACAGTTACTAAAGGCACAAGATCTAGAACACTGCATTACGGATTTTGTATCTGTTGATAAATCTGCCAATGTATATAAAGATATTTACTATTCCTTGTTTTGCGGCCTCTGTAGGTGTGAAATTTATATGTTTGGTACATTCCTGGCCAAAAGCTAATGACACAGATGCAACACATTGCTATTCATATGATGCTACTGGAAAAGACCCAGTGAATCCGAGTATAGTAACAGAACACTTTAGATTCATACAGCCATCCTACTCGTAGGCATTTGTTTCACTTTGTGGGACCATTAGCCTTGCTGATGTCACTTGGAATTTTATAACCCTTTTACAGCCTGAGGCTCAATGGCAATAGGCAATGTATGGTGACAGCGGTTAGGTTTTATAAATGTTAGTTAATTTTAAAATGCAAAAATATTGACCAGATTAACCATAATGGGGCTGGTTAATTGAACAGTTTGGCAATGTTGAGAATTGGACTAGGATATTATAACCTTGACAGAAATAGGAAAACATTAGGGCAGACCAGCTCAGTGCATGTTTTCATGTTTAAATTATAAAAACTTGAATACAGGTTTAATTTAAAATAAAATGTGCAGATGTCCCTATAATATTCTTTTCCATTTATTAAAGTTCCACTTCAGGTAGTTATTCCTCATAGGATGCCATATAGGACCACATGAACAAGTACAAGGAGAGTGTCTTACTCCCAGCTCCAAAACTATAGCTACATATTTGTAAATGGTTTCAATATGCTCTCATGCAATACTGCCATATGCATCTTTAGGGAGACTGACGAAAACACAACACTTGACACAGGCACATAACTTTCTAAGGCGGTTGTAGCTAAACTCACTTATGACTGTTTCAGATATGACTGTTCATTCAGGGAGACTAAAATAGGTCCAGATTACATTTTTAGCTTCAGCATTTCCTGATTGTCAGACTGCTGTGCAACCCCTAGAATATTTAGTATTTGAAGGGCTGTTTAATGGTGAAATAATTCAAATCTATAACTGGTGGATAGTCAAGTATTCATCATAAGCACAGCAAGGTGCAAGGAAGAAGGAAAGCTAGAAGACCTTACTAGAATTGAGTTTAACATCCATTTGAAATTCTGTGCACCTACTTTAACTGTAGTATTAATATTCATCAGCAAATAACTAAAACAAGACAAAATGCTGCTCATCTCTAAATGGGTGGATGCTAAATATGAATAGCTTGAGGGAGTTGTTCACCTTCAAACACATTTTTCAGTTCAGTTGGTTTCAGATTCTTCACCAGAAATAAAGACTTTTTCCAATTACGTTCTACTATTCTATTTGTGACCGTTTTAAGTGTAAAGTTAAATTTTTCACCTTCTAAAGCAACTCAGGGGGAGGAGGGTCGCCAACTCTGTAACTGTTAGGGTTAATTCACACGAGGAGATTCAAGGAGATTTTGTCACCTGGCGGCTAATTGCCTTGTCTTCTGGGCGACAATCTCCCCAAACTGCCTCCTCGTGTCTTCCCATCCGCTATGATAAAAAGCCACCTGCGCTAAAGCACATGCGGCGTTGCGTTTTCAGAAGTTGCCTGAAGTTGACTTCGGGCGACTTCTGAAAACGCAGCACCGCGTGTGCTTTAGCACATGCTACTTTTCATCATAGCGGATGGGAAGACACGAGGAGGCAGTTCGGGTAGATTGTCGCCCAGAAGTCGAGGCAATTTGTAACCGTTCAGAATGCACCTGGATTACCGAGCTGCCAGACAGAAATACTACAGACACGAACATAAAAATTAAACTTACAATTTGAGAAAATGGTAAAAAATAGATGGAAAGCAATTAAAGAAAATGTTTGTTTATTGTTAACAATCTGAAAACAACTGAACTGAAAAAAGCGTTTGGAAGGTGAACCCCTTTAAGATTGAGATTAACTAGTTAAATCACCTGTAATTCCTATGTCCTTCTGTGTTGACTCCTGAACTCTTCATTTCTCTTCAGAATGTTCCTTAGATTAATTCCCATTGTCATCTCTCATGATCTTCACACAGGACAGTTGATTTTAAAATGCTACTCTCACAGTATACAGTATTTCTGTGGGTAACAGAGATACATGTTTATGACCACACGGGTCCTTCCTCTGGTGCAAATTACAAACATTGTTAACACAGTGACCTTTTTAAGCAATTGCTTACCCATGAACATGAATTCTGTCCTCCACTTTGAAGTTATACATTGGTCTGTATGGTGTTAGGACGGAGCACCAGTGGGACATTTATAGGACAAGCTATACTCTGCCTCAACGTGTATAAACTACAGCGAGTAAGAACATACTGGTGTGGTCCAAGCCAGTAGTAAATTTTATCATACTGGCTTGAAAACATTCTCTACTTTGTATTCACTTTTAACATATTGTAAAAGTTATTGTGATTAAATCCTTACAGATCTAGGCTCTTAGATACCATTCCATTGATTTCAGATAGATACCATTCGCCTGTCCATCAGTGTCACCATACAGGCAGGTTAATTGGTTCTTGATAGCATAAAAATAATATAGTGGATATGAATGTAACTGGATATTAAGCTCCAGTTGGGCAGGGAGTGGTGCATAATCTCTGTAGACTACCAGGTCCGGATTTTGCGATGTGGCGCCCCAAGGCTGCATGGTCCTGGCGCTGGACGCATCTTGCTTGCACACCCCTTCTCCTGCTGCCCCTTAAATTTTGCCACCCTAGGCCAGGCCTTTGTGGCCTTGCCACAAATTTGGGCCTGTTGATCACAGCTATAAAAAATGTTGGTGCTATATAAATACAGATAATTATTATTTTATAATATGTTTTGTGCTCAGATATATTGCACAATTTGCTGTTTACAGTGGGGTCACAAGGGGTAAGGGTATGCATTAGGGGAAACACTGCCTGTTTCCTTAGTTCCTCTATGTGGGGATGCCTCCTGCTCTGCCCCATGTATTTTGGGTTATCTCAACACTTTCACCTGGACTCTGATTTGTTGGTGCTAAGCATGATGTACAATGGGAAATGTTTAATTGCCCAAGACATTTTGTTTAATAAGGAAGTTAAAATTGAAAAAAAAAACACAAGTTCCCCATCTTTTGTTCAGGTTTTCTTAAACAGAAAAATTACACATTTTGATTAATAAGGAAGATAAAACTGAAAAAAACATAAGTTCCCTATCTTTTGTTGCTCGTGTTACACAGCAGTGTATGTACCAGGGAATATCCAACTTTTTTGTTTAATAAGGAAGTTTAATTTCCATTGAAGAAATCATATCTGTCCCTTAATTCTCAGAAATAAATAATGTAACATAAATGTGCATGCTTAGCTACATGAGACAGTTATACTACCTATTATTTAGCATTACAGTAATTCCCCAGGGTAAAGTCTCTTTATTATTGTGTTGCTCATATTACATAGCAATGTTTATATCAAGGAATACCCAACTTCATCAATCAACAATAACATTTACCTATTTTGCTTGCATTATACAGTTTTGTATGAGGCACTTGGTGATTACATGACTTCTCATGGTCATGATTAGCTGAGCAGTGCTTCAATTGGAGTGAAAAAAGTGGAGGGATGCTCTGTGTGGTGAGCATAGCATGGCATGCTAAAACAAGCCCCTCTCACAAACATAAGCCACACCCATTGTTATTATAAGCCTCACACACACCAATACTTTCTGGTTTCTACTTTAAAGCAAAGCCATTTCTATTTTGGTATTTCCTTCTAATGCACAATTTGATGCCCAGTATGCATAGATTTACGTGTATGTATGTGACCTGTAGGGACCCCAAAATTAAAATTGTGAATTTGGCTTTTCTTGGCTGACAATTCAGCTTTAGTTCCTCACATTTTTATGCAATCATTTTGTTCAACCCACTGAATTAAAGCTGAAAGTCTGCAGTTCAACTGCATCTGAGTTGTTTCATTTAAAATTAATTGTGGTAATGTACAGAACCAAAATTAGAAAAAGAAGTTGTCTGTCCAAATTTGGCCACGTAAATCATTTTGATTTGAGAAACAAGACAAGCAATATGGCGATCCTGTTCTGTGCAGATGAAATGTACTAATATATTTTTTGGCATTGTTACCAGCTCTGCTATTCACTGGATCAATTAGTAAGAATGCTAAGACAAAAGAGTACCAATCATTTAAAATGACTCTTTTGTCTTATGTTCAATGTGAAATAGCATTTGTGAAGATGATGGCATGCCTTGACTCATCATGATCTAATTTTTGGAAACCACAACTAATCTAGCAAACTACTAAAACTACGATTGTCATTGAATTTATTAAAATTTGAGATTGTAAAAAGTACAAATCAAAAAAATGCGTTGAACGATTCTAAAACCTCTAAAAATTTGTACCAAAAAAACCCTCTAAAATTCTGATTGGTTTTGCTTCTATAGCACCTTGAAAATGTTTAATTGGCGCAGTTTGGCATTAAAGTAGTAAATGGACCCCATGAAGTTAAATCACCCATTGTGACCCTTTGAATCTAGCATAGTCATGGGGGAATGCAATATGTGTTTTTTATCAAGAAAAAAAACCCAAAAAACATAAAGGTTCACAGATTCCTTTGCAAAGTTTGTGGCCAAAGGGCTGTTGCGAACATTCGCAGTATATTTAATAAAATTTCCCAATTGTAAAGGTTTTTTTGCATCAAATTATTTAACCAAACTCCATAGCAGGTGTTAACGATTACCTTTGTTTAGCTATCATGCGCAATGTAATTCGCCAGCATATGTTTATTCATTGCGAGCATTGCTTGTGACTTTAATTACATTCCCCCCTAAGTTCTCTTAAAATGGGCCTATTGCAATGTTGGATCCATAGTTGTTATAATAGATGCTATTTTGGGCTTTTAATATATTGTTATGCCATTAATAGTTAAAGATTATACAATGGGAGAGGTTTAGGGTATAAATATGATGTGGTGTGGGTCATGGAACTAATAGCTTGCTTCTGAGGAAGTGGGGAGATGCTTTGAAACACATTAAGTTTGGGTCCTATCATACTCCAGACCTATCCGTGTTTTTTAAAGGTAATTAAAAGAGACCGTTTTGAAATATACAGCATGCCTCCTATGTTCCATTAAAGTTAAATTGCTGCAAGTTTTGGTTGCACTTACTGGGGCATTTATTGAAAACCCTTGTGTACGCCCTGTTTCTGTTTCTGTATATCAATAGGGATGTAGCGAACGTCGGAAAAAAAGTTCGCGAACATATTCGCGAACTTGCGCAAAAATGCGAGCGGTTCGCGAACGGTTCGCGAACCCCATAGACTTCAATGGGAAGGCGAACTTTAACATCTAGAAAAGACATTTCTGGCCAGAAAAATGATTTTAAAGTTGTTTAAAGGGTGCAACGACCTGGACAGTGGCATGCCAGAGGGGGATCAAGGGCAAAAATGTATCTGAAAAATCTGCCTGTGTGTGCTTGGAAGAGATAGTGTAGGGGGAGAGCTGTTAGTGATTTCAGGGACAGATGATAGTAAGTTTGCTGGCTAGTAATCTGCTTGATACTGCTCTGTATTGGAGGGACAGAAGTCTGCAGGGATTTGAGGGACATTTTAGCTTAGGTAGCTTTGCTGGCTAGTAATCTACTGTTCTCTTTAAACAACTGCCATACGTTGACCTTGTAGGCATTGTTTGCCCAGTTTTTTTGGACGCAGCCACTGAAGCACAGTTGCCAGAAAAAATATGCCATATAAATGCTGAAAATAGTCATTTTTCGCCATACGTTGACCTTGTAGACATTGTTTGCCCAGTTTTTTTGGACGCAGCCACTGAAGCACAGTTGCCAGAAAAAATATGCCATATAAATGCTGAAAATAGTAATTTTTCGCCATACGTTGACCTTGTAGACATTGTTTGCCCAGTTTTTTTGGTTGCAGCCACTGAAGCACAGTTGCCAGAAAAAATATGCCACATAAATGCTGAAAATAGTCATTTTTTGCCATATACGTTGAGTCAACGTATGGCAAAAAATGACTATTTTCAGCATTTATATGGCATATTTTTTCTGGCCTCTGTGCTTCAGTGGCTGTGGCCAAAAAAACTGGGCAAACAATGCCTACAAGGTCAACGTCGTTGACCTTGTAGGCATTGTTTGCCCAGTTTTTTTGGCCACAGCCACTGAAGCACAGAGGCCAGAAAAAATATGCCATATAAATGCTGAAAATAGTCATTTTTTGGTCGCAGCCACTGAAGCACAGTTGCCAGAAAAATTATGCCATATAAATGCTGAAAATATAAATTTTTTTGGTTGCAGCCACTGAAGCACAGAGGCCAGAAAAATTATGCCATATAAATGCAGAAAATATGCATTTTTTTGGTCGCAGCCACTGAAGCACAGTTGACAGAAAAATTATGCCATATAAATGCTGAAAATATAAATTTTTTTGGTTGCAGCCACTGAAGCACAGAGGCCAGAAAAATTATGCCATATAAATGCAGAAAATATGCATTTTTTTGGTCGCAGCCACTGAAGCACAGTTGCCAGAAAAATTATGCCATATAAATGCTGAAAATAGTAATTTTTTTGGGTTGCAGCCACTGAAGCACAGAGGCCAGAAAAATTATGTCATATAAATGCAGAAAATAGGCATTTTTTTGGTCGCAGCCACTGAAGCACAGAGGCCAGAAAAAATTAAACCAGTAGGGTTTGCACCCTAGTTTGTAACGGTGGCGGAGGGAGGAGGAGGACGCTAAAGGACAGCTGTGTGTGGAGTCATGAGGCTTGAAGAGAAGGACAGCTGCATAGAAGTCAGAACAAGTCTTCCGGCGTGCAGTAACCCTCCGAGATCCACCCCTCATTCATTTTAATAAAGGTCAGGTAATCGACACTTTTGTGACCTAGGCGAGTTCTCTTCTCAGTTACAATCCCTCCTGCTGCACTGAAGGTCCTTTCTGAGAGCACACTTGAGGCTGGGCAAGACAAGAGGTTCATGGCAAATTGTGACAGCTCTGGCCACAGATCAAGCCTGCGCACCCAGTAGTCCAGGGGTTCATCGCTCCTCAGAGTGTCGATATCTGCAGTTAATGCCAGGTAGTCCGCTACCTGCCGGTCGAGGCGTTCTTTGAGGGTGGATCCAGAAGGGTTGTGGCGCTGCCTTGGACAGAAAAACATTTGCATGTCTGACGTTACAGACTGGCCAAAGGGCTTTGTCCTTGCAGGTGTGCTCGTGGCAGGATTACTGGCACCTCTGCCCCTGGAATGTTGATGAGTTCCTGAAGTGACATCACCCTTAAAAGCATTGTACAACATGTTTTGCAGGCTGGTTTGTAAATGCCGCATCTTTTCGGACTTGTGGTATGTTGGTAACATTTCTGACACTTTATGCTTGTACCGAGGGTCTAGTAGCGTTGCGACCCAGTACAGGTCCTTCTCCTTAAGCCTCTTGATACGGGGGTCCTTCAACAGGCATGACAGCATGAAAGACCCCATTCTCACAAGGTTGGATGCAGAGCTATCCATCTCCGCTTCCTCATTATCAAGGACTGCATCATCCACGGTCTCCTCCCCCCAGCCACGTACAAGACCAGGGGTCCCCAAAAGGTCACCACTAGCCCCCTGGGAAGCCTGCTGCTGTTGGTCCTCCTCCTCCTCCTCCACAAAGCCACCTTCCTCCTCTGACTCCACTTCTGGCACCTCTCCCTGCGTTGCAGCATGTGCCTGGGTTCGTTCTGGTGATTCAGACCAGAAATCGTGCGCTTCCAGCTCCTCGTCACGCTGGTCTACAGCCTCATCTGTCACTCGTCGCACGGCACGCTCCAGGAATAAAGCGAAGGGTATTAGGTCGCTGATGGTGCCTTCGGTGCGACTGACCATATTTGTCACCTCTTCAAAAGGTCGCATGAGCCTGCAGGCATCGCGCATAAGCACCCAGTAACGGGGGAAAAAAATCCCCAGCTGTGCAGATCCAGTCCTACCACCCAGTTCAAAAAGGTACTCGTTGACGGCCCTTTGTTGTTGCAGCAGACGTTCCAACATAAGGAGCGTTGAATTCCAGCGAGTCTGGCTGTCAGAAATCAAACGCCTGACTGGCATGTTGTAGCGCTGCTGAATGTCAGCAAGGCGTGCCATGGCTGTGTAGGAACGTCTGAAATGGGCCGACACCTTTCTGGACTGGGTGAGAACGTCCTGGAATCCTGGGTACTTGGAGACAAAACGTTGGACTATTAAATTTAACACATGTGCCATGCAGGGCACATGTGTTAAATTGCCTAGTCTCAACGCTGCCAACAGATTGCTTCCATTGTCACACACCACTTTTCCGATCTGCAGTTGGTGTGGGGTCAGCCACCGATCGGCCTGTGACTGCAGAGATGACAGGAGTACAGATCCGGTATGGTTTTTGCTTTCCAGGCACGTCATCCCCAAGACAGCGTGACAACGGCGTACCTGGCACGTCGAATAGCCTAGGGGGAGCTGGGGGTGCACAGGTGTGGAGGAGGAGAAGGAGGACCCAGCAGCAGAGTAAGAAGAAGAAGAAGACGAGGTAGAGAGCGATGGAGGAGTAGAGGTGGTGGCAGAACCGCGTGCAATCCGTGGCGGTGACACCAACTCCACTGTTGTTGTTGAGCTACCCATTCCCTGCTTCCCAGCCATTACCAAGTTCACCCAGTGGGCAGTGTAGGTGACATACCTGCCCTGACCATGCTTGGAGGACCATGCGTCAGTAGTCATATGGACCTTTGGCCCAACACTAAGTGACAGAGATGCGGTAACTTGGCTCTGCACATGTTGGTACAGGTGTGGTATTCCCTTTTTAGAAAAAAAATTGCGGCTGGGTACCTTCCACTGCGGTGTCCCAATTGCTACAAATTTGCGGAAGGCCTCAGAGTCCACCAGCTGGTATGGTAAAAGCTGGCGGGCTAAGAGTGCAGACAAGCCAGCTGTCAGACGCCGGGCAAGGGGGTGACAGTCAGACATTGGCTTCTTACGCTCAAACATGGCCTTCACAGAAACTTGGCTGGTGGCAGATGACTGGGAATGGGAACAGGTGGTCAAGGTGGAAGGCGGAGTGGAGGGTGGTTCAGACGGGTCAAGGAGAGCAGAGGTAGAGCAGTAAGATGCTGGACCAGAAGGAGTGTGGCTTTTAGTTTGCCTGTTGCCTTTGAGGTGTTGCTCCCAAAGTGCTTTGTGCTTGCCGCTCATGTGCCTTCGCATAGAAGTTGTACCTATGTGGCTGTTGGGCTTACCAAGGCTCAGTTTCTGACTGCACTCATTGCAAATTACAATGCTTTTGTCAGAGGCACACACATTAAAAAAATCCCACACTGCTGACTTTTTGGAAGTGTGCGATCTGGCGGTAACAGTAGAAGTTGGCGGAGTTGGCGGTATTGGCGGCAATGGCGGGTGCGTTGGCCGGCTGAACACAGGTGCCGATACATGTTGTTGCCCTACTGATCCCTGCGGGCTGTCCTCCCTGCTTCTTCTAAGTCTTATTCTCCTACTGCCTCTCTGACTCTCCGTCTCTCCATCTGAACTACCCTCCTCTTGCTCTCTTCTACTAGGCACCCACAAAACATCAATCTCCTCATCATCATTCTCCTCAGATGCATCAATTTCTTCTGACACATCACAGAAGGAAGCAGCAGCGGGGACCTCCTCCTCATCACTCATTATGTCCATCTCTATCGTGTTCTCTGCCAGAATTAAATCTGGTGTAAGGTCCTCATCTCCTTCATCTTCTTCTGGCAATAATGGTTGCGCATTACTCAGTTCAAGAAACTCATGGGAAAATAACTCCTCTGACCCCAGTGAAGAAGGGGCACCGGTGGTGGAGGAAGTGTTACGTGGGGTGGCCATAGCAGTGGAGGATGAGGAGGATGTTGTGGTAAAGTTAGAAACGGTAGAGGATGGGGTGTGCTGTGTAAGCCAGTCAACTACCTCTTCAGCATTTTGGGAGTTCAGGGTCATTGGCTTTTTAAAACTGGGCAATTTGCTAGGGCCACAGGATTGCATAGCAGCACGGCCCCTAGCACGGCCTCTGCGTGGCGGCCTGCCTTTGCCTGGCATTATTTTTAAAAAAACAACAACAACAACAACAAAAACTCAGTTGGTTTTTCTGGAAACGATAATACACACAGCTAGATGGCGGGTTGAAGAAAACACTGTGCAAATAATGCCTACAAAGTCAACGTATACACTACTACAGCGGTGGATACGGATTACGTAAAATATATGAATGCTGCTTGAAAAAAAGTAACTCAAGTGGTTTTTCTAGAGACGATAATATTATCAATATTTAGACAAAATGTGAACAAGCTCACACAGCTCGATGGCGGGTTGAAGAAAACACTGTGCAAATAATGCCTACAAGGTCAACGTATACACTACTACAGCGGTGGATACGGATTACGTAAAATATATGAATGCTGCTTGAAAAAAAGTAACTCAAGTGGTTTTTCTAGAGACGATAATATTATCAATATTTAGACAAAATGTGAACAAGCTCACACAGCTCGATGGCGGGTTGAAGAAAACAGTGTGCAAATAATGCCTACAAGGCCAACGTATACACTACTACAGCGGTGGATACGGATTACGTAAAATATATGAATGCTGCTTGAAAAAAGTGACTCCGGTGTTTTTTCTGGAGACGGTAATATTATGGATATTTAGACAGAATGGGAACAAGGTCACACAGCTCGATGGCGGGTTGAAGAAAACAGTGTGCAAATAATGCCTACAAAGCCAACGTATACACTACTACAGCGGTGGATACGGATTACGTAAAATATATGAATGCTGCTTGAAAAAAGTGACTCCGGTGTTTTTTCTGGAGACGGTAATATTATGGATATTTAGACAGAATGGGAACAAGGTCACACAGCTCGATGGCGGGTTGAAGAAAACAGTGTGCAAATAATGCCTACAAGGCCAACGTATACACTACTACAGCGGTGGATACGGATTACGTAAAATATATTATGGCTGCTTGAAAAAAGTGACTCCGGTGTTTTTTCTGGAGACGGTAATATTATGGATATTTAGACAGAATGGGAACAAGGTCACACAGCTCGATGGCGGGTTGAAGAAAACAGTGTGCAAATAATGCCTACAAGGCCAACGTATACACTACTACAGCGGTGGATACGGATTACGTAAAATATATTATGGCTGCTTGAAAAAAGTGACTCCGGTGTTTTTTCTGGAGACGGTAATATTATGGATATTTAGACAGAATGGGAACAAGGTCACACAGCTCGATGGCGGGTTGAAGAAAACAGTGTGCAAATAATGCCTACAAGGCCAACGTATACACTACTACAGCGGTGGATACGGATTACGTAAAATATATGAATGCTGCTTGAAAAAAGTGACTCCGGTGTTTTTTCTGGAGACGGTAATATTATGGATATTTAGACAGAATGGGAACAAGGTCACACAGCTCGATGGCGGGTTGAAGAAAACAGTGTGCAAATAATGCCTACAAGGCCAACGTATACACTACTACAGCGGTGGATACGGATTACGTAAAATATATGAATGCTGCTTGAAAAAAGTGACTCCGGTGTTTTTTCTGGAGACGGTAATATTATGGATATTTAGACAGAATGTGAACAAGGTCACACAGCTCGATGGCGGGTTGAAGAAAACACTGTGCAAATAATGCCTACAGGGCAAATAATGCCTAAAAGGTCAACTTATACACTACTACAGCGGTAGTAAAATAAAAAAAAGTAAAATAAAAAAAAATGAATATTAAAAAAAAAAATTAAAGTTGGTGCTGCTGAACTACTAGGAGCAGCAGATTAGCACACCAGTCCCACTCCCCAACACTGCTAGACTAATAGCACTGGGCTCTTATAGTAGTAGTAGTAGTAGTAGTAAAACAACAAAAAAATAAATAAAAGCAGTCCTTACAAGGACTACTGTTATTGCAGCAGTCAGCAGATGAGATCAGAAGCAGGACAGCTGCCCACTGCAGCTACATACAGAGCACTGCAGTAGAAGGTAGATTACTAGCCAGCAAAGCTACCTAAGCTTAAATGTCCCTCAAACCCCTGCAGACTTCTGTCCCTCCAATAACAGAGCAGTATCAAAACGATTACTAGCCAGCAAACTTTCAACTGTCCCTGAAATCACTAACAGGCAGCAGCTCTCTCCCTACACTATCTCTTCAGCACACACAGGCAGAGTGAAAAAACGCTGCAGGGCTTCGGTTTTTATAGGGAAGGGGAGTGGTCCAGGGGAGAGCTTCCTGATTGGCTGCCATGTACCTGCTGGTCTGGGGTGAGAGGGCAAAAAAAAGCGCCAACAATGGCGAACCCAAAATGGCGAACGTCGCGCGACGTTCGCGAACTTCCGGCGAGCGCGAACACCCGATGTTCGCGCGAACAAGTTCGCCGGCGAACAGTTCGCGACATCTCTATATATCAACATCTGGGGAAAATGTGGCATTGTCACTTTGGCAAGAAGCATGTCGAAGGTATATCTAGAACATGTATTGCAAGATCAGGGTGTGATAAAGGTAAGGGTATTGTTAAATTTGCAATTTTTCATTAAGAATATTGGGTGGCATGAATTCTTCTGTAATGCTACAGAATGTATTTAGTTGCTGTTTAGAATAGTGACAAAATATCTAAATATATCACATAAACACTATTTGCGAAAATTATTTTTTCCATCCACGGCATGTTGGTAGACTTATATATATTTGTTTACCTTGAGGAGAATTGAAAAACCATCTCATACTGAATAGCCCAGCAATCTAATAGGGTTAGTGCAGACCTAAACCATTGAAAGAATTTGCTTCTGGGAACCCTTATGTTTGCTGAGATGCAGTAGGCACTAACGAGAACCGAATTTCAATTCTATATTTGTCATGTTGGCTCAGTTAGGTTTGGGTAAAATTGCACCCTTGCATGACAAAGCTATTAACCAATTTTTAGGAGGCAAAATTCAGTTTGGAAATTGTCTCATTGTTTAGTCTAAAGTTTAAACTCTAAACTGAATTTCCTCCAAACTGCAGTTATCTATAATATATGCACAGAACATGGATGAAAAGGTTATTTTCTTTAAAGCGAGACAAAATCCAAAAGCTTCAACTAGAATTTTACAGAAAAATTAGTAGCCTGCTGTGCTGTCAGGTATCTATCAGCACTTTAATTGGACCATTACAGAAGCTTTACTGATGTCAAATGAAATCTGCGCTGGGTGTTGATTACTAGTTTTTTCCTGATGCTGCAGCTCTCAATTACAACTGTGATCCAGATGTTTCACCAAATGACAAATTGGTACAGACGAGTTCACAAGGTGTTTTTCTGTCCTGTCGTTGCTGAAGTTTCTGAAACTACTCTGCTACTCTGACACAGTTGTCACCTTAAATAAAATGTTTATAGACCCACTTGTGTCATTTCGGATGGTAATATTATTATCTAGGCAATTGGTGTATACATGTGTCTGTATGGAAAGGGGTTCCTGAAAATCAATATAACAGACCAGATTAAATGGGCTGAGAAAAACCTGTCTATATTCAGTTTCTGATTCCTTCACAGCTTACAAAGGTTTAATGGAAGAAACCACAGGATTCCCATAAAAAGAAATTTGGGCCATATATGGCCTATGGACAGATTACAAGTTGTCAGTTGGTAGATGAATTTAAATTTTTTTTTTCTCTTTTACATTAACTTTTAGTATGATGAAGAGAGTGATATTCTAAAACAATTAAAGGGATACTGTCATGGGAAAACATGTTTTTTTCAAAATGCTTTAGTTAATAGTGCTGCTCCAGCAGAATCCTGCACTGAAATCCATTTTTCAAAAGAGCAAACAGATTTTGTTATATTTATACCTCCCAACTGTCCCATTTTCGGAGGGACAGTACCTCTTTTGACAGCTCAATCTGCAGTCCCTCATTTGTACTGGAAAGTCCCTATTTATTTTCAAACTTTCATAACCTGCCAAATTTTGTAAAATGAACATGGTAATTAGGGGGTGTGGCCACAGAAAGGAGTGTGGCCAAAAATTCACTGTGCTATGTGCGAAAAAAAAATGTTGTCCCTCTTTTTACTTCCAAAATGTTGGAAGGTATGTTATATTCAATTTTGAAATCTGACATGGGGCTAGATATATTGTCAATTTCCCAGCTGCCTCCAGTCATGTGACTTGTGCTTTGATAAACTTCTACTCACTCTACTGCTGTACTGCAAGTTGGAGTGATATCACCACCTCCCTTCCCCCAGCAGCCAAACAACAGAACAATGGGAAGGTAACGAGATAGCAGCTCCCTAACACAAGATAACAGCTGCCTGGAAGATCTAAGAACAGCACTTAATAGTAAAAGCCAAGTCCAACTGAGACTGATTCAGTTACATTGAAATAACAGCCTGCCAGAAAGTAGTTCCATCCAAAAGTGCAGGCACACGTCACATGACAGGGGCAGCTGGGAAATTGACAAAATGTCTAGCCCCATGTCAGATTTCAAAATTGAATATAGAAAAAATCAGTTTGCTCTTTTGAGAATTGGATTTCAATGCAGAATTCTGCTGGAGCAGCACTATTATCTGATGTGTTTTGGAAAAAACATGTTTTTTCATGACAGTATCCCTTTAACAACTGTTTTTGATTTTGTATTATTTGAGGTTTTTGAGTTATTTAGCTTTTTATTCAGCAGCTCTCCAATTTGCTGTTTCAGCAAGCTAGTTTCTAATGTCTAAATTACCCTAGCAACCATGCTCTGATTTGAATAAGACACTGGAATATGAATAGGAGAGGGCTTATATAGAAAAAATTAGTAATACAAGCTAGCAATAGGAATAATATTGTAGCCTTGGTGAGTATTTGTCTTTTAGATGCGGTCAGTGACCCACATTTGAAAGCTTGAAAAGCGTCAAAAGAAGAAGGCAAATAATTTCAAGTTAAGGCCAACTGACAAGTTGCTTAGAGTCATTCTATAACATACTAAAAGTTAACTTAAAGATGACCGAGCCCTTTAAAACTCAGCCATTAAAATACTGTTTTGGGTTAAGCTCCTCATTAATTCACTAAACAAAAATTGAGCAGTGTTGCACACAAATCATTTATTGGTTACAGATATTTAAAATTGAAAACCCAACAAATCAACTCCTCTGATAAAATTTTCAGACATGTGAAATGCGTAAGGAGGATGGAGTGTGGGGGCCATGAGGCACTAGGATCTACCATTTGTCTTTCAATTTCAAATTTCTGTAATTAATACGTTTTGTGTGCAACATTGCTAAATTGTTGTTTAGTGAACTATTGTGCATCCAGGACCTTAGTGATGAATTACACACAATATGTCTTGTTTTTTATCTTTTTTTAAAATTTAATTTGTCTCCTCATTGAGTTAAAAGTCCTGGGGTCCTTGCTTTAAGTCCAGCCAGGGTACTATCTTTGAAAGGTTTGTATGTTCATCCAGTGTCTGTGTGGATTTTTTTCTGGGTACTCAGGTTTTCTCCCAACTCCAAAAACATAAATGTTAATTGACCCCTGATAATATTAACCACAGTGTGTGTTGGGGACTTTAGTTTGTAAGCTCCACTGGGACAGTAACTGGTGTAAAAAAATATAATCTCTGTAAAACACTGAATAATAAGTTGGTAATATATAAATAAGGGATAATAATTGTTATTTTATGGTGACTGATTTGTCATCTTGTTGTTTAACTTCCAACGCTTTTTTTAAGTTCAGTCGGTTTCAGATAGCTCACTGGAAATAAAGACTTTTTCAATGACTTTTTATTCTCTATTTGTAACTGTCTTTGTAATACTGAAATTGAAAGTATCATTTTCACCTTATTTCTAAAGCAGCTCTGAGAGGGGGGTCACCAACTCTGTAAACTGTTCTAAATCGATACATTTAGTTCATATGTTTCTCATGTTTTATTAAAGGCAGATGTTATAATTGATACAATAGTTTCTAATATTGTGATTCTGATGAGAAATGTATTAATTCATGTAGCAAATTGTAACAGTTCAGCACCTGCACCTGGATCACTGAGCTACCAGACTGAAACACCAGTTTTGGAAAAACGGTAAAAAGTAAAAAATGAAAAAAGGCTTTATTTCTGTGATGGGCAAATTTGTCCCGTTTTGCTTCGCCACTGGCGAAAAATTTGCAAAACGCTGATTTTCATCAAAGTTGACGCCCGCGGCCATTAAAGTCAATTTATTCACCAGCTGCGAAATGGGCAAATTCACTGCGAATTTGCGCTGGCGAATAAATTCGCCCATCACTACTGGTGAACCATCTGAAAACAACTGAACTAAATATATAGTTTGGAAGGTGAACAATCCCTTTAAGTAGTCCAAATTTATATTTAGTTTGAGCCTTTGAGATGATTTAGTAGCCCTGCTATAGACTAATATACAGGGTGTAAGGATATTTTGCTGAATAAGGACGTTTCATTACCACTGAAGAACTCATACCTTATTTCTTAAGGCTTTCTCAGAAAGAAATAATGTAACATTTTGTAACAAGTTGCATGCTTAGTTACTTGAGACAGTCAGACCCTTTACCACCTATTATTCGGTATCAACTCCCAAGGGTAAAGAATCCTTTATTATTTTGTTGCTAATATTACATATAAATGTCTGTACCAAGAAATACCCAATTTCATCAAACAATTACATTTGCCTGTTTTGCTTGTATTTCCTGCATGATGGACTTGGAGATTATGTGACCTGTCATTATGAGTTGACAGTAATTCTAACCCTGGATTCCAAAATCAGGGTTTAGTTACTTAAGCCCAAAATAATCTAGCACTTCATATATGTACTACACAATACCCCATTGTGCAACATTGGTTATCAACTTTTGTGTTTCAGTTCAGTGTTAAAAAGTGTATGGGAAGGTGATAGCAATATTTCTGCACCCCCTAATTCACTTATGAAACATTATCTCATTTGTGATCAAACATATCGTATGATCAGATCACAACGCTTAGGGGTTATTTATCAAAGGTCACATTTTTGTAATGTGAATTTTTTAAAACTCGAATGGTTATTTATGAGAAATTTCAGTCTAAAATTTGATCGCATAGTCCCAAACTGAAAACTTGAATCGAATTTGAATTGAGTTTTTTTCTGAAAAAAAATAGACTTTTTTTGAAGCAACATTTTTTTCTCCCATTGGAGTCTATGGGGCATAATTTTTTAAGCAAAACTTGGCAAAAATTTGGCTCATTACTATTATTAACATCTTCAAACAGTTCAAGGGACCTCTGCCATTGACTTCTACATGAACTCTGCAGGTTTTAGGTGGAGAATAGTATAATTAGAACTGTTTCTACAGACGAGGTGTGATAAATCTCACATTCAAATTCAAATTCGAGTTGGTGGTTTTAAATTCGAATTCGTGAGTTTTGACCTAAAAAATAATTCGAAAATTCGAATTTACCATTCCAACCTTAGTAAATCTGCTCCTTACATTAATGGTACACATGGCAGAGGTTCAATTTTGTCCATGAGCATTTTCGACACAAATAAGTATCACACTCCCATCCGCTTCTTGCCACATCTGCACTGACAGGCACCTTGTCAGCCTATGTGCAGACACACAGAATGGATTTTGATGTAGAAACTTTGCATTTTCACACTAAAAATTCTCTACTTGCCTTTATTCTGTTTAGACTCATAATAGTTAAGTCTGTAATAGGCTTGCTTATGAAGGAAAATACACTGACCCAAGGAACACTGACTTCAATGAACACTTTCTTACCCATGTCATCACTAGCCTCAAAATGTATTTTTCATTATATGTAGTGCTTCAGACCTGGGTATTAGACCGATCAGGTTCAATGGAAGGTTAAATTTTGGCTTCACTGTTTAAATAAACCCAAGTTAAGCATGTTCTTAACATGCTTTACAACAGGGATGTCTTTACTGATAAAATTGATATAAAAAGATGAAGGTTTTCCAGTAGATGATGAAATTGTAGCGGTTGGATTTAATTTCATTCAGCTACAAAAGCATTAGTTGGTGGACACTAATAATGGGTGATCTGGTCCAGCTCACAGTTGTCACAATTCATCCCACTTTTGTTTAGTTGGGCTGTAGTCCAGGATGTGCAAGATGGTCAAGTAATTCCATACAGTGGTGTAACTAAATATTATTGGGCCCCATAGCAAATTATTTTTCAGGCCACCAGTGTCTAGAGGTTGATTGTTTTACCAATATTTATTGAAATTGTATATGAAATAGGGCCTCATGAGGTCCCTATACTTCCTGGGCCCCCTGCAGATGCAGGATCTGCTTCCTTTGTAGTTATGCCCCTGATTCTACACATTATCCTGCTAGAAAAGGAAAGGGCCTCCCTATAATTTTACCGCAAAATGGGAAGCTTGGAATTGCTTCCAACTGGATTGGAACAGGTATCCTATTTTAAATCATGAAAGACAGCCCCAGACCATTACTTCTGATCCAGAAAACGTTATAGTCAGCAGTTTGCATTGAAACAGCTACTGGCTGTCACTCCAGAGAAAATGTTTCTTCTGCTGCAGAGTCCAGTAGTGGCAAACTTTCTATCACTCCAGTTGACACTTGGGGGCACATTTACTAAGGGTCGAATATCGAGGGTTAATAAACCCTCAAAGTAAAATCCTACGAATTCGAATATCGAATTCGCAGGATTTACCGTGAATCCTACGATCGAACAAAGGATTTTAATCGATCGATCAAAGGATTTTCCTTTGATCAAAATAACCTTAGAAAACTGATGGGGAAGGTCCCCATAGGCTAACATAGTAGCTCGGTAGGTTTAAAGTGGCGAAGTATGTAGTGAAGTTTTTTTTAAAGAGACAGTACTTCGACTATCGAATGGTCGAATAGTCGAACGATTTTTAATTCGAATCGTTTCAATCGAAGTCGAAGTCGTAGTCGAAGGTCGTAGTAGCCTATTCGATGGTCGAAGTACCCAAAAAAAACCGAAATTCGACGTTTTTTTACTTGGAATCCTTCACTCGAGCTTAGTTAATGTGCCCCTTGGTATAGTACATGGTGATTGCAGTCTTGTGTGTGATGGCTCGCCTGTAAAAATGCTGATTTTAGTCTCCCAGGAAATAATTTTTGTGTTAACATTTTGGGAAATAGCAGTGAATGTTCCAGCTGAGGACGTCATTTTTATGCAATATGCTATCAGCACTTGGAAGTTCTTTTATCATGAGTTTTGGCTACTATTTCATGTAGGAACTATTCAGAATTCCTAAAACAACTCCTAGAGGTTTTCACAGTCACTTATAGCTGACTGTGTCAGCTCTGCCAGGGCAGAAATGTAGTGCACTGGTACTGTATATTGGACCATTCTAAAAGTCACTGATCTCTTCAGTATGACCCATTCTAGGGCCAATATGTTTGTTGCTAGAGAGCTAATGCTTGTGTGTTTAAAAGTATAACCAAAATATTTCTGGCTTAAATAGCCAATTACTAGAAAAGGTTTTTGGTTACTTGCTATATAGTGCATGATGGCATAAACTTGAAGTTTCTAGCATGCATTCTTACTGAATCCCAAAGAAATCAGTAGGTTTATCATTAGGTTTACAGGTACAGTGGTCCTATCCCTGTTTTAATAATGAAAGATATGCAATTGAAAGATATGGAGACTTGAGTAGCCTAAGATTTTGAGAAACAATTAAGTGGGAATAGATGGGGCTTTATACTTGTGAATAGATGTGGCTTATGTATAAGATGTATATATGTATGTATGTATGCCATAGACAGAGTATAGTATTACTGTAACCATAGCAGAGTAGGCAGAAAAAAAGGTGCATAAGGTTCAGCTTCAATATAATAAAATATATTCTTAGTTAGGCTGCAGTAACTAGCAAGCTAATTAAAGACTGCAATCAGTAATGAAAAATAATATAGAACAATAATAAAAATCATTTCATTGAGGAACTCAGTACTATCCTGAAGCTGCAAAGTAGAATAGGGCCATAAATTTAAAGTAGATTTGAATCACACATATTCATCTGCCTATGATAAACCAGCCTTTCAACAATGCCGTCATTTGAAGGGGTTGAACTTGATGGACTTTGATCTTTTTTCAACCCAACTTTACTATGTAACTGTGTGAAGGGTATAGTGATAGGTGCTTATCTGCAAAAAATGCATAGAACAACAGGGAAACTATGTGACTTAATAGAATGCATTATTTGTTTAATAAAAGGCTTGGGGTTGTTTTCCTAGGAAAAACGTATACAAGGTCAATACAAAATGTGTAAAATGAATACCTATGTGAAATGAACATTTACATTAGGCAATTTCCCTAGTAAGAGGCATAGGTGATCCTCTGGTAAGGCTCAAAAATATCAAAAACACTTATATAATTAGTGGTGGTTGTATTGTCATTGGTTCAGAGTCTAAAGAAGTGGCTGTCTTGCTTATTTTTTTTTAAAGAATCTGGAAAGGGTTAAATATGGTGTGCTTTACTGGTAAAAATCAAAAAGATGCGGAATTGAACTCTATAACCCAGTTTGTACCAGCTACTTATTTTATTGAGAAAGTGACTCTCTATCTCTATATTTCAGCATCAGCTTTAACCTTGGGACATTGTGCAATTTATGAGAAAGTTCCCAGATACGCCAAAGACCTTTTATCTAATCAGCCGTACAAACTAGTGTCATGGGCAGTGATGGTGAATACCAAGCCTGCAAGTTCTGAGTTTTGTCACTGCTCTTAAAGGAAGACTATATCCCCAAATTGAACACTTAACCAACAGATAGTTTACATCATATTAAGTGGCATATTAAAGAATCTTACCAAACTTGTCTATATATTTTTAGTAAATATTGCCCTTTTACATCTCTTGCCTTGAGCCACTATTTCGTCATGGTCTGTGTGCTGCCTCAGAGATCACCTGGCCAGAAATACTGCAGCTCTAACTGAAACAGGAAGAAGTGTTGAAGCAAAAGACAGAACTCTGTCTATTAATTGGCTCATGTGACCTAACATGCATGATTTGTTGGTATGTTTGTGTACACAGTAAATCATACAATCACAGGGGGCAGCCTTTATTTTTTAAAATGCCAATTTTCTATTTATGATTACCCAATGGCACATACTACTAGAAAAGTATATTATTATGAAAACGGTTTATTTACACGAAGCAGGGTTTTACATACTGTATGAGCTGTTTTATGCAATATCTTTTTATAGAGACCTACATTGTTTGGGGGGTATAGTTTTCCTTTAAATAATGTGATTTGGCTATAAGTAGAACTGTGGAGTGTCAGTTTGGAAACCCCTGGTCAGTTGGTCCCTGTGGAATCAATCATCTGTTCATCATAAGTTCTGTATTTAATAACAGACCTGTGATTATATCATCTGGAGGATTACAGAGAACCTTGATTTCTATATTTCTGTTGTTTAGTAGTCTGCATTCACTGCACACCATATTTTATGAACTAAATTTTTAATCAGGAAAACAGTATTATTATATCTCAATGTCTTTCAGAATGCATGCCAGGGTTTATATTGCTTTGTAAGTATGTCAAGGCTTGGCAAATCTTTCCATCTATGAAAAACAATTGAAGCCCTTGATACCTTTTTACACAGAAGGATTTGTAATTAAGCTATTATCATCATGGGTAGGGATGTAGCGAACGTCGGAAAAAAAGTTCGCGAACATATTCGCGAACTTGCGCAAAAACGCGAGCGGTTCGCGAACGGTTCGCGAACCCCATAGACTTCAATGGGAAGGCGAACTTTAACATCTAGAAAAGACATTTCTGGCCAGAAAAATGATTTTAAAGTTGTTTAAAGGGTGCAACGACCTGGACAGTGGCATGCCAGAGGGGGATCAAGGGCAAAAATGTATCTGAAAAATCTGCCTGTGTGTGCTTGGAAGAGATAGTGTAGGGGGAGAGCTGTTAGTGATTTCAGGGACAGATGATAGTAAGTTTGCTGGCTAGTAATCTGCTTGATACTGCTCTGTATTGGAGGGACAGAAGTCTGCAGGGATTTGAGGGACATTTTAGCTTAGGTAGCTTTGCTGGCTAGTAATCTACTGTTCTCTTTAAACAACTGCCATACGTTGACCTTGTAGACATTGTTTGCCCAGTTTTTTTGGTTGCAGCCACTGAAGCACAGTTGCCAGAAAAAATATGCCATATAAATGCTGAAAATAGTCATTTTTTGCCATACGTTGACCTTGTAGGCATTGTTTGCCCAGTTTTTTTGGTCGCAGCCACTGAAGCACAGTTGCCAGAAAAAATATGCCATATAAATGCTGAAAATAGTCATTTTTTGCCATATACGTTGAGTCAACGTATGGCAAAAAATGACTATTTTCAGCATTTATATGGCATATTTTTTCTGGCCTCTGTGCTTCAGTGGCTGCGGCCAAAAAAACTGGGCAAACAATGCCTACAAGGTCAACGTCGTTGACCTTGTAGGCATTGTTTGCCCAGTTTTTTTGGCCGCAGCCACTGAAGCACAGAGGCCAGAAAAAATATGCCATATAAATGCTGAAAATAGTCATTTTTTTGGTCGCAGCCACTGAAGCACAGTTGCCAGAAAAATTATGCCATATAAATGCTGAAAATATGCATTTTTTTGGTTGCAGCCACTGAAGCACAGAGGCCAGAAAAATTATGCCATATAAATGCTGAAAATATAAATTTTTTTGGTTGCAGCCACTGAAGCACAGAGGCCAGAAAAATTATGCCATATAAATGCTGAAAATATGCATTTTTTTGGTTGCAGCCACTGAAGCACAGAGGCCAGAAAAATGATGCCATATAAATGCTGAAAATATAAATTTTTTTGGTTGCAGCCACTGAAGCACAGAGGCCAGAAAAATTATGCCATATAAATGCTGAAAATATGCATTTTTTTGGTTGCAGCCACTGAAGCACAGAGGCCAGAAAAATTATGCCATATAAATGCAGAAAATATGCATTTTTTTGGACGCAGCCACTGAAGCACAGTTGCCAGAAAAAATATGCCATATAAATGCTGAAAATAGTCATTTTTTGCCATACGTTGACCTTGTAGACATTGTTTGCCCAGTTTTTTTGGTTGCAGCCACTGAAGCACAGAGGCCAGAAAAAATTAAACCAGTAGGGTTTGCACCCTAGTTTGTAACGGTGGCGGAGGGAGGAGGAGGACGCTAAAGGACAGCTGTGTGTGGAGTCATGAGGCTTGAAGAGAAGGACAGCTGCATAGAAGTCAGAACAAGTCTTCCGGCGTGCAGTAACCCTCCGAGATCCACCCCTCATTCATTTTAATAAAGGTCAGGTAATCGACACTTTTGTGACCTAGGCGAGTTCTCTTCTCAGTTACAATCCCTCCTGCTGCACTGAAGGTCCTTTCTGAGAGCACACTTGAGGCTGGGCAAGACAAGAGGTTCATGGCAAATTGTGACAGCTCTGGCCACAGATCAAGCCTGCGCACCCAGTAGTCCAGGGGTTCATCGCTCCTCAGAGTGTCGATATCTGCAGTTAATGCCAGGTAGTCCGCTACCTGCCGGTCGAGGCGTTCTTTGAGGGTGGATCCAGAAGGGTTGTGGCGCTGCCTTGGACAGAAAAACATTTGCATGTCTGACGTTACAGACTGGCCAAAGGGCTTTGTCCTTGCAGGTGTGCTCGTGGCAGGATTACTGGCACCTCTGCCCCTGGAATGTTGATGAGTTCCTGAAGTGACATCACCCTTAAAAGCATTGTACAACATGTTTTGCAGGCTGGTTTGTAAATGCCGCATCTTTTCGGACTTGTGGTATGTTGGTAACATTTCTGACACTTTATGCTTGTACCGAGGGTCTAGTAGCGTTGCGACCCAGTACAGGTCCTTCTCCTTAAGCCTCTTGATACGGGGGTCCTTCAACAGGCATGACAGCATGAAAGACCCCATTCTCACAAGGTTGGATGCAGAGCTATCCATCTCCGCTTCCTCATTATCAAGGACTGCATCATCCACGGTCTCCTCCCCCAGCCACGTACAAGACCAGGGGTCCCCAAAAGGTCACCACTAGCCCCCTGGGAAGCCTGCTCCTGTTGGTCCTCCTCCTCCTCCTCCACAAAGCCACCTTCCTCCTCTGACTCCACTTCTGGCACCTCTCCCTGCGTTGCAGCAGGTGCTGGGTTCGTTCTGGTGATTCCGACCAGAAATCGTGCGCTTCCAGCTCCTCGTCACGCTGGTCTACAGCCTCATCTGTCACTCGTCGCACGGCACGCTCCAGGAATAAAGCGAAGGGTATTAGGTCGCTGATGGTGCCTTCGGTGCGACTGACCATATTTGTCACCTCTTCAAAAGGTCGCATGAGCCTGCAGGCATCGCGCATAAGCACCCAGTAACGGGGGAAAAAAATCCCCAGCTGTGCAGATCCAGTCCTACCACCCAGTTCAAAAAGGTACTCGTTGACGGCCCTTTGTTGTTGCAGCAGACGTTCCAACATAAGGAGCGTTGAATTCCAGCGAGTCTGGCTGTCAGAAATCAAACGCCTGACTGGCATGTTGTAGCGCTGCTGAATGTCAGCAAGGCGTGCCATGGCTGTGTAGGAACGTCTGAAATGGGCCGACACCTTTCTGGACTGGGTGAGAACGTCCTGGAATCCTGGGTACTTGGAGACAAAACGTTGGACTATTAAATTTAACACATGTGCCATGCAGGGCACATGTGTTAAATTGCCTAGTCTCAACGCTGCCAACAGATTGCTTCCATTGTCACACACCACTTTTCCGATCTGCAGTTGGTGTGGGGTCAGCCACCGATCAGCCTGTGACTGCAGAGATGACAGGAGTACAGATCCGGTATGGTTTTTGCTTTCCAGGCACGTCATCCCCAAGACAGCGTGACAACGGCGTACCTGGCACGTCGAATAGCCTAGGGGGAGCTGGGGGTGCACAGGTGTGGAGGAGGAGAAGGAGGACCCAGCAGCAGAGTAAGAAGAAGAAGAAGACGAGGTAGAGAGCGATGGAGGAGTAGAGGTGGTGGCAGAACCGCGTGCAATCCGTGGCGGTGACACCAACTCCACTGTTGTTGTTGAGCTACCCATTCCCTGCTTCCCAGCCATTACCAAGTTCACCCAGTGGGCAGTGTAGGTGACATACCTGCCCTGACCATGCTTGGAGGACCATGCGTCAGTAGTCATATGGACCTTTGGCCCAACACTAAGTGACAGAGATGCGGTAACTTGGCTCTGCACATGTTGGTACAGGTGTGGTATTCCCTTTTTAGCAAAAAAATTGAGGCTGGGTACCTTCCACTGCGGTGTCCCAATTGCTACAAATTTGCGGAAGGCCTCAGAGTCCACCAGCTGGTATGGTAAAAGCTGGCGGGCTAAGAGTGCAGACAAGCCAGCTGTCAGACGCCGGGCAAGGGGGTGACAGTCAGACATTGGCTTCTTACGCTCAAACATGGCCTTCACAGAAACTTGGCTGGTGGCAGATGACTGGGAATGGGAACAGGTGGTCAAGGTGGAAGGCGGAGTGGAGGGTGGTTCAGACGGGTCAAGGAGAGCAGAGGTAGAGCAGTAAGATGCTGGACCAGAAGGAGTGTGGCTTTTAGTTTGCCTGTTGCCTTTGAGGTGTTGCTCCCAAAGTGCTTTGTGCTTGCCGCTCATGTGCCTTCGCATAGAAGTTGTACCTATGTGACTGTTGGGCTTACCAAGGCTCAGTTTCTGACTGCACTCATTGCAAATTACAATGCTTTTGTCAGAGGCACACACATTAAAAAAATCCCACACTGCTGACTTTTTGGAAGTGTGCGATCTGGCGGTAACAGTAGAAGTTGGCGGCATTGGCGGCAATGGCGGGTGCGTTGGCCGGCTGAACACAGGTGCCGATACATGTTGTTGCCCTACTGATCCCTGCGGGCTGTCCTCCCTGCTTCTTCTAAGTCTTATTCTCCTACTGCCTCTCTGACTCTCCGTCTCTCCATCTGAACTACCCTCCTCTTGCTCTCTTCTACTAGGCACCCACAAAACATCAATCTCCTCATCATCATTCTCCTCAGATGCATCAATTTCTTCTGACACATCACAGAAGGAAGCAGCAGCGGGGACCTCCTCCTCATCACTCATTATGTCCATCTCTATCGTGTTCTCTGCCAGAATTAAATCTGGTGTAAGGTCCTCATCTCCTTCATCTTCTTCTGGCAATAATGGTTGCGCATTACTCAGTTCAAGAAACTCATGGGAAAATAACTCCTCTGACCCCAGTGAAGAAGGGGCACCGGTGGTGGAGGAAGTGTTACGTGGGGTGGCCATAGCAGTGGAGGATGAGGAGGATGTTGTGGTAAAGTTAGAAACGGTAGAGGATGGGGTGTGCTGTGTAAGCCAGTCAACTACCTCTTCAGCATTTTGGGAGTTCAGGGTCATTGGCTTTTTAAAACTGGGCAATTTGCTAGGGCCACAGGATTGCATAGCAGCACGGCCCCTAGCACGGCCTCTGCGTGGCGGCCTGCCTTTGCCTGGCATTATTTTTAAAAAAACAACAACAACAACAAAAACTCAGTTGGTTTTTCTGGAAACGATAATACACACAGCTAGATGGCGGGTTGAAGAAAACACTGTGCAAATAATGCCTACAAGGTCAACGTATACACTACTACAGCGGTGGATACGGATTACGTAAAATATATGAATGCTGCTTGAAAAAAAGTAACTCAAGTGGTTTTTCTAGAGACGATAATATTATCAATATTTAGACAAAATGTGAACAAGCTCACACAGCTAGATGGCGGGTTGAAGAAAACAGTGTGCAAATAATGCCTACAAGGTCAACGTATACACTACTACAGCGGTGGATACGGATTACGTAAAATATATTATGGCTGCTTGAAAAAAGTCACTCCGGTGTTTTTTCTGGAGACGGTAATATTATGGATATTTAGACAGAATGTGAACAAGGTCACACAGCTAGATGGCGGGTTGAAGAAAACACTGTGCAAATAATGCCTACAAGGTCAACGTATACACTACTACAGCGGTGGATACGGATTACGTAAAATATATGAATGCTGCTTGAAAAAAAGTAACTCAAGTGGTTTTTCTAGAGACGATAATATTATCAATATTTAGACAAAATGTGAACAAGCTCACACAGCTAGATGGCGGGTTGAAGAAAACAGTGTGCAAATAATGCCTACAAGGTCAACGTATACACTACTACAGCGGTGGATACGGATTACGTAAAATATATTATGGCTGCTTGAAAAAAGTCACTCCGGTGTTTTTTCTGGAGACGGTAATATTATGGATATTTAGACAGAATGTGAACAAGGTCACACAGCTAGATGGCGGGTTGAAGAAAACAGTGTGCAAATAATGCCTACAAGGTCAACGTATACACTACTACAGCGGTGGATACGGATTACGTAAAATATATGAATGCTGCTTGAAAAAAAGTAACTCAAGTGGTTTTTCTAGAGACGATAATATTATCAATATTTAGACAAAATGTGAACAAGCTCACACAGCTAGATGGCGGGTTGAAGAAAACAGTGTGCAAATAATGCCTACAAGGTCAACGTATACACTACTACAGCGGTGGATACGGATTACGTAAAATATATTATGGCTGCTTGAAAAAAGTCACTCCGGTGTTTTTTCTGGAGACGGTAATATTATGGATATTTAGACAGAATGTGAACAAGGTCACACAGCTAGATGGCGGGTTGAAGAAAACACTGTGCAAATAATGCCTACAAGGTCAACGTATACACTACTACAGCGGTGGATACGGATTACGTAAAATATATGAATGCTGCTTGAAAAAAAGTAACTCAAGTGGTTTTTCTAGAGACGATAATATTATCAATATTTAGACAAAATGTGAACAAGCTCACACAGCTAGATGGCGGGTTGAAGAAAACAGTGTGCAAATAATGCCTACAAGGTCAACGTATACACTACTACAGCGGTGGATACGGATTACGTAAAATATATTATGGCTGCTTGAAAAAAGTCACTCCGGTGTTTTTTCTGGAGACGGTAATATTATGGATATTTAGACAGAATGTGAACAAGGTCACACAGCTAGATGGCGGGTTGAAGAAAACACTGTGCAAATAATGCCTACAGGGCAAATAATGCCTAAAAGGTCAACTTATACACTACTACAGCGGTAGTAAAATAAAAAAAAGTAAAATAAAAAAAAAATGAATATTAAAAAAAAAATTAAAGTTGGTGCTGCTGAACTACTAGGAGCAGCAGATTAGCACACCAGTCCCACTCCCCAACACTGCTAGACTAATAGCACTGGGCTCTTATAGTAGTAGTAGTAGTAGTAGTAAAACAACAAAAAAATAAATAAAAGCAGTCCTTACAAGGACTACTGTTATTGCAGCAGTCAGCAGATGAGATCAGAAGCAGGACAGCTGCCCACTGCAGCTACATACAGAGCACTGCAGTAGAAGGTAGATTACTAGCCAGCAAAGCTACCTAAGCTAAAATGTCCCTCAAACCCCTGCAGACTTCTGTCCCTCCAATAACAGAGCAGTATCAAAACGATTACTAGCCAGCAAACTTTCAACTGTCCCTGAAATCACTAACAGGCAGCAGCTCTCTCCCTACACTATCTCTTCAGCACACACAGGCAGAGTGAAAAAACGCTGCAGGGCTTCGGTTTTTATAGGGAAGGGGAGTGGTCCAGGGGAGAGCTTCCTGATTGGCTGCCATGTACCTGCTGGTCTGGGGTGAGAGGGCAAAAAAAAGCGCCAACAATGGCGAACCCAAAATGGCGAACGTCGCGCGACGTTCGCGAACTTCCGGCAAGCGCGAACACCCGATGTTCGCGCGAACAAGTTCGCCGGCGAACAGTTCGCGACATCTCTAATCATGGGTGCTGTACTCTTTCCATATGTCACTCATGACAATGACCTCCCTTTTAGCACAAGGGTGCTATCAAATAATTTCCCAACCAGCATTCGGCAGTGCATACTTATTTCAAGGCTGACATTAATCGTTCGGATCGAAGTCGAATGGTCGAATATAGCCTATTCGATGGTCGAAGTACCCAAAAAATTACTTTGAAATTTGAACTTTTTTAACTTCGAAAATTCACTCAAGCTTAGTAGATCTGCCCCTAAATGAACCTAATATTAAATATGTGCCATGCTATTTATAAATCTATCCAAGTACTTTTTCTTGGTTACTGACAATACAGGTTTGGGATCCGTTATCCAGAAAGCTCCAAATTATGGAATAGCCATTTCCTATAGACTCCATTTTATTCAAATTAACACATTTTTTTTAAAAGATTTTCTTTTTCTCTCTAGTAATAAAACAGTATCTTCTAATTGATTTAAACTAAGATTTAATAATTTCTGTCTGGAGGCATAATCATCTTATTGGGTATATATAAAAGGTATGAAGATCCAAATTACGGAAAGACCTTTCAAACAGAAAACCCCAGGTCACAAGCATTCTGGATAACGGGTCACATATCTGTACTACTTTTGTTCATAAACATTAGGTGCTAAAAGTGTTTTGCATTTTTTATGATGCAGATTTAAGGGAATTATTTTCAAAGACATAAAAGATGCTGATGCTACACAATTACTGCATGACTGCTTTGCATAAGTTGAATAAAAAGCTCACTAAATTGGGCTTAGTAAGCACAAACAGGGCTTTGTATGGTTTAGAGACAATTGGAAAGTAACTCCTGGGATCCCTATTTGGGTGTCTGGTGCAAAGGCCTAATCTGTAAAGTGATCTGCCCAGGGAATATCTTGTACATGTCCCCAATCAGTACTTTGCCCACAACCTGTGGTGAAAGATTTATATTTGAGCATCAAAACAAATAAGACTGGTATAATGTTAAACATCTTACCCAAATGCATTGTAACTGTACCCTAGAGTTAAGTCCTTCCGTTAAAACCCAAGCAGACCTTTCTGTAACTGCACTTAATTGAGAATTAATGTTAATAGTCCCTAGGCATAGATTTGATTGATTGAAGCATGTACAAAACCTATTGTTTCATGTCAGTAGATTGGGGCAGATCATAGAAGAGATGATATTGTCAGCATCAACTTTAGGGCAATGACACCCAAGAAGATTACTTGCCCGCCAACTACTCTTCTCCAAATGCTTTGTCATTGGTGGTAAAGTGAATTGCCTGCCGTAAAACATATGCAGTGTTTCGTTTTTCTGAAGTCACCCAAAGTTACATCAGGAGGAGTAAGTAAGTAAGTACATGTTATTCTGCACTGCAGATTCTGCATACAAAAGGCAGGAAGTACAGCTTGGGGGGGGGGCAATAAGAGGCCTAGATAAACTTTGTTTGGGTCAAAATGTATTGTGTTTGAGCAGGCACTCAAAAGACCAAACTTCACAACATGCATGAGAAATCAAGTTGTTTATTCTTGTATAATCAAGGCAGCCTTACACATTTTATGTTCACCAGAACTTAGGGCAAAACTTAGGGGAGGGTTCTAACAGCTTTGCACTGCTTACGCTCTTGTTTGTTGTTTTCCCTGAAAGATCACGATGATGTGTTTTCCCTGAAAGATCACGATGATGTGATCAAAACATTGGAATTCCTTTTGTTTGTTTATTAAATCAGTTACTCGTCTCTAACTGAGCCTGATGAGTGTGGTGCTTTTTGTTGCTTTATACACTTTTTACCTGCCCCCTGGCATGCTGTGTTTTGTTTGGTGAGTGCTCATCTCTCTCTCTCTCTCTCTCTCTCTCTCTCTCTCTCTCTCTCTCTCTCTCTCTCTCTCTACTGCAGTGATCCCCAACCAGTAGCTCGTGAGCAACCTGTTGCTCTCCAACCCCTTGGATGTTGCTCCCAGTGGCCTCAAAGCAGGTGATTATTTTTGAATTCCAGGCTTGGAGGCAAGTTTTGGTTGTATAAAAACCAGGTGTACTGCCAAACAGAGCCTCAATGTAGGTTGACAATCCACATAGGGGATACCAAATGGCCAATCACAGCCCTTATTTGGCACCCCAAGAACATTTTTCATGCTAGTGTTGCTCCCCAAATCCTTTTACTTCTAAATGTTGCTCACGGGTTCAAAAGGTTGGGGATCCCTGCTCTACTGTATGTGTGTGTGTGTGTGTGTGTGTATATATATATACAGTATGATCATTGACAGAAGCAAAGTATTTTAAATCATATCTGGCTAAATCTAAAAATCCTGGCTAGTGTCTAATTGTTGGCTCTGTCCCCCCATCTGGAGGCCTAGCCTATTAGAGATTACATTAATTTAAACAAGATTTAAGTAGAAATTGAGCAGATTTGAGTAGAAGGTCTTGCTATAAATATAAACTGAAAATTAATTAAAAAAAAAAATCATGTCTGTAATCAGTTTGTTATCCCACTTTGTATCACTTTGTAATCCATCCTCTTAAATGAATTCTGTGATGCCAATTTTCCATTTGTATCATAGCGTGTATGATTACATTATTCCTTAATCTCCAGATATGCAGATTTTAAACAGTTTGTTTGCATTCGGAATACATATTTTTACAAATGTATTTTTCTCTGCTGAATATCTATATTGTAGGTCTATTATTTATTACCCAGCACATTTATTCATTGTGCAGTTCCATCACCTGTTTATTGACCTTGGTTACCCATTAACTTGCACTAAAACCCATTTCCAAGTCTAGACATCTAGACATCAGCTGCTTCTGTAACATCCTCAGAAAGCTAGGTTTATATCGCACAGAAGCATATGTTTAATTTTATGTCCTCATTGTCAATGTTGGGTGGAACTGGCAAAGCTGTGAGTGACAGGGTCCAACATGATATTTTTTTTGTACTCACTATACTCTGGAGTATTAATAAGAAAATGTGCCATTTTATCGTTTTAATTATAGCACAAGTGAAAAAAGATACTAATAGCAGTACAACACACAGCAGTCAAGACTCTGCATCCTTTTGTTCTGTCTCAGTCCTTATTTATGGCACCACATTGGGTTAATAGCTGTGCACATTTACTAGTATAAATTAGGAGCAAATCAAGAGTACTTAAACCATTTAATGGACAATCCTTTGGATATCATTTTTATACACCGTGGTTTCCCGTGCTCCCTTTTGAGCAAAATAAATATTTATTTGTAAGTGCAAAGCAATCACAGCTGGATTTGAAGCTAAACATGTTAATTTAGAAAGGAGTAAGTAACATAGTGACACAATAATGGAAGGTGCCGTTTCTGCAAGTATAATAAACATTCGGCAAAACTGTTTTCTTGTACCGTGCAAAAAGAATACGCATTGCAATTAGACTGCTTTAGCAGTGAATTTGGGGTTAAAAGGCAATCTTTTCTTTCTTTGCATTTTTCCATAAGAAAGTTGTGTGTCTCAATGGCATTTGCTACCCACAAGCCACAAAGATGAAGCTTTAAGAAAAGCAACAAAATTAAAATATTTAACAACCTAATGCTACTGCAGTGAAAGGGTATTTTGGGGATGCTATGCTGTGTATGGCTGCCACAGGACAGATTATATGACAAAGCCTTTTGCATTTCCCTTTCTTACAGGTCTATACAGTAGACTGATAGTGTGCTAATGTGTGCTAATTAGCAGGATTTGTTTTACAAATCTCTGGCTGGTAGATTAAATACGACAAGTGCTGTGGAAGATTTAAGAGGAAAAGCAAATCCCTTCTTCATACTCCTCCACTTGTTCTTCTTACCTGCTGAGTGAAAATGAATCACAAATCTGATGAGCCTGACATCTTCTCATCTGTGCATTAATAACCCACTAAAGTCGCTTTATTGAGGTAAATGTGTTTAGTCTACAAAAAATGTGATCACTTCACATCACAGTGCAACAAGGAGATGCCAACCAAACACTTAGGAAGGATTGGTAATATTCAAGGAGCAACACAATGAAAGGCACCCTGCACTCAAAATTTCTATTACTCAGAACTGCCTACTGTAGGTGTCTTATGTGCCTGTCATGCAATATGATTATCTGTAGTCATGAGTACTTTTGTTCTTGGGTGCAATTGGTCTCTGTGTTAGTTGGTATGTTGCTAATAAAAGGGTTGAAAAAACCCAATGGTTACTCTTGTGAGCAGGGACCTCTTATCCCTATTTTTATTCTGTAGCCGTTTTTTGTAAGAAATGTAAGACCTTTTTTTTGTTATGAATTAATGTATGAGCTGCGTATTAGAGCTCTCTAATTAGATTTTAAATTAAATTATTTTGCATTTAGACTCACCAAATGGAAGAAGTGGTTCGGGTGCTTTAGCCCCAAACCTGCCGCTGGTTTAATTATTCACTCAGCTTTAAAATAGGGTCACTCACTGCTCTCCAATGGTGGTTCGGGTGCAGTGCCCCGAACTCGTAGCAAAGGGAGAAGTCATTCAACCAGTATTCCAATTTTGAGTGCATATTCCACAAACCTCTTGGAGATTGTTAAAATTCAAAAAGCTTTATTTCACATTGGATAAAACATCTGACACGTTTCGTGTGCAAACACACATAATTAGAGATATCTATGATTACGTGTTTGCACACAAAACGCGTCTGAAGTTTTATCCTGTGTGAAATAAAGCTTTTTGAATTTTAACTGTCTCCAAGAGGTCTGTGGAGTGCGTGCTCAAAATTGGAATACTAGTGTTACCATTAACCCTAAACTATGAATATAGTTTTGAGAATATACATTATATCACCAGACTGTTAAGCACCCTCTTACTGTTTAAATGCAAAGAAAAAATTGCTCACGCTTTTCATGAAGCCCAGAAAGACATTACCTAATGCTTAAAAAAGCTGACTCTTTAATGCAAAACATAATTTGCATGTTTCACTTATTTCATGATGGTCATTTATCAAGAAGTAACTGTACTTTTACACAAAATTTGAATTTTGGCCAATATCCTCCATATTTCCACAAAGAAGTCTGGACATTAGTGGCATCTATAGAGCTTTTCCTAGATGCTAAGATTTGTGTAGCAAATAGGGCTTTAGCTAAAAGGGATCAGAATGTGCACTTCAATTAATTGTCTTGCATTTTTCAAACCATTCAAAATAAAACTAATATTTTCATAGGATAGGTCCCTCTGAACAATTCAGTATTCAGATAGGGCAACCCTATCCAGCACGTGAATTATTATTATTAATATGTATTTTTAGAGCGCCAACATATTCTGCAGCATTGTAAAATAAATGTGTTTATACAAATAAAGGACAGAATTACATACAGTAACCAATGCAAATGGTGAAGAAGGCCCTGCCTACAAGCAGCAATGCCATAATTAGGAGGAAAAATGTATGGACATGGTACAGCTATAGAGAAACAATCAGAGACAGCTTTTTCAATTTAAAGGATGCACCACCTTCTGTCAGGTTTTCTAATGTTTTTGGTTCAGGTCAGCATATGAGACCCTACATTTGTTCAGCCACAACACTCTTCATAACTGACCTTTGGGCTGGTATTCTAGGTATATTTCAGATAGTATACCACTGATGAAGCTTCCTTTGTTCTCTCTCTGATCAACTCTGGAATCCCCATTTCTGCTTAATAATTACATCTCCGGGACGAACATATTTATTTTGCTCCATGTCTTGGTCAGCTGTCCCTGTTCCCCTTTCTTGAAAGCAATTTTCATTATAGTCAATCTTGCCGCCTTCCTGGCTCCCACTGCTTCCATGTGCATCCCTGCTAAAACTCATGGAGAACCCATCAGAGATCTATTGGATCTGATTATTAGCAATTCTTCATTTGCTACAGCTGACATGGTTTTACACTTTCTGTATTGCACCTCTTTATTGGTAGCAGAATGTAGCTATTCATTGTGTTGGGAATGGAAGCCATTAAACATATACTTAATATAATTTGTAGGATATATACATTTTTTGAACACTGGCAACAATTATTTTTGATGTACAGTATACTCAGTGGGATGGGTTTTTTTATAATTGTTGTCCCTTGTTTCTGTGCTTTAATTTATATGAAAGTTAGTGTTCTACTTTCTCCTTGGGTCTCTATACAGTATGTTATAGATTATTATATTTGCATTGTGTACTTATTAATAAAACGAACTGCGGATTACTGACTTAAGGAACTTGTTCATTTTCCCATATAAACCCCAAAGTGTTCTTTGGTTATTCTCTGATTAGTTGCTTTAGGTAACTGTACTGGTAGATTTTAACATAGGTTTATAAAACAGCCTCAAAATACACTACTAATACACAAAAATAAGACAAGAACTAGAATATATAGTGCCTTTAATGGGTTTTTCAGACCCTTTCTTTAATATACAGAAGAAGCTGCAACATTCCTGATGTTAATTATATTTTTAAAATACATCCTGCTGCATTGTTCTATAGATTGAAAGTAAAACCATGGGCTGCACTATTAGACAGGAAAAGGAGATAAGACAACTAGCTTTAAATATAAAAATGAAAAATTCTGTTCTTTCATGTGTTTCACCTAGCTTATGTAACCTTTAGTTAACAGAAAAATAGTTTGGAAGGCTTAATAGTAATTACAGTACATGAGCACAATAAAGATTTGCGCGGACTTTTGTGTACATGAGAAGGGGAAATCTGAAATGGGAAGCTGCTTTGAGTTTCATCAATATGTCAAGATCCTTCCACACACATAATGTGAATAGTTATACATCAATGTACTGATGTACAGTGATTGATCATACAGTCAATTATACATTTAAACAGACTCATTTACATGTAAATTGCTTTTGCCACAGTACAGGGCTAAAACGGAAGCACACAGACTGAAGGCTGAGTCCTATCAAGCTTATTTCGGAAATGTTAAATCAGTTAAATCGCTTTTTGTAAGGTTTATTTGGCCAGAGGTGATGATGTCCAAATCTAGCAATGGATCTCTAAGGGATGCGCTTGTGCAAACGCACATTTTGAGTCCAGCATGCACAACAAATTGTGGTACGCACAAAGAATTTGTGTGAAAACGCAACATTTTTTATTAATTCTGATCTGGGCCCACATTTTTTAAAAACTGTGCACACAAGTTTTAAAATATATGAGTACAAAATAATTTTTTTGTGCACATAGCCGAGAAGGAATTAGAAGGAACATTGCCCGGTTGTACTTAGTTCCTTGCTGTGTTACAAAATTGAGTGTATCTGGTGATGCCTCAGCAGGATAAATATACATGATCTGTAAGTAATGTTTTATTTAGCTTTATATTTTAGTAAAACACACAGGCTACTTTGCCCAGGAGCATGTATATATGCACCCTATAATATCACATTACCTCAAAGGCCGAAAAACATGTTAGCAGTCAGTAACTTCTCAACTAAGCATCTTTTGGCAGGAGAATGATAATTTGTTCGAATAATTCTGTTTTCTCAGTTTACTAAATTGTATGAAGGCAAGCTCATGTCCTGTTGTCGGGAGGCGTGAATGTTTGTCTCTTTTGTGTAGACAGGGGGAGGAATCGCACTCCTGTGAGCTGACAGGAAGGAAGTGCTGCCAGAGGAAGTGCTGGGAGCAAAGCAGAGAAGAAGAAGTGAGAGAAGGTGTTGCTGTATGGTGCCAGGTATTAGTGATGTGCAAATTGAGAAAACTTCTACCTGCACCCGCCTGCACCTAACTGCACCACGCTTTCCCCCTCTATTTATAGACCCGCTTCAATATGGCAGTATAAGGTCGCTTGCAACCTGCAAAAGGTGCGCCGAGGCTGGCTCCAACCCACGGATATCAGGCCGGCCCACACATCTTTACCAGGTATTACTGAATGTTCGAAGTCAGTAGGAAAGCCCACGTGGGAGAAAAGAGCACTGTTTATAGGATGTAAGGAAAGGGAGTCATTGTCAGGGCTCTGAAGAACAAAGTATGCTTTTTAGGGCACAGAAACCAAAGGAAGACCTTCTCAGGACTGCAATATTATATGAAGCTGCTCCTGGCTGGCAGTCTCTTTTTATCACAGTTATTTACAGATCCAATTACCTGCAAATCAAACCTCTCTTTGTTTGCAATTGTGGATTAAAGAAGTTCCAAGGGAGGATATTATAGCCCAGTCTGTCCTGACCCTGGGTGGAGGCATGCCATATCATAGTGTACCTGCTCTCCTTTATAATGGAGACACAGGACTCCTGTAGCACCAAAATAAGGAAATTTGTGCAGGACTTCCTTCAGTAGCAAAACACTATTAAAGTGTACCATTATAATTGAAAATGGAGGATAAACACTCTTGTTTCATTCCTTCATTCATTTACTCTCACTTAGCTGTTGTCAGTTGTACATTCCTCTCTCACCTCTATGATCCTCTGAATTTTTGCTCTTTCTTATGATACTTGAACTAGAGATCCAAGTAGGTTGTTCTAGGCACTTATGTACTGAAGACTATACGTTTTCTTATTAAATGCATCCCAGCGCATCTCTTATAGTAAATTTTTCTTCAGAATGTCAGATTAATAACACCCCAAATAAAATCTCCCGTTACTGTTTCTTTTAAGGAAAGAATAAAGTATTTGGACACTTGGCTCATCATGTCCCACTATAACACTCTATTTAAATAATAATTTTTTAATTAAATAAACGTTTTGACATCTGTGTGTCAAAGTGAAATTTACTTAATCTGTGTTCACATATTTTCAGACATAGAATGCAGCACTGTCCCCAAAATTGTCTATGTTCTTTTTGTTAAGATATCTGCTCCTGCAGATTCATGTAACATAGGGATCTTTAACCTAGCTGGAAATAAGAAAGGAATTACAAGAGTTAAAGGCGTTGTTCTTTAAATTAACTTTTATTATGATGAAAACAATGATACTGAGACAGTTTGCAGTTGGTTTTCAGTTTTTATTATATGTGGTTTTTCCGTTATTTTAACATTTTGCTCAGCACCTCTCCAGCTTAAAATTTTAGCAGCTATATGGTTTCTAGGTTTTGGTTTACCTTAGGAACCAGGCAGTGGGTTAAATGAGAAACTGAAATATGAATGTAATACTCCCTGAATATAAAGAATAAAAAAATAACAATAAATAAAAACAAATGTTCTATATAGCTACAGAACCACTCTCTACATCATACTAAAAGTTAATTTAAAGGTGAACAAACCCTTTAAGCAGTATCTTTGGTGGGAGCATAACACCAGGTTGGGTTCCTGCTGGGGACAACAAGTAGGAACATTGCCATGGGTCCACCAATACTGTAAGGTAGCACTGTCATCACCCCAGCAACCATTTGATGAATCTGTATCCATTTCCCCTAATCTCTGTACTTCTAGTCTTTATGTTCCACTTCATCCACTCTGACTGGGGCAGAACAATGTTGGGCTTCATGTAAGAACAGAAACTTAAAGTTCCTGTTGCGTCTCCACTCCTCCAGGAGCTGATTTTTTTTTTTTAAAGATTTGAAAGTTATAATTACTGTATAACTGTAGCATTAATGTAAAATAAGAAATTATATATTAATTAAAGATACATAGATCTGGAATTTAGAGGGAATTTCAAAGTGGTCTCATTTGCACTTTTAATATTTGATGATAAAAGATTACAAATGATAATTTTCAATATCCTATCCTATTTGTGATATAAAAGTATGTATAGTTCATATGAGTATAAATTCATTTATTTAGAAATACATTTCCCTATTGATTTTATGCTGAGTGATTTACAGTTCTATTTTTAGAATGATAATATATAGTTCTGTCGTGAACATAAAGTGAACAGCTTTTTTTTTTTTAAATGTATTGCATTCATTAAAATAACTCTAAATCTCAACTTCATGGATGCTGACCAAACTTGTATCTTTTATTGAATGGGATACAAAAGTCTGGGTCTTCTGATTTATACTTTTCATATTACTGCCAGTTAGAAACCTCTGTTTTCAAGCTTCCAAGCAATAAAAAACAGCTGACTCTCTTGCAGAGTCCCCCATGGTTTCCTGCAAATTCATATTCAGAGAATCTAATCAAATGCACATTTGCATAGATTTTTTGCCAACATATATGTTTAAGATGGGAAACTATGGCTCAAGCGTTGTGTCTGCTTATATGTGTCTGTTCATTGTTTTGCTGTATTTATAATCGGCAGTAGACCCATCCCATTTCTATTCCATTCTATTCTGCACAATGGTTTCAGCAGACTTCAAGGGGGATATATTGGAGCTCTTTCAGATATAATGCAAAAAACAATAAAGCAATAATACATTTGGCACATTCATCAGGGAAAAGGTGGCTAATTATCTTTAGAGGGTGTTTAGTTAAAATGACATTTTAATTCCTTTTTTTTAAAAAAATGGAAACCCTTAAGTCAAAATGACAGTTTCATACTGAGAAGAACAGAATCAATTAAATGAAATCAACAGTTCAGGAACAATAAGGGGAAAGATATATACTGTATGAGTTCAGTGGCGTTACAGATACTGAGCTTCAGGAATAATACCTTCATCAATATATTGGTTTTAAAATTTACGGCAGATATTATTATTAGAAATAATATGAAATATTCCAAGTATTCGGTTTAAACCTGAAAAATGTTTTTATCTACAGAATTGGTCTTGATAATCTTATTTGGACAAATGCATTATCTGCAGTATAAAAACACATTAATTTACAGTTGGAATAGAAACTTATCTTTTACCATTGCTGATTTGCAGAGAATTGTATGGTAATTTGTATGGGAATTACATATATAATTTTATGCCGGCCCCCAGATTACTGATAAGATTTGTAGTTTGGTTGGCTGCCATCTGCAGTGGCCTTTTGGTAATTTCAGTGTCTATAGACACAAACAAAACAAATTTCAACAAACAAAACAAATTTCAGTATAAATCTTTGTTGAGGAGAAATTTTAGCACAGAAGAAGATATTTTCCCTTTAGGAGGGAGCAAGCAGTCCATACTGGTCTCATCAGTATTGCAAGCAAACGTCCCAATTTTAGGAAGTCTGCAATAAAATACTCTTTCAAGTATATCCTCGGTTTTGAGCTATTAAAAAGTTAAAACCTTATTATGCATGACTGTTAGACTAAACTTCCTCTATGCTTTTGTGAAACATATCAGAGATCATTGACGCAATTAAGCATACGTATTAAGTTCTCTTTGATATCATAATAATGGCTCTTTTACATTTTTTGCCATAAAGTAGGGTAATGTTCCACAAAATTGTCATATATTCAGCTAATGTTCTGGAAAAAATATTGTTAAAATTAAAATGAAAGGGCAACATAAGGGGGTGAGGTCTGAGTTACACAAGCATTTAATTTTGCATTACCCAGGATGTTTATAAATTTTGAATTTACAAACCTATTAAGTTATAAAGAAGAACACAAGGGTCACTAGAACAACATACAGTATACAGAATAGCAATTCCATTTGTGAATTTCCTATGGAAAGGAGTGTAGTGCCTTTCTGTCTCTTTGCAATACATAATAAAGCAATATTGTCAAATAACTGTATCCCCCCCCCAAAAAAACATATGATTGGCAGTTTTGGGACATACTGTATTATGTCTGTTTTTCTTGAATGTCTATTCTCACTGTATATGGTTGTAGTGTAGTGCAGTGTAATATATGATATGAAAAACATGAGAATCTGCAAATTATGGGATTTGTAGCTTAGTAGCAGGAAGACTGTTAGGGTTCCTGTGGCCTTTTCATGTGCAGGCTATTTTGAATACCTTATTTGAGAATAATTCAATGCTGTTACTCCAGAAGCCCTTAATTTTTATGCACAAAAAAGGAATTTTGCATATTATTTTTAATATCATATAATATGGGAGCATTGTTTTCTAGAAAAGAAAGTAGTTAAATGAATATGTTAATAATATGTTAATACTAAATAATTATTGATACATTTCTGTTTATAGCAGTTGCTGCTTTTTGAGATGAAAGTAATATTCTACCCCAGATCTGTAAGATTCCACCTACACCCATTATATTGCAGACTTGGAGCTAAATGGGACATTTTAACACATTATACCAGATACACTATAAATGTGATGTTTGTGGTTTTTGTCCAAGTGCTTTTAGAACCCATACCCGTTGAGAGCTTAAAGCGATACAGACACGTTCCTATAAAAATCATAGGAATGTGTCTAGGAGGTGCTGCACACTGAATAGTTTCCACTAAAATCCCCCTCAAAGCCACCTCCAGCCCCGTGAACCTTTTGTGAAGCCGACCCTCTGACACAGCTAATGAATCTTCTGCATTGCTTTAGTGACGCTGGGCTGGGGGCGGGATCCTTCCTTAGGCTGGAGTCCTGTTTTCATTTGTAATTAGCCTATAGAAGGATTGTGTTGCCCCCAGCCCAGCGTCACTGAAACAACACAGAAGATCATTTAACAGTGTTGGAAGGTTCACGGGGCTGCTTTGGGGGGCTATTAGAGGAAACTATTCGGCGTGCAGCACCATCTAGATATGGACACATTCCTATGATTTTTATCGCTTTAAGAACTTGTGGATAATAATAACCAAATGGATGGTAACATAAGTAACTGGGTCATCTTTAGTGTCAAACACTGGAATAAAATGTACACAATCATGCATTTATGCAAATATTTTCCCAAATTGTGCTTGTAATGAGTCTTCCAGGACTTCTACAGTATTCACACACACACACACACACTCTCTCTCTCTCTCTCTCTCTCTCTCTCTCTCTCTCTCTCTCTCTCTCTCTCAGCACATTCAGCACTAGGGATTGCTAAAAGTCTTACTGCCCTCACTTCTGCTTTCAGATTTGCTAAAACCATGTGCTAATGTATCAGTAGTATGTCTTCAGCCTTGCACCATATACAATAGCTAATCCTATTCCATTCCCCTGTATTCTTTCTTTCACTGTTCATATATTCCCTGCAGAGAGGCCTGCTGGGTTTGGCGTGTGTCTCCAGATGTCATACAAAGCTCACTTGAATGCAATGATACTTTGATAGCTCTTATAAAGTAACAATGTGATTCCATTTGTGCCTACTCTGGAACTCTTGCAATATCATGTAAACCCTGTGCAAGAAATGCAGTTTTCTATATACAAATATGTGAATTAAGCAAATATTGAAGTTAAGTTTATCATACTTTTATTTCTCACTTTGAAAACTATCCTCCCTTTTGAAATCTTATTGCTTATACAGTCTATAAATACACATGGAAACCTTTTCAAGTATATAGACTAGGCTCCATAAAGAGGTACATCTGTATAACTGGAATTGAGGAAGAGTCTTTATGACTGGCATAAAATAATTCCACAATTGATTGGCTGGATCTACATCACTGCTGTTGATGGGTAAAGTTGTCCTGAAAATTGACCAATGCTTTTAGGTGCTTGATAGCATTGGGTGGGATGCTCCTATATGGTTGCAGATAACTGACACATGGCTTTAACGTTTGAATTGGTCTTATTCTGTCTTCAGTTTCATAGGTTACTGTATTAATCAGCCAGTGGTGCAGTCTCTTCCATGGAATTTAAACAAAAGTTCTTGCAGTGCTGTAAAATGTTTTCTCTGCATTCGGTTAATTATCTGCTATGAACATTGGTATTAAGTTATACTTATAAAAAGTTTTGTAGAGAACTATTGGAAACATCTCCTGAAGGGCCATAACCCCAAGTCTCCAGTTGGATACCTATAGTGAACTTCAGTATAAGATTTGATATAAATTCTACTGAGCCCAAAGTCCAAAATTACATCGACAAATGAAAACATAACACTGGTTGATTTTGGATAGATATAACTTTTGTTGTAGCTCCCTTCATTCAAAGGACAAAATACCAAGTTTTGACTGTATTTATTTTCCACCCTGTAATTTATTATGCACAACATTACCTTTATTAAAATGTTAGAAATGTGTAAATACAGGAACATAAAAATGCCTATTAGGGAAACATAAATTCCCTGTTGCGAAGAAGGAGTGAATTTATCAATCTTAATTACATTTTCTCACCAGGGGGTTGATTTTTTTTTTAGAAATTGCAAGAATCTAGAATGTATTTTGATTTATCATTATCAGCATTCATTGTTATATTTTCTATATCTTGGGAGCCTTTGGATAAAAATTAATGCAATGACCTAGAAATAATGCCTTGTAAAGGGTAAAAAAAACGATTGGCTGTTTCTCAGAGAGCAGAGACCCAACAAATAAATCTAGCCAGCTTTCTTAATTTCTCCTCCCCATGCTTTTTGGCCTTTATTGCAGACTGCATTATTAACAGCTGTACCTATGGTTTGTTAGGGCTCAGTCATTTAAAGTCAAGAGGCTCTTAAAAAAAGAGCTCATTGTATCATTCACAGACATATGTATACCAGTTGCAATTTACTAAGGGAAATTTACAGCCAGTGATATATATTTAGAATACATAGAAAATTGTTTTCTTTGGCAGATTCAAGAAATCAGGATGCAGAGAAAATGGTTTACCCTAGCAAATACAAGCTTGTCTATTGCAATTTTATTGTGCTTTCTTTGAATGCATTGCTGATTATGACTACAGCTAATAGAGGTAGCATCGACAATGCATATACCTGTACTTATCGTTACATTTCTTTCTAGATGTATGTTTAAAATGCTTAGTTTGGGGCAAGGAAATAATACCACAGAGTCTTATTTTGTGTGCCTTTCTTTAGACAACCATAATTCTATAATGGCTTAGCGTTGGTATTTAGGTAGGGTAATGTAATAAAGTTAACATTTTCTATAAAAAAAAATACTTCCTTTTTGCCACTTATTTAGGACATTACTTTTTGTTTAGGAAAAAAAACTGTTATTGTATTGCCCCAGCTGTTCCTTTTCAGCTGTCATTAATTTGTATAGAATGGATAAAATGAGGCAGAAGGTAGGTGGATGTTAATTGTTCACTCAGTGCCTTGGGGAGTTGCACACATGGACAGAGATTTTAAAACAAACTGTTATCTACACACTTGACAACAAAGGGATTTCCACTTTTATTACTTTCTTATGTGGTGGCATATAACTCACACTGAATGAATTGGTTTGTAAGTTAGGGAGATGTTAATGAAAGAGTGCAAGCAGTCAAGACAATGAAATGCAGTAGAGACCATGTGGAGGGAAAATTGAGTTTTTAACTTGGTTATAAATATGTCAGCTTTCAAAATTAGACCTTTCATGCTTCATGGGTCTTAAGTCATGAGAAGATTCATTATTTTATTAAGTTATACCTATCAGGATGCGATTTTATTTGTGTCATTTTTAATTCCTTCCACTCTTTCAGGTTTTTTTCCTCTGTATTTTAAAATGGTTCTATCTAAGAAGGTGGACTTTTGCTTTTTAAATATACCCTGAACAACTGTACTACAGTGCTTGTTGAATATGTTATTATATCTGAGAGGATCATTTGCTACTTGGTGTTTAAATGTGAACCAGGAGGATAAGATCACATTTGGTCAATCCTTGTAGGATGATGTCTCACCCCATTTGATATGTGTGGTAGGTGCCTGGTTTATAGGAAGCAGCAGTGGCCCTATATTCCTCAGAACCCTTGTGCAATATCATCATTCTTAATATGTCTTCATTATTACAAAATTCTTTGTTTTCTGCATTTCTATGGTTTCTATGTTGCATCTTGCATTTCTTTATTCTAATCTTCTGTCTTGTCAGTTTCATCTCCTGTTGTCGTTTCCCAATATTTATTGTCAGGATGAGGTATTTTGGGACCCAATACTAAGAAAGCCAGTGCCATAGTCATTTGCAGTGTACTCTAGGAGAAAAAGATGCAAGATGAATTTAATCTTGTAAATGTCCAAAGAAGTATATATAAAATTGCGTGGTGGATGAACATGGAGTTGTAAGCAATAGGAAAGGGAGGAAAGCCATTTGATGTTGAAACCCTAAGACATGACTGTATTTTCTACTTAGAGAGGGATCTGTGCACAGGATATGCAGCCCTTAAAAGAATATTGATATGATGTGTTGTATATGTGTATGTGGTCTGTATTCAGTGCTTAAGAGAATATTTTAAATAAATACATTCTTGATATTATAAATTGAAATAGATAATTATACCACCTTTTGGTATTATATCTGTTTTTGAGATTGCAATATACGGATACTTCTTAACCTTATTGGAGAAGTTGTTGATTATGAACTCTCGTGGTCCAATCTCCAAAAACTCTTGAACTATTAACCTGTAAAAAGTGTTCTGGAAGTATATTTTTTAGTCCGCCCATTTTTTCAAAGGCTATAGACGTGACGTTTCCACCTAATATTGGATGTTTTGGAACTGATAACCAAAGGTGGTTGCTTGCACTGGGGTAATGACTGCTTGCAGTGCTGCTTCACACATAAGTAATTCTTATGAAGAATTTCTTCATACTTTATATTTGCCTTTTTTGCCAGATTCTCCAGGCACTGTTAGTTTTTTATATCCTTTTGGGTTTCTGGTGGATGCACTGGGTTCTTTCCACAATGAAAAACCTAATGGTAAGTTAAATGGATCCTGATGAAATCACTGGCTGAACTGAAATGTCTCAAGGTCTCTGGAAACAAAATTACAATAAGGGGGTTATTTAATAAAACTCAATTTTTTTCTCTAAGAAAACTTTTAGAGAAAAAACTTGATTTTTTTTTTTTAGATTTATGATGCCCTGACGTTGCTAAAAGTCAGAATCAGGAAATACGCCATCTTAAATTTATGAAAATGTCAATGGCAGCTGTCTCTTTAACCATTTAAAGATTTGACCTTCACGAGTTTTGGGGTGTTTGACACTTGTTTTCGCTCGAAAACTCAATAAATTCAAGGTAGTCGAGGATTTTACGTCAATAAACTCAAATAATTTGAGGCATTTAAGCATATAAATAAAAAAAAATATTCATAAAAAACGCAAATTTTTTTTTTCAATCAGCTTTTTTAGAGTTTAATTATTTGAAAATTTGCCAAATTTATGGATGGGAGTTAGTTCGAGTTTGTTTCTCGTAAAATATGAGAAAAAAAAACAAGTTTTAGTAAATAACCCTCTAAAAGTATCACTGGAAAAGGCTGATGTAGATGTTATTAATGGCAGTAATGTCTTGTCTGTACATAAATATACTGTAATAACAGGACAGACAATGGCCTGCAGGTATTCTGTTTTCAAATGAAAGTAAAGGTGATGATTCCACATGCGTTAGGACTTTCTACTAACAGTAAGTTCCGACCACTGCCTGGAAGGTGCTGTTCTGCTATTTAAAATAGAATGATCAGCCTAGTTTGGGAAAAAAAATACATGTTGTAGTGCTATTGCCGTTGATTAAAGGAAATGTAAACCCTCATACAAATGAATGTAAAATTGAACATTTTGTGATTGCATTAATTAATTTTTTTTAGTTTTCAATATATTAGCCGTTTTTACACTGCTAATTAAAAACAACAGCACCTGCTGTCACTGGATTTTACAATTTTCTCCTGAGTTTTAATAAATAGGCCCCTTAATGCCATATAACTTTTATACACAGATAGAGAACTCATTTTTAGTTCAGTATTTGACCAATTTTTTTAAATTAATTATAATAGGCAATTAAAATTAGTGCCTGATAAGTGGACATGTCTGCAATTCAGATAAGTATCATGTAGGCAACACGGTACTGATAAAGTTAGGGTTACAACTGTGAATTCAGCTACGAACTACCTACTGTGCATCTTACACAGGAGCTGTTGCTATTTTAATGACACACAAGGGAAAGCATGCTCTGGTGGATAAGACATTGGTATTGACTGGAGTGGAAGGGAACGAAAAACAGAATATTAATCTTAGGACGAGAAGCTGCAATGAAACTACATCAATATATGAATGCACTTAGCAGTGACCAAACCGTTTTTTAAACCAGAAAATTAGAGAATAGTGCACTGAGATTTATTTTAATTTGATCCTTACAATATGAGGCACTTTGGTTAAATATAAAATGAATGAGTATAAAATGATTTCCATTTGGATTATGAAAAGACTCACACCTTGAAATGATTAATAAGCAAGCAGTTAAATATAATGTTTAACATTTATAAATGCATATTCTTTACCTTACTCGTTTTCTTTAAATTAAGCCTGAATCAAATGTACTGCTCTCTGATTTTTCTGCTTTGTGTTAACTCCTCTCATATTTATGAGGGCAAAAAGGTTGAAAAACATTTCACTGACCTGAGGAATTTTGATTTATGGTTCCTATTCAGTCTGAAACTGAGCTTCACACATGCGCAATAGGGCAAAGTTTCACTGATTTATGTTACTGCGCATGTGCAAATCTAAAGCCGGATTGGCACCATTTTTTTTTCATTAACAGGAGCAAAATGGTGAAATTTTGCAGAAATTTCGCCAAAAGCATTGGAGTCAATGCACATTTTTTAGCAACTTTCTGCCTTGCACCAAATTCATTGTAGTCAGTGAGCATTTTTTCTCCCATTTTCCCTTGTCCATAATGCATTAGAGTCAATGGCCTTTTTTACTTGTGGCATATGCATTGAAGTTTATTTTCTCAGATTTTATTTCTTGCAACAAATGCATTGGAGTGTTTTCTCCCCCACAAAAAAGATGGGATGGGTATTTGTATTTTGCCTACATAATTCATAAACACAGTGGTGTACCAATAAGTGATAAACATTTAACTGTAGATTATAATGAGCAATGTATCCCTTGCTAAAATGTATGAAGATATTAAAAGCATTATTTTTTAATGTTTTTATATGGTCAAGCAACTCCTCTGTGACTTATAATATCTATATGAATTACAGTAAGATGTACGTTATCCTAATACACATATATATATATATATATATATATATATATATATATATATATATGTGTGTGTGTGTGTATATTTATATTTATATATATATATATATATATATATATATATATATATATATATATATATATATATATATATATATATATATATATATATAATGTCCGTATGTGGCCCAAACTACTTGTGTAGAGTGTGTTTGGTGCCTGGGTGCAGACAGCGAACATAGTAGAATATCCAGAAGAAGGCGAGTACTCACAGGTCTTAAAATGCAAAAATGGTGAAATTTATTACGATGAAAAAGTAACTGACGTTTTGGCTAGCCTTCTAGCCTTTCTCTCTAACTATGAGAAAGGCTAGAATGCTAGCCGAAACGTCAGTTACTTTCTCATCGTAATAAATTTCACAATTTTTGCATTTTAAGACCTGTGAGTGCTCGCCTTCTTCTGTGTGTATATATATATATATATATATATATATATATATATGTATATATATATTTGCTTCTCTTCAACATGAAAACAGGAGGGTAACAATTGTCTGTATTTATTGTGTTATTTACTCTTTAATGCTTGATTATTTTAATATGTTTTTTTGTGGGACATAAACAAATACCTTTAAACATGGTTAAGAGATAAAACTTTATTACTTTTAATACTTTACAGCATGTTGCACTGCTCACTATCTATATATATTTTTTTAATTCTCATTTTCATAAAATATGATTTTATCCTTCAGTAGGCAACACTTTCCCACATTTTAATACATCTGCAAAAGGTGTAATTGAGTATAATTTATATTTGTTAAAAGAGTTGCAATCATCAAAACAAGTTTAATTCAATGTGCAAATACAGCTCACACCTTAGTATTTGAGTGATTATGTTTATTCACAGTGACATAATACATACATCAAAAAGGTTCCATTACTTAATAAATTTGCTTATAGTTGTTTTAATGTTAATAATTGATTCATATGTCTGTTGAAATAGTTTAGCTGGTCCCCTTATAATAATAATGTGGGTGCATGAAATTGTTTGATCATGGACATCACAGGGTTACCTAGACATGATTTTGTCATCTTTTCAGCTAATAGGAACAGTGTCTGACTGATTTACCAGGATGCCAGGAAAACTCCTGTTGGGCCCAGGACAAAGCGGGGAAATAGATGGAAAGCTAGATTATAGTGTAACAGTGGAGCACTACGGGTGACTTTTTGGAGTGGACAAAAAAGTCAGTTTTAAATGCTTTGTAACACTGAATTCACTAGTTGTAGGATCTCTGTGCATGTAGGTAGGCCTGATTCTGAACATGCTGAAGCGTAAGTTGGTCATATTTTCAATAACTATTTTACAGTAGCTTGATATTGTTGAAGGTTTTAGGGCCTACACTTTCTTTTTCATAAAAAAAAACCTGATTGGAATAAATAAGATGACATGTATACTGTGATATGTTATGGATGAGTAATATTCTATCCATCAAACACATAAAAAAAGAAGACTGCATTAAATGCTCAAGCTGCTTCCTTTAGTTCCTTCAGACATATTAATCATCAATGAGAAAAAACAAAGATAAATGGGCTCCACTGATAAAACGAATCACAATACACGTCGGCTTCTGAGCAGTTCTTAAGGATTTAGCAAGTCAAGAAGAAGTGACACTGATATCATGAAAGCCAATGTCACTTGCTCTTGCTTTGCACTTTTATTCTGTTAGATAACTCTATTACTACAGCTGTTTTGTGCCTTTTATGTCTAGTGGCAACTTTGACTCAAATAATCTCTGTAATGGATTCATTTGCTTTCCAAACTTTAGCACCACAGGAGGGGACCATTTTACTGTGGTACGTGATATACTTGCTGGGAGCAAATAATTGAGTTAACAATTGTACTGAAGCAAACTTCTATCTCTGATAAACACTTGTATAAAATATGTCAGTATTCTTCCTTCAGAAGGAGAAAAAAATGTCTCCTGGCATTCTTGAACAGGTTGAATCTCTTAAATGTAAGCCTTGTTAATGCTCTACAGAGGAACAAACAGCAGAGTGCAAGAAAATGGGATTTTAATAAGTTTAAAAATATATGACTTGTTGAAAATTAACTATATGAACGATATTATCTGTGTTGCATCATAGATCACCTGACCAGAAATACTGCAGCTCTAACTGTAACAGTAAGAAGAGTGGAAGGCAGAACTTTGTTAATTGTCTAATGTGACCTAATATGTATGTGTGCCCTGGTTTTTTTGTGTGCACCATGAATGGTATCATCCCAGGAGGCATCCCTTAATACTTAAAATAGCAATTTTCTATTTAGGATTAGCCAATGGCACTACTAAAGTATATGAAAATGGATTTTTTTTTAAATGAAGCAGAGTTTACATATGAGCTGTTTTATGCAATATATTTTTTTTAGAGACCTACATTGTTTGTGGGTATAGTTTTCCTTCAAATACTTTCCTATAACTAGAGATGCATTGCATCCTCCATTTTGGCAAATCCCAAATCTTTCATGAGGGATTTTGCTGTACCCAAAGCCAAATCCAGGTACGTCCACGAGCTGTGTGCACTGAAAAAAAAAAGTTGTGATTCCCCTTTTCACATGACCAAAAGTCATATGTTTTAAAAGGTTTGGACTTGGTTCAGCCACATTTGAACCCTGTTTAAAAAAGCTTGGATTGAGCTGCATCCGAATCCGGACGTTGGTATAAATTAGGCATTAATTTGTAGGAAAGGCACATTATTTAGCTGTACTCAAAGAGAGACCAGTTTGAAAGATTGTTCACTGCAATTCTAAATATTTCATAAGATAAATGTTAGCTGTATTAAAGAACAGGTTTCAGCATCAGTATTTTATATAATTTTAAAATGACTCAAAAAAGGTAAATATACTAGACTGGATAGGAAAATCCTACATTATACAGTTTTATTCACTATACTAGTGATCCTAAAAATGTAACATACCATTTCCTTTGCTGTTCAGTATGCTGCAAAATGTGGTACTATGGATGCTTTCTTCTGCCATACATTTTCATTCTGTTGCAGTTATCCCATGTGAATGATGTATTCCATATGCTGCAATTGTTTTGTTATTGTTATGATAATGCATTGTGTTCCTTGTGAAGGTTTAAAAATAAAGATGCATACATGCAAACAACTGTAATGGCACTTGACCTAACAAATTACATATGTTTGTTGTTAGTATTGGCTTATTTTTATATGCAATCTTCTGCATGGAACGTATTATTTTCTCAAGGGATGAAACTGTTTTTTTTTAGTTGGTAGGCTGCCAACTTCTTTCTTTGGCTAGCCTTTCTCTAACATTAATGAGCATATTCATCAGAAGAATTCTTCAAAAGCCTTAATGAAATTGTAATCCACATATCCGTATATATTTTTGTAGTAGTTGATTTGAAATATAAAGCTTATCTGTGCAGGAGCATAACCAGGTATTACTCACTCCCTTAGTATAATCTGATGATATGGTCAGATGGATGACTAGGTGATCCTACTTAATATTGTAGGTCAGTATCAACTTTGGTGCTTGGTAATCTGGGCCCATAATTACCTACATGGCCTAAAATCATCTACTGGATGTGCACACTGCTGTCCTTCGACATAGGTGCGTTTCTTCTATACGCTGGGAAAAAAATGTATAGAGTAATTCTTCCTGTAGAATGAACCTCCAGCCATTGTTATAATTATCGGGAGATCAGATCAATGCTGGGGGGGGGCACTAGGAGCCCAGAAACACTATGTATACATGTGTAGGGATTGTAGGATACACATGTGGTGAAGGGGACTCAGAAACATTTGCAATTTTGTATTTATGATTACCCAATGGCACACTTCTAAAAAAAATTGTGAAAGTGCCTCATTTAGACGAAACAGAGTTTTACATATGAGCTGTTTTATGCAATATAATTTTTTATAGAGACCTACATTGGTTGGGGGTATAGTTTTCCTTAAAATTATGACCATGCCCCTAGACCAGAGTAAAGCTCCCCATAGACGTGACGATTCTTCTTGCCGAACGACCGATTTTAGGGATGTCCGACCAATCCTATCGTGCGGTTAGTGGAATTCGAACGATCGTACATCTTACGATTTTTCGGCCGACATATGTCAGGAAATTGATCAGCCAGGTCAAAAAATCTTTGTCGGTCCCAGTGCAATCTATCTATGTTTGCAGGGCCAAGCAGGCAGCTCCCCTTTGTTTTCCTGGCAAATTGGTCTTTTTACTTGATGGTTAATTCGTACGATCGTCCGATCGTTCCGAGAAAATCGTGGTCTCACGATGAGGATCTGATCTTTTAAAAATCTCAACATCTATGGCCAGCTTAAGTGACAGGACCAGTTCTCTGTGATTATCACTTAAAGATAAACTATCATATGTTAGGTCATATGAGCCAATTAACAGACAGAGTTCTGTCTTTTGCTTCCACACTTTTTCCATTAAAAGCTAAAGTTGTAGTATTTCTGGTAAGGTGATCTCTGATGCAGCACACAGACCATCAAGCAATGGTGGTTCAAGGCAAGAGATGTAAAAGGGTAATATTTGCTTAAATATATATATATATATATATATATATATATATATATATATATATATATATATATATATATATACGTATATAGCAAAAAAAACGCACTCACATGACTCTTTCAAGGTGCGAAATCAAAAATGATGTTTATTTCAACGTTTCGGCTATTCACTTAAGCCGTCATCAGGAAGTGATGACGGCTTAAGTGAATAGCCGAAACGTTGAAATAAACATCATTTTTGATTTTGCACCATCAAAGAGTCCTGTGAGTGCGTTTTTTTTGCTTTATAATTGATTTATTATAACCAGCACCTAGGCAGTAGCGCTTGTTTTGTGTGCACCAGAATTTGGACTGGACTGTGTATATATATATATATATATATATATATATATATATATATATATATATATATATATATATATATATATATATATAGATATATGTAACACCTATTTGGGCTGCATAGCTCACAAATAGTTAAACTGTCCAGCTAGCAGTA